>NC_140943.1:57526395-58116395 GCF_014529385.1 Adiantum capillus-veneris | reverse complement strand
GCTAGTTGACTCTTGGTGTAACCATGCTCTTAAGGTCAAATTATTGAGATAATCGAGATTTAAACACTACAAATGATATTACGTAAGTACTATTCCTAGATTAAGAAGAAATTTTGCCACAGATTTGCAAAGGCTCCACTCACAACACAAGCCTTGAGGTTACTTTCTATCCCTTATGAAAGGCTCCAATCATAGCACAACCTTTGAGGTTACTTTCTTTGCATATGGCGAAAGCCAAATAGAGCTTCCTTGCCACAACCATGTTGGGCATATCGTGCGATTAACGCATTCCAAGAGATGACATTTTTTGCAAAAATCTCCGAGCGGTCACTTATTAGAAGCTTCCTATATCACGTGCATTCACCATTGGTTATTAATAATACCCCAATATACATGTTATACTCACACTGTGGGCATATTGAAAAAACCTCCACCCCTCTCTAATGTATGCATAAAAGTATACATTTATGACTTTTATATAATCCACTCCGGTTTTGTTCAAGGAAAGCTCCGAATCTAGCTAATATTTTGGAATTTTAACCAATAAAATACACTAAACCTTGTTTTTTTGCAAACATTGACTAGGCAGTGCGCTGTGTGATGAGGGCTTGCCAAAAACATTTATCCTAACCAAAGAAAATAAGGGCACACTTAAAAATATTCCAACTTTTGGGTCAAAATTTGAAGCATTTTTCACATTTACAATAAAACTTATAAGATTTTGTGAGTTTTCTTCAAGGCAAGCTTCCTCTCTAGTTGAGAATTTACAATTTTAACCAATTAACATACTCTAACAAGGGCTTGCTAGAAACGTTTTCTGGATAGCTGATAAAAATAAGGGCAATAGTTTTTGGGTCCAAACTTAAAGCATTTGCTAGTATTTATGATAAAACTTATAAAATTTTGTAATTTTTCTTGAAGGCAAGCTTCGAATCTATCCAAGATTTAGCAATTTCAACCAATTTAAACACTCTAAACCCCGGTTTCTTGGCTATGTAATGCAATGTGTGACCAAGGCTTGCCAAAAACATGTTTCCTTACCAAAGAAAATAAGAGCACACTTAAAATTCTTCCAGTCTTTGGGTCAAAATTTTGAAGCACTGCTAAAACTTATAAAACTTTACGAGTATTGTCAAGGCAAGCTCCGAATCTAGCCGACATTTGCAATTTTTAGCTGGTTAAAATACACTCAACCTTGGTTTTTTGCAAACATTGACTAGGTAGGGCACAATCAAAATTCCTTTGGTTTTTAGATCAAAATTTGAAGTGTTTTTCAGTATTTACAATAAAACCTACAAAATTTTGCCAATTTCCTTCATAGAAAGTTTTGAATATAGCCAATATTTTGAAATTTCAACCGGTTAAATTGCTTAACCCTGCTTTTCGCAAACATTGACTAAGTAATGCCCTAGTGACCTGGGATTACCAAAAGTATTTTTTCCAAATGAAGAATACACTCAGAACGCTTTCCGTTTTTAGGCCAAAATTTGAAGCATTTATCGGTGTAATACTTATAAAATCTTGCCGGTTTTCTTCAAGGCAAGCTCCAAATCTAGCGGGGATTTTGCAGTGCCATTTGGTTAAAGTACACTAAATTGTATTTTTTTGGGCCAATGTCGATTTTGGTTATGTGCCTTGTGAATAGGGTTTGCCAAAAAATGGTTTTCCTAACCGAAGAAAATAAGGGTACACTTAAAACTCTTCCACTTCTCAAGTCAAAATTTGAAGCACTTACCGTTTTCGGGTAAAGCTTATAAAATCTGTCTGGTTTTCTTCAAGGCAAGCTTCAAATCTAGCTTGGATTTTGCAATTTCAGCATGATAAAATACACTGGATTGCTACGTGTGACCATCCCTAATCAAACCATGTGATTTTGAAATGGCTTGCCGCCAGAGTGGCCAACGAGAAGAAGAAGAAGAGAGTTTTAACGTCGTAGGAAACTATCCTAGCCGACGAGGATTTGAACTCAAGACTGTTACGAGAGAGAGAGAGAGAGAGAGAGAGAGGGTTACCTGTGTATGCAGAGGAGCGCCATGGATTCTCTCTCCAGTGCGGGCCTCTCTGTGCGCCAGTCATCCCTCCGGCGCTCGCCCTCCTGTCCTTTGTTCGCCAATCTCATGACCAGCTCCAAGCTTCCTTTGTGTCCCTCCTTCTCAGGTGCTTCCTAAGGACCAGCCCAACGTCTATGAGCTCGACTTGGAGGAGCGGATGAGCCAGATTGATATGCATCCCACCAAGATGCTGCAGCCTGGAGACCCCAATTCCATGCACACCATTATCAAGGATGTCATGCCCATAGGTTACTTTGTCTCTCTGCCCACACGCAGATCAGATGGGTATCTTCCACTAGATGACTTGGGATTGCCTGAGGCTTGCTTCCAATTCAAGCTGGACTCCCACTGCGTTTATCGATGAGTTATGCCCTTACCAGAGAGAGAGAGAGAGAGAGAGAGAGAGAGAGAGAGAGAAAACCAAGCATGGATCCTCCATCTCGAGGTCCAGCAACAACATGACCCTTTCCTTGTAACCGGCCAGGCCCATTCAGACTCCTGTACATCTAATGGTAAACTGGGAACATCGGTCGGTCAAGATCAGGTATATCCATTCTTCTTTTGTTCTTGTCTTTCCATTGGCTTGGCTTTCCATCTTTGCAATGGAGCTCTTTCCTTCTTGACCTGCAGTTTAAAGAAATCTAGCGCATCATCCACTCTTTCTTCATCCTCATCAATAAATTTTCATCAAAGATTCAAAGGCACGTCATCTCGACCTACATGCCAAGGCATGAGCTATTGTTGGCAGGTTGCTGAGACTAGTATAAATAGAGAGAATGTTGTGCAAAGAATCATCTTGTACAAGACTGTCTTGCCTTTGCATCTACTAAAAGCACCATTCTACCATGGGTAGCATAACATAGAATAATTAGAAAGGGAATTCAAAGTTGATCTCTCTCTTTTGCTCAACTCTCTCTCTCTCTCTCTCTCTCTCTCTCTTCAATCCGCAGAGAGAGAGAGAGAGAGAGAGAGAGAGAGAGAGAGAGAGAGAGAGATTTTATCATTGTCCTCGGAGGTCAAATATAACCTATGGAACCAAAGTTACATGTGATGTAGTATGTGTGTGGCTGATGAGTGACTCTCGATGCTCCAAAATTGTGGTGATGAGAAGTCGCAATGGAGAGCCCACATTATGGTTGAGAGAGGAAAGTGTGTAGGTCTAAGTCATGGCTAAAAATGTGAGCAAAGCAAGTTCGGATGTGACCAAAAGTTGAGTATTCTAGTAGGGTGTGGTGCTCAGACTCTCGAACTTGCAATGAACATAATGTGCACAATCGATTTGACTCTTCTCCATTGTCCCAACGCCCTGTCTCACATCAAAAGGAGGGAACTAAGTCGAATAGTTGTGATAGTGTGTATCATTGACAAGGGGATAGGCTCAAGCATGTAAGTGTGAGTATGGTTTCCTCTTTCAACGAAGAACATGGTTTTGACACCTAGCTTCAAAACTCCGTAACCGTGAGGGAGCAATATTGATCGTGTAATGTATGAAGCGTGACCCACCGTATTCTTCGCAAGTTGTAAGACATTGGCTTTGTAGAAAAGCTTCCTTCACTTGCGAAACAATTGAGGCATTACATAGCAAGTATAATGCATCCTATCTTCCAAACCGCTTCTTTATGTCTTGCATCCATTTGTGCTCAAGAACTTGCTTTTTTTGTGTCTTTTTAACTTTTTTGCTTGCTTCCCATGAAATTGTAGGAAGTCGATTTGATGGATTTTGATGCATCTTGTACTCCACAACCCCTTCCATGTCCATAACCTCAATTGAAAGAGATCTGGACTCAAGAAGTAGGAGCATATATGGTGTTGTCTCTTAACTTGGAGAAAGCCTGTAAGAAAACGCTTTTGGACATTTCCAAACTCTTTTCACGTAAACTTTGAGATGCTCCCACTCCACACCTCAAGTCCATAAAGAAGAATTGGTGTCATGAATGTGTCAAAAAGGTTCTTCTTTAGAACCTAACACTTGATGTTTTTCGCATTACACATATTCTCAAATGCATAGTATGCTCTTTTTTTGTGCTTCCAAACGATGCATAACATATTCATGCTACTTGTGAGTGGTTGGGACCTCAAGGCCAAGGTACTTAAAACTCTCTCGAGAACTTCAAGTGTCTCATTGTTGTACACAATACATGGCTTCTCCTTGTGGTTGATTTTCACAAGCATAACCCTTTGTTTTGGATTCATTTACAATCACTCCACTATGTAAGTAAAAGTTCTCAAGGACAACCATAAGCTTTGTGGATCTTCTTAAGTGTGTGCTAGAAGCACTACATCATCAACATGCAACAAAAGCATGATTATCGCATTGCAAATAGTGGCCTCTTCAATGCCTTCTTCTTGCATAAAGTCGAGTATCATTTGTTCCAATTGATCCGATTAATAGACCAAAGAGAGTTGGTGACAATAGACGTCCTCGTTTAACCCCAATAGTGCTTGCAAAAATTTTGAATTCATCTTCTCATGTTCAATTGACACATCACCTTCTCATAGATTCGAAAAACCGTAAGCATAAACTCACTTAGCACTTGGAGTTCTTTCATCCTTCTCCACAAACTGGTACTTGGAATCATATCAAAAGCTTTCTTAAAATTCACAAAACAACAATACAATCTCTTGCCTTTCAACCGACTTTCCTCCATGAGAACACGAAGAGTGACAAGATGATCAATGGTGCTATGTTATCGACAAAAACCCTCTTGTCCTTTTGCACGCTTGTCGTTCTCCTTAGTCCAATCACTCAATTTCATCTCCATTATGCAACCAAACAACTTTGTCATAAAAGACCCAATTATTATAGTTCGGTAGTTGTTTACATTCTTTACATCCCCTCCTTTATGTAAAGACTTGACCCAGTTAGTACTCTTATCATAAAACATACCATGTTGAAGTGCAAGGTTGAACATATCACACATCCACTCATGTGTAAAATCTCCTGTCTATTTAATTATCTTCGTCTTGACACCGTGAAGATCTCTCGCTTTGTGAGTGACCAACATTTCAAGCTCACTGTATACATCCTCATAGTAAAAAAAAAAGGAATACATGGGAGTGAACCATAAAATAGCATTTTTTCAGCATTTGCTTGCTCATATAGTTACCTACAACGTGTGTACATATCCATAATTAAAACTCAAGTTACCAAAATTCTCAACCCGCTTGCCCCTCAAGTTTCTCCAAAATCTTCCACATGTACATATCTTTTCTTAGACTCTAAAAAAGTATTGCTTTACTTCCCATCTTCTTCTCTTCTTTTGAATCAATGCCTTTTATGTATGCAAATGAATTTAATAGTTGTCTTTGTCCATAGTTACATCAAGCTTTACAAAGGACTTTCGAGCATCTTTGTCTTCCGATTTGCTCGAGAGAATTGCCTCCTCCTTGGGACACAATTTTCTTTATGTAAAGATTTTACTACTAAGCAACAAAATATGTGTCGCAAGGCATATAAGGAGAGGAATAAGAAAAACAAGAAGATATCTCATACAAAATATTTTGTATCTCTCAAATAGATCCAACTATTATCAATGATAATCTTTCATTTGGTCTCGTCCGGCATGGTTCATACAATTGGCCGTTCTCCTGAGCAAGGAGCTCCTTGTTTACCTACTCTATCTGCTCCATAGATCATAACTCCGGACATGCCAAAGTGGGTTTTGAAAAAATCTTCAATAACAATGGCAAGAAAAGGAGGTGTCTCTAACTTCTCTTCAGGAATTCCATGAATAACATGTTCTTGGAATGCCGTTCCCGTTTCTTCAACTCCTCTACATCTACATTCTCAACATTCTTTGTTTGAGCCATAGCTTGCATGAGGGAGGAATTAAGAACCACATTGCTACCACATACATCAGCCCAAGACTTGTTTGTGCATACATTTTTCATGTCGCATACATCCGAGCTCATGGTGTCAAATTTTTCCTTTTTCAATACATGGTCATGCTCTACTTTGCTCATGTGCTCCTTCAAGTCCACAAGAGAGCGTTTACATTCCTTGACTTCCTTTTCAAAATGCACCAAATGTGTTGTTTGCATCTCAAGTGTCTTCTTGAGATTCTCATTCTCAACCACAAGAACCCTTAGCGTGCCATTCTCCATTGCAAGTGCCCGTAAGTCTTCACCTTGTTTATTTACGGTCTCTTGCAACGATACCAAGTATACCATGATCATGGTTTTCGATGTCGTTGGTTGAGTGGTTGTGTTGCTATCTCCACACTTAGGAGATTTTGGATCATTTTCTAAAATGGTTGTGAACCTTGTTAGAGAAGAACAACCCTTGCAAATGCCGGAAGACATTGTATGTAAAATAAGAGATGCGAGTCAACTTTCCCGAACCTATTCACTTCAGAAATACTGCTACAAAAATGGTTTCCATAACTCTGGATTTTTTTTCCTTTACATCAATACGTAGAGGGTGTCGTGATCTTGATTGAGGCTATAGATTACCCAAGTTGAAGTTTGGATGAACAAGTTATGATCAAAAGAGTGGAATGCTGTCTACTAGGTACACTGGGGGGGGGGGGGGGGGGAGAGAGAGAGAGAGAGAGAGAGAGAGAGAGAGAGAGAGAGAGAGAGGGAGAGAATCATTGCTCTGATCTTTCTTTTTGAAAGAGAAAAGAGAGAGAGAAGTGATTGTGATCCTTCAATGACCCCTTTTCTATTGAAATGTGTGTGTGTGAGACCCCTTTCGTGCAATGATGAGTCTCTATGTGATTTGAAGCAGGATTGTACCAAGAAAATGGATCGGAACACTCAAACGAAGAAAAAAAGGTATGATTGCAATGTTTAAAATTTTCTCCTTCTCTGTTTTATTTTCACAACATATATACAACATAGAAACATATAGGTATGCATACATACACATGCACATACTATACACACAATTTGTATCAAAACACAAAATACGTGGTGGGGATGATCTTATTGAATGTCAGCGAGCTAATTGGGAAAGGTCACTAAAGATGTGATATTATTGAAGTAAGTGTGTGTGTGTGTGTGTGTGTGTGTGTGTGTGTGAGAGAGAGAGAGAGAGAGAGAGAGAGAGAGAGAGAGGAAAATTGGTTGTCAATTCAACTATTAAAAGTGAGCTACTCAAGTGATCAAGGGGAGATTCTGAAAGAGGGAAAGAACAAATGATTATTCAAATTTGGGGGGAGGTTGATATGGATCCAAGCATGGTCCTAAGAGCAAGAATCTTAACATGGCTTGTGAACCTAGAACATTATCACATATGTGAGATAGTGAATCTAAGCATGATATTGAGACTAAGTATCATTGCATGGTCCTCGGACCATGCACGCTAGTGAGTTTTTTAAACCAAACATGTAGGACCATGCTCACTTATGTGTATTCATTCATGCTCTTAATCCTAGGGATGGTAGCTTGATCGGTGGGAAAAATTCCACTCCATGAATTCCAGCGAGCTCTTAGGACCAAATTTCCCACTCCATGAGTTTAAGCATGATCCTCAGAACGAGCATTTTGGGGAGGCCTTATGACCATGCTTAGTTTCTAAATTGAAGCATGCATATTTGACCAGCCATCAAGACATGATTTCATGACTAATCATCCTAATAGGTTCTCATATTGATCCCTACCATCAAATCATGCTTTTTCTTATCTTCAAAAATAAACCATGATATTTGGGCAAGAATCCAAACTTGTATTAATCCCCAAAACGGGGTCTTAGGACCAAGCATACAAAGATTCTATTGAAACGAAGCATACTAGATTTAGCTTTGGGACCATCCTAGATAGTTTTTTAAACTATGTTCATATAGAATATTCAAGAAAAAAAAAACAAAATATCCCTCAAAGATATGAAAAATTTCAAATCACTCCTCAAAATTTTGAAATCTAAATATATCTCTCATATTTGGCCAAAAATTCCCAAATTGCCCTTAAGTTTTTCCAGAATTCCCAAAATATCCCATCATTAATCTTGCAAACATCTCTAAAGACAATTTTTGTTGCAACTATTCAGGATTGGTTCTCCCATAGTACAAGATGATGGAACTAGGATTTTACATGGTGCCATGACCACATAAGCATTTTCATAATACCAAGCAGTTTGGGGAGGCCTTATGAATTTTTGACATTCAAGTATCCAAGCATGGTCGCATAACCAAGCATCTTGGCACAGACTTGTAATCACCTTTGCATGGTCCTTATATCAAGATTTATAGCATGGTTTCAAGGCAATGAACAATTTTTCCTATGTAGCATGGTCTTATGACCATGCTCACTTGTATGTATTTAGATAAAATATTGACAACCAGTAGTTTGGTCTTTGGGGCCAAAAATCCAAACTTGTATTGATCTTTAGCACGGTCTTGGGACCAAGCATTCAAAGGTTCTATTGAATTCAAGCATACTAGATTTAGCTTTGGGATCATTCTAGAAATTACTATGAATTCTGGTCATATAGAATATTCAAGGAAAAGTTAACCAAAAGATTTCTGGAAGGTATAAAATTTTTCAAAATACCCCTAAAAGTTTAAAAATTTCCCAACATACCTCTAATATTTGGCCAAAAGTTCTTAAACTACCCTTCAAATTTTCCAAATACCCTATCATTAACCTTGCAAACATCTTTTAAGATTTGTTTTTTGCAACTCTTTATTGCACAAACATTGGTTCTCCCTTAGAACAAGATGATGAAAGTAGGATTTTATATGGCACCATGACCACATCAAGCACGGTCGTAGAACCAAACATTTTGGGGAGGCCTTATGAGTTGTTAACATTCAATCCTCCAAGCATGGGTGCATGACCAAACATCCTAATACAATTTTGTGAGTAATCACGCTTGCATGGTTGTTATATCAAGCTTTATATCATGGTTTCAAGAGGCAAAGAACACTTTTTCCTATGAAACATGACCTTGTGAATTTTTTCATTTCTATGTAATTTAGATGAGGTATTGACAACCAATAGCTTGTATTTGGGGCTAGAAATCCAAAACTTGTATTGATCCCTATTAGGGTCTTAGGACCAAGCATACAAAGATCTATTGAAATCAAGCATTCTAGATATAGATTTTGGACCATTCGAAGATCTATTGAAATCAAGCATTCTAGATATAGCTTTGGACCATTTCTAGAAATCTCTTTGAACTATGCTCATATAGAATATTCAATATAGAATTACCAAAATATTCTTGAAATGTATGAAAATTCTCAAAATACTTGTCAAAGTTTCAAAACTTCCCAATATACCTCTCATATTTGGCCAAAATTTCCCAAACTACCCTTCAATTTTTCCAAAATTCCCAAAATACCCCATCATTAACCTCACAAACATCTCCAAAGAGAATTTCTTTTGCAACTTAGTAGAAAAATTGGTTATCCCTTAGGACAAGATAATGGAACTAAGATTTTACATGGTACCATGACAACATCAAGTACGATAGTAGAACCAAGCATTTTAGGGAGGGCTTATAATTCTTGGCCTTCAAATATCCAACCACAGTCAAATGACCAAGTATCATCACACAACCTTGTTCGGAGTAATCACCCTTGTATGGTCTTAATATCAGGCTTTATAGCATGGTTTCAAGAAGACAAGCACATTTTTCTGTGAAGCATGGTCTATTGACCATGCTCACTTCTATGTGCTTAGGTAAGGTATTTTAAACAACTACCAAGTATGATTTTAAACAACTACCACTACAACCATGATCTTGGGTCCATGCTAACTTTGCATCATCATGTGACCAAGCATGCTAACATAGTCCCATGACTAGTCTCACTTTCATGTATTTAGATATGGTATGTACACTCAACACTTAAGCATTCTAACATAGTCCCATGACCAATCATGATTTTGAGAAACTTCTACTACAAGGATTGTCTTTGGACCATGCTCAATTTGTGAATTTGGGCAAGGGCATGTGACCAACCATACTAACATAGATTGATATAACCAAGATCACTTCCATGTATTAGGCATGGTATGTACACTCAACACTTAAGCATTTTAGTATTCTATTTCAACCATGATCTTTGCTTGGAAACCAAAATATTGACATGGTATGTACACTCAACACTTAAGCATTTAGGCATGCTAGTTCAACCATGATCTTTGCTTGGAAACCAAAGAGTGGTCTTAGGATGAGGATTTGGGAACAAGAATGCATCTTGATATTGATTGATTGATGGTAGCATGGTCTTGCAACCATGCTCACTTTTATGCAGTTCAAATAACATCTTGAGAGCCACGCTCTAAGAAATTTGGACCATTTTGGAACTCAAGCATCACCTCTAGGCTTAGAATATAAGTTGGGTGTGGAGCCCTTGCCTGGTAGCTTGGTCTTGCAACTATGTTAACTTATGCATGTTTAGACTCTTTAGACCCAACATTCAAGCATTAAATTGTGTCTTGTGACCATTTTTTTTGTTTTGAAATTCAAGCATGGTGTTGCACCAAGTATGGTAGGAAGGATGTAGGACCAATTAGAATGGATGTCTTAGGGCCATGCTCACTGTTTGAATTTGGGCATGGTCATGTGACTAAGCATCCAAACATAGGCCCAACACCAAGCATGATTTTGAATAATTACTACCTCAAGGATGGTCTTAAGAGAATGCTCACCTTGTGAAGTTGGGCATGGAAATATGATCAAGCTTGTTCTTAAAAAGCTACTACTAAAAAGGGTAGTCTTGGGACTATGCTCACTTTGTGAATTTGAGCATGGTCATGTGACCAAGCATGCTAGCATAGTCCCATGACCAAGATCACTTCCATGTATTCAGATATGGTATGGACACTCAACACTTAAGCATTTAGGTGTGCCATTGTAACCATAACCTCTACTTAGAAACCAAAGAATGGTCTTGGAAGGATTTGGAGCAAGAATACATCTTGATATTGATTCTTTGATGGTTGCATAGTCTCAAAATTTATGTAATTCAAATAAGATCTTGAGAGGACTATCTAAGAATTTTGGTCCATTTGGGAACTCAAGCATCATTTTTATTTCATGGAACTAGAGAGTGTTCTTGGGATGAGAATTTGTGATGGACTTAGGGTTCCAGGAAAACATACACTGCTTGGAGAAGATGAAGGAAGCTCAAGGCACACAAGAGAGAGTGTATTTCTTAGTGTGCAATGGAGAGATAAGATAAGATAGCCCTAGAGTGTATTACTTAGTGTGAAATGCAAAGATAAGATAGCCCTAGAGTGATGGGAGTATATACAATGCACGGGGGAAGAAACCTCCTAATGAGGGAAAAAAATACCGTGGCGGTCCTAAGTGCGTTCACACACATCACTACCACATGTATATCATAGCAAATCCCCCTTAAGAGTGATGCGGTGAACTAGAGCTGGTCTATGGAGTATAGGGAAGTGCCATCCTTGAGAACATGATCGGTCCACAAATGGGAGTAAGCCCAAAGCTTTGTGGAAAGCTTTGAACTTCTCATGAGACAATGCCATTGTGAAAAGATCTGCAAGGTTGTGTTGTCTTGGCACATTAGCCAAGCTGATCTCTCCTATTGAGAGCTCTTTCTAACATATTGGTAATGCACCTCAATGTGCTTTGTGCAAGCATGGAAAACTAGGTTCTTTACAACTACCAATGCACTCTGATTGTCAGTGTAGATAGCGTTGGTAGTGTCCTGTCCAATGCCCAAATCAACAATAAGGCGTTTGAGCCATACACACTCAACCATATATTTGAAGAGTGCTGTATACTCAGCCTCACAACTAGAAGTGGCCATAGTGGGTTGCTTCTTGCTCAACCATGATATGCATGAACTGACAAGCATGAAACAAAAACCACTTGTGGACACTCACCTGTCAAAACAACTAGCCCAATCTGAATCCAAAAAAGCATGTGAATTTGGTGACAATGATCCCCCCTTGGAATAAAACAAGCCAAGATGTAAAGCTCCACTCAAGTAGCAAAAAGTCCTCTTGAAAGCCTACCAATGCTTAGACCCTGGGCTATGCATAAATCTGCTGATTTGTAAGATTGCAAACTGAATATCCGACCTTGTGTTGCGTACATATATAAGGCTTCCAACTGTAGTTTGGTAAAGAGTGACATCAGGATCACCATTATCATGATGACTCAATTTCAAACCTCTTTCCATGGGAGTGGCAATAGGTTTTCAATCCTCAAGTCCAAACTTACATAGCAATGTCTCTATGTAACTTGTCTAACACAAGGCAATACCACCATCACACTCCTTAAAATGTATATCCGAGTAATGATGCAACAATCCCAAATCCTTCATCTTAAAAGTAGCATTCAAATCAGCCTTAAATTCAACAATACGTCTCTCATTTGGTCCAATGATCAACAAATCATCCACATAGAGAATGACAATGAGAAGTACATCACCCTCATGCTTTACATACACTGTGCTTTCTGTTGGACCGTTATAAAAGCCTTATTTGACCAAATGCGTGGCATCCTTCTCATACCAACCATGAGGAGATTGCTTCAACCCATACAAAGCTTCCTTACATTTGCACACTTTATCTAGCTTCCCTTTAATGACAAAATTGTGAGGCTACGTTATAGAAACTTCCTCAAATATATCACCACTCAAGAAAGCAGTGACAATGTCTGACTGATGTTCATCCCCAGAAAAATGAGCTGCCAATGCACATAGAAAATGCATAGTAGTCATACGACAAGTGGGAGCAAAAGTCTCTTCATAATCTATGCCTTTTTGCTATGCATAACCCTTTTCAATAAGTCGAGCCTTATAACAATCAATCTCGCCATCCGGCTTGCATTTCAACTAGTGAACCCACTTTGTACCGATGGCCTTTTTGCCAGGAGGCAAATCACATAAAGTTCATGTGTTATTTTCTATAAGTGCATCATATTCTGATTGCATAGCAACCATCCAATTTTTTGAATTTTGTGCTTCATCAAAAGATATAGCTTCCTCAACATCACATAAGCTAGACACAACCAAAGCATAACAATCTAATGCATAAGATGCATGGCAAGAACCTAAACGAGTACGACTAGACAAAGGTGCATCCAATTTACCATAACAAAAAGTATCTACCAGCTATTTTGACATACCTCTAGCTTGCTCATTCTCAGCCCTTTCCTCATCAAGTACATCATTAGGCTGATATATAACATTTTCATAAAGCCCCGTAGGCTGTACATTTACCTCATTGGAATTTACATTCGAATTTCCACCACTGAAAAGAGGCAAGCCTAGTGTCATAAATTTCTTGTGAGCTTACATTACTGTCTCTAGTACATGACAGCAAGGGCTGAACAGAATCTTTCACAAAACATCCTGTGAGACCAAGATACGCTTTGTTTGCGGATGATACAATCTGTAACCTTTGCTTTCAGCACTATAATTAACAAAAATGCATTTGACAGCCTTATCATCCAATTTTTTGTGCTGCGTTTGTAAAACCAAAGCATAAGCCAAATAATAAAGAATGTGCATGTGCTTAATAGAAGGCTTTCTATCATGCCATGCTTCATAAAGATTCATAGACTACAAAGCTTTTGTAAGACACCTAGTAAGTACATAAGTGGCACACATGATGTCCTCAAGCCAAAATGAAAGCGGTAAAGCTTGACTTTTGACCATACATCGTGGCATTTACAGCAACACCATTTTGCTGGGGCATATACTGCACTATATATTGGTGTTTTATTCCACGGCTAGCCAAAAATGCATTAAATTCATGAAACATATGCTCCCCTCCTCGATCTAAATGGATGGTGCCCATAATACATTTTGAGACATTCAGCATGTGCTTAATAGAAGGCTTTATATTCATGCATACTTGGAGTAATCATCAATAAAAGTCACGAAGTAAAGGTAGCAACCCAAGGACGGGGTTTACATGGGCTCACAGACATCACTATTTACAAGTTGCAACCTTCGTGTGGCCCTAATTGAACCATCCTTTGGAAACTTTGAACGTTGCATCTTACCCAAAATACAGCCTTCACAAACATGTTTGACAGGTGCTTCAAGATGCAACAAAGAAGCAAGCATATCACATTTTTGCAAACTTAGCAAACTGACAATATTTAGATGCCCAAAACGTGCATCCCAAAGTTTTGCATATGAAGTAGCCTTAGAATCCACGATGGCATTTGCAAAATTCTACCCACACTTGTCATACAAAGTGAGCTTATACAGCCCATGCCATAGAATGTCTGATGCAACAATATCATCACCGAAACTGAGATCATGAATTGTACATCTGTCATCCACAAATTTCACAACAAGACCAAGTCTAGCAAGTGTAGATAGAGACAAAATATTCTTCTTGATCCCAGGTACACACAATGCATCAAAAAGTGTGAAAGAACTACCATTTGCAATAGTAAGCACAATCTTTCCAACTCCCTGAACCGGATAAGAGGCATTGTTGACACAAGTGACAGTATTCCCATGAGGGACAGACTCAAGAAGGGTAAAAAATCAGAATGTGAGATAATGTGCTTTGTAGCACCACTATCAAAATTCCACACATGTGAATATGTAGCAACTGACATGCATGCATCATGGACAACAGGATCATAAGTACACTGTTTACTAAAATCCACTCTGCATCTACATCAGCATTATAATCTCCTTTCACAAAAGAGTCTACAATAGCTGTATTTGTATTGGACCCTGTAATTGATCCAGCCTCTTTCTTCTCAGCCTCTTTTGCCTTCAATTTCAAACACTACTTAATCAAGTTATCATTAGCTTTAGAATAATGACAATGCATCTTCTTTTTGCCCTTATCACCAGAATTCCGAGATGAAGTGTTGTCAAAGAACCATTAAGAACAAAAGATTTTCCACTCGCATAACCATGAGAAGTGGCTACATTGTTGTTTACCAACTTTTCTTTGAGTAGCAATAAAATCCTATTTAATTGCACGCTATTAAACGTCGTTTTTTTCCAGAAAGTAACTCTTACAATGTGCATAATGCATCAAACTTGACATCTTCAGGATTTCCTTGGGTCATAAGTCTCCAAGTATTAACAAAAGATTGGTAAGAATCTGGAAAACCATCAAGAACAGTCTTCACAAGGGATCTGTCTGAAATGACTTCGCCTGCAAAAATAAGTTTCTCATTTATATCCTTGACACCAGCAAGAAAAGTGTCCATTTCATCTTTCTCCGCATAATCTTTGACTCCAATTCTTTATGCAACAATGCAATTTTTGCCTCATTGCGACTTGCATAAAGACCAACTAGAATATCCCAAGCATGTTCTGCAAATTTTGGTGATCGAATATGAGGAGTAATAGTGCACTTCACAGACAACACAATCAAAGCATGATCATGCGCATCTTTTACATCCCAAGGAGCTTGCTTAGCTGTAGGCAAAACAGCTCTAGCAGCAACATTCATGCCACCAAATTCTGCAACATTCTCAACATCGCCTACATCCTTAGAGCCAGAAAATACATCAATTCCCCGCACAATATTCCAAATGCCCTTCAACACAAGGACATGTTGCACCATATAAGCCCACATAGGGTAATTATCTCCATTCAATCTATCCTTAGTCCTTAGCAAACAAACATCTTGAATACATCTGTGTTGTTGTCAGCCATGGTAAATGCTCCATGTGATGTGAAACTACTCAAAAAGAGGAGAGACAAAGAGTGAAAAACACGTTCTATATAGCACAAAATGTAGAAGGCTGTACAAGACGTGTTATGCAAAAAATGGCACTGACAAAAAAATTGCACAAAATGAGAAAATAGCATGTGTAGTATTAATAGCCTATAATGGAAACGGAGGCCAAAATGAGCCCAAATGAAAAATCTAAGCAGATCAAGCTCTATGAGCTTGCTTAAAGATTTGTCGACCTGCTGACACTTGCCAAAGCTCACATAAATCGAAGAAAGTGAGCAAGCGTGTGTGCTGGAGCTGCTGACGACTAAGCCCAAGAGGATGCAACCTGCTCTAATACCAATTGTTGGAATTAGGACTACAAGAAAACACACACAACTTGGAGAAGATGAAATAAGCTCAAGACACACAATAGAGAGTGTATTAATTAGTGTGCAATGGAAAGATAAGATAGCCCTAGAGTGATGGGCGTATATACAATGCACGGGGGAAAAAACTTCCTAGTGAGGAAAAAAATGCCCCGACGGTCCTAAGTGTGTTCACACACATCAATACCACATGTATATGGTAACAATTTGGGACCAAGATCCATCTTGATCTTGATTGATTTGTTGATGGTAGCATGATCTTGCAACCATGCTCACTATAAGTGGCTCAAAGTTTTCACTTGAAAAAATCTAATGCAAGTTTATGCTCATTATTTCGTTTTTTATCTTCTCTTGTGCACTCTAACTTGGATTGTGGGGATCTTCTTAGATGATATATCTTTATGGTTTTATGTTGAGCACCTTGCACACAATGGTGTATTAGCTTTGTGATGCACGCGACCCCTAGTTAGGAAATGATTGTGATGAGGCTCTAACACTTGTCGCTACTTGCAATCATGGGACTATATTAGCATGGTTCCTGGACCATACCATATCTAAATACATGGAACTAGGCTTGATGATGGGAGTATGTTAGCATGCTTCATCACATGACTATGCCCAAAATCACAAAATGAGCATGTTACCAAGACCATCCGTAGTAATAGTTTTTTAAACACATGCTCTATCATGGGACTATGATAGCATGCTTGATCACATGAGCATTCCCAAATTCACAACATGAGCATGGTCCTAAGGCTATCCTTGTAGTAATAGTTGTTTAAAGGCATGCTTAGTCATGGGCCTATGTTAGCATGCTTGGTCCCCAAACCATGCCTAATAGTTGTTCAAAAGCATGCTTTGTCACATGAACACAACCAAATTCATAAAGTGATCATGGTCCCAAGGCCATCCTTGTAGTAGAAATTGTTCAAAATCATACTTAGTCATGGGGATATGTTAGCTACTTGGTCACATGACCATGTGTAGTTTGTTCAAGAGGATGATTGGGCATGGTACTATTTTAGCATGCTTCCTCGCTAATACCATATCTAAATACATGGAAGTGAGCTTGGTCATAGGACTATGTTACCATGCTCGGTCACATGACCATTCCTAGAGACATAAAGTGAGCATGGTCCCAAGACCATACTTTTAGTGGTTGTTTGAAAACATGCTTGGTCCTGGGACTATGTTAGAATGCTTGGTCACATGGACATTCCAAACTTCCAAATTGAGCATGGTTCCAAGAAAATCCTTGTAGTAGTGCTAAATATCATACTTGATCATGGACATATGCTAGCATGCTTGATCACATGACCATGCTCAAATTCACAAACTTGAGCATGGTACCAAGACCATCCTTATAGTAATAGTTGCTCAAACGCATGCTTGGTCACATGACCATGCCCAAATTTAGTAAGTGAGGATAGTCCTAAGACTATCATTGTAGTAATTAATTGCAAAACAATGCCATGATTCTTGATTGCACAAACATGCTTGAATTCATAAAGTGAGCATGATCATAGGGTCTACCAAATGTTTTTGGTCCTCTGACTATTCTTGAATTCATGGAGTAGCAATAGTCTATAGGTATTTTCAAGACTAATTAAGCTACATAGTCTTAACTCTCTAGCCATTTCTACAATGCTTGTAAACGAGGAGCTCAATCATGTTTAAAGAGTGACTATGTTACTTCCTAGTGATTAAAAAGTCAACATGGTCACAAAAGCATAGTCTTAACTCTCTAGCCATTTTTATAGTGCTTGTAAGTGAGGAGCTCAATCATGTAGTGACCATGTTACTTCCTAGTGATCACAAAGTCAACATGGTCATAAAAGCATATTAGCATGCTCGTGGGTTTCTAGAAATTGCTAGCATAATTGGTCCTTATACCATGAAACCATGGTAGATGTAAGGACAATGCTTGATTCAAGCTTGTGCTTGATTGCAAAGAGTTATCTTGGTCCTCCAACCATGGTACTAGAACCATGTTGGATTTCTTCATTACATAATGCTCCTCCATCCTTTCTACCATGCTTGGTGCAAAGACCATGCTTGAATTTCAATGAACATGGTCACAACTCAATACTTGACTATTGGTTTTGTAAATTCTAAAAAGGTACAAGTTAATGTGATTACAAGACCATGCTACCATGCAAGGGATCAATACCCAACTTTCATTCTAGGTCATGAGGTGATGCTTGAGCTCAAGGGAGTCACTATATGAAAACCTATATATTACTTGCATTCAAGGACTATTTATAAATACCCTTAGTTGTGAATATTTCACCAATAAAAGAGACCCTTTTGCCTATTCAATTTGTATTTTTTTTTCAGGATCATCTTTTCAACACCGTACTGTATGTGAAAATGTGAGAAAATATACAATAGAGTAGTCCCTACTGTTGAACACACATGATAGGTATTTTTTATTATAACACCCCCCCCCCGAGTGCTTGAGCTCCCAAATGATTTAAAATTCCACTACAAGGATGGTCTTATGACCATGCTCATTTTGTGAAGTTGGGTGGTCATGTGACCAAGAATGCTTTTCAATAGCTATTACTACAAGAATGGTTTGGGACCATGCTCACTTTGTGTGATTGGGCATGGTCATGTGACCAAGCATGATTTTCAACAAATACCACTAGAAAAATGGTTTGAAACCATGCTCACTTTGTGAGATTGGGGAGGGTCATGTGACCAAGCATGCTAGCATAGGCCCACACAAGGCCCTACCATGTAACCAGGTAGACCAGGATGCTAGCTTTAGATTATTTTTTGTCTAAAATCTTGGATTTACCTACTTTTCTTGTGTTTAGACTGAGTTCCTGCTCATAGCTATTGTAGTCCTTTGACTTTGCTTGTTTTAGGTTGCAGGTTAATCCAAAGTTACTTACCCTTGTGTAACTAATTTGATTTTTCTAGTTTCAAGAATAGATTACCCTTAAATGGACTACTCTTGTGTGGTGTATCCATGACCATGTGAAATAGGCACAATTATGGATAACATCTACGAAAGACTATGTTTGACATCTACATAATTCTACTAGTAGCTCACAAAGCCTTAAAACTCCTATTAGAGTATAGTCTTCTTTGAAGCCATTATCGTACAGTATTCTATGGAGATTTGATTCATTATGGACTTCTTGAGGTGGTAAAATCTCTTTTATGTTTCAAAGCTGACTGTTTTACTCTCATCAACTTGATGAGGCAATAGGCCCATACTCGATGGTCCTTTTGCCTTATCATTGGGTATGGTGCCTACGTAAGGGTGGGCACACACACACACACACACACACACACACACACACACACACACACACACACACACACACACACACACACACACACACACACACACACACACACACACACACACACACTTAAGTACATATATAGATGTGGCTCTACACAACAAGACCGGCTTACAAACTAAGTTTCACTATGTGACAACTTGGAAATATTTTCCAAAAGAACTCCCATGGGATGGGCAAGTACTCTATACACACACATAAGAAATCCGGGACTCCTTCTGACTTGAACTTAAATTTTTCCCTTAAAGGGCATTTGCTTAACCTTGGTGGGATAAACCCCTTCACTAGAAGAGTTTAAACTCTAAATCCCCATATGATGAGGCCCTTCACTAGGCGCTTGGCCTCCTATGGTAAATTGTACGTGTAAAAAGGTCTTCTCAAATAAGGGAGCCTGACTCATTTATGAGACACATCATACTGGTGTGTGTGCACTCTGCACGTCCCACTCCTTACCTCTCTCTCAAGAAACTCTCTCTCTGCTATATATGTGCACCGAGTGAGTGAAGGACTCCTCCTCTCCCCCATTGAGGTTGCCATAGCGGCTGCCACCTGTGTCATTATACCTTGGGATTTTGGTATGTTGAACAAGTGTGGAAGGGATTCTCCTTGCTAAACACTACTGAGTACATCCATTGAAGGGGCTCCACTATTTAAACAAGGTGAGGGAGTCTCTATACCCCTCACTTAGCCTTGTCTTTTGCATATTGTGTGTGTGTATGTGAAAGGGAGTTGTTTTTGAGGGCTTCCTTTGCTCGACTGATTGCTGTATAGCTATATAGTTGGTGGAACTTGGGGTACTTCTCAAGTTGGTAGCTTACCAGGAACTTCTCATTTTTTTAAGACGTGATTAAATTGATTTCTGTTGTTTTTCAGTGCATTGTCTGGTTTTATATGGTACCTTGGTTTGCAGGAAAACTTTTTACCTATGCAATTATGGTTGGGATTTTTTGGCTTGGGGTTATTGGCTACGAATAGTAGACGAGCTCGTTCAAATTTTGTTCTCTCGAGCTTTTTTTAGACGACTTCGTTGTACTAAGCTCTGTAAACAAGCCAATTTTTTGACAAACATTTATGATTTGACTTGGGCTAAAGAACATGTTGCATGAGTTGGTAATATTAGAGTGGGTGGTGTTGGGTTAAGGTGGATAGGTTAGTATGCCATTCATGCTAATGGCATGCTTGGAGAGGTTACTGCAGAGCTTGAGAGAGAAACTATTGCACAATACAATATAGAGTATAATTGCAAATGATAGACTTACATTTATTCAACAAAATGTGCCTCTATATAGGCTTATACAAAAGAGACAGCCTTTTGGCATATGAGCACAATATGTGGCTTCCTATGCACAAACACAAGTGGCTTTTCTTTACACATGGGTTATTGATACATGACTCTTTTCTAAGTGGAAGAGATTGTTTATACAAGAGATGCAACAAAAGCCCGCATCCCAACAATTGTCCCCTATGTGGGTTTTGGTTGCATATCACTCACACATTTCTCCCCTCAAAACACACTAGGTGAGACACACAAAACACAAGCCTCCTCTTGAACACAAATATGCCTTTCCTAGATAGAAAGGGTGTACGTACACAAAATATTAGGGTGTAGGCACATACAAGCAGTCTTTGGCACAAATAGAAGGTAAGGTACAATTGAGAGAATGTTCACCGTATATCATCGTATACCAAGCCAATAATGTTGTCGTTATCTTCGTCAATCTTCAGAGGTGGCTTGATTTTTTCTTTTTTTTCCTTTGAAATGCTCTTTGTGATTGGTAACCTGTGAAGATTTATCTTTGAGTCTACAATATTTTGTAGTATGGTTAATCTTGCCACAAATGCGACAAGGGTTGACTTCATAGCAACCCCTTTGAAAGATGATTTGTTCTGCCATAGTGTGTGCACTTTAAGTTCCTTGTGTGATTGCAGTTGTAGCGGTTGGTTGAGACCACAAAAGCGCCATTCGATTGTTGTTGACTGCATGTGAGTTTCTTTTTGTACTCTTGAAGAGAGTTTACCACATCTTCAATTTTAGGGATTGGTCTTTCTCTTTAAGCACTATTACAATTTGCCAAAATTTGCATTTGGTGAGAAGCACAGTAATTTGGTCTTCATTATCTACAGGGCATTTTATATATGTCATGCAGAGATACTTTTGAACCTATTGACTAGAGATGACACATCTTCCCTAGGCTCTATAAGCAATCCGTAAAGTTGCATTTCTAATGCAATTTTAGAATGCTTTGCAATAGCACCAAAATACTGCTCTAAGGTTATCCATGCATCCTGTGCAATGGTGCAATCATCTAAATTAATGCACAAAGTCGTCATCAAGGGATGTGACAGAATGCCAAGAGCTTGCTCATCTTTAGCTACAAATTGTGCTAAGCTCTGTCGCATTTTGACTCTGTCATCATCATTTGGTGGCTTAATGACAGACCATAATTTCTTTCTCATTAAGTAGCCCTTGGTTTTTGCTCACCACGTGTGGAAACCATGGCCGTTAAGTTTGTCGATGTTTCTCGCCTATTGTGGTGTAGCTTAAGTGATGTGGAGGAAGGTCTTACTCTATAATAAGAGCAGTGTCTAGTCCTCGTGTTAGTTATACGGTGATTGCCGAAGGAAATTTTGTTGTTTTTCAAGTGTGAAGTCACTCTTCACGGATGTGAAGTACCTCTTCACTTAAAATTATGCTTAATGAGCATGCACACTTGAGCAATCAAAGTAAGCTTTCAAATTTGCGATAGACTGAAGTCAAATATGCACACAAAATGTGTAAAATTGATTTAATTATTAATACTAATGATGGAACAATCACGATGCAAATATGAACAATCGTTAAATTCTCTTTGTGATCAATTGGTATGGGTATGGCACAAATTGTACGTATACCATTACCAAAGGACTTCAAAAGAGGAAAGATTAACGATGTGATTAATGACATGATGGTGGATATGCAATGCAAAGGGGTATTGAGTTAACAATTGCAATAGCTAATTAGAGTAGGCACCAATGCAATCTAGCATAGAAAAATGCTTAGGATCTAATTAGATTAGGAGATACTAATCTAGAAATAGATATGATACAAATTGTTGGGTTAAGGTGGATATGTTAGTGTGCCATTCATGCTAATGGCATGCTTGGAGAGGTTAGTGTAGAGCTTGAGAGAGAAACTATTGCACAATACAATATAGAGTATAATTGCAAATGATAGACTTACATTTATTCAACAGAATGTGCCTCTATATAGGCTTATACTAAAGAGACAGCCTTTTGACACATGAGCACAACAGTGTGGCTACCTATGCACAAACACAAGTGTCTTTTCTTTACACATGGATTATTTATACATGACACTTTTCTAGGTGGAAGAGATTGTTCACACAAGAGATGCAACAAAAGCCTGCATCCTAACATGTGGTTAGACCCTTGTTGTTTGCAAGATTAAACTAGTGTATAGGTATCTTTGATACTCCCGGCCCAAAAGTCCCTTTTCACATGTGCTTTAGATTTTAGAATGTAGGGAATTGGTGCACTATATGTGTCATTTCTTGCTATGGGTGGTTGTTGTTGCATCAAATACCGGGATGCGTTGCTAACATAATGATGTTTCCATCTTTAGGATATTGTACTGCTCACTAGGGTTTCTATCATAATATAGTTGCTTATGGATTTTTTAGGCTAACGGGTCTACGCTTGTTGTATGCAATCTGTGTTTTTTATTCAATCTAGGGATTTATGTTGGCTTGATAGGCCTAGCTGAGCTTGATACCCGAACCAAAACAAAAGGCATGTATGGTTCTTCTTAGAGTTGTATCTAATGATGAAGTATAGGCTACTACGGTCTGCCTGATGGGCTTTTTTGAAACCATGTACACTTGGTTGAAACTAGATGTGGTGTTTAATTTTCTACACAAAGAAAGAGTGGGACAACCTTGCAAAAAGATTTATGGTGTTATATGGCTGAGATATAAGTACAAAATATCTTTGGGTTTTAAAAGGTATTAGGACACTTGGATCTGAAGGGGTGGTGGACTTTTGATCAGAATGATATGTATATTAATATCTATTTAAGGTCTAATAAAAATAGGGCTATATAAAAACCTTACACATAACTACTGCCATAATTCAAAAGGATAATGATTTTTTAACAAAAACACACCTTGTACTTTACAAAATTGGATTACATAAACACTTTGAACATTTGTTTTAAGTTAGAAAAGTTGTAAGTTGGACATGCATAACAACTGATATAGTCCGTTTGACACTTGTAAAACACATTCAAGGCTACCATGCTTGTTGCCTTGTTTGGATGGATGCAGGTGAGGACTCTATCCTTTCTTGGAATTTTTTTTGGCTTAAAGCAAATGTCTGCCCTTGACATACCAGGCTCTTGTCATCTCATGGAACATACACTGTACTTCTACACTAGGATGAGACCTCATTCTTATAGCAATGTACAAAAAATAGCTCTAAGACTGAGTTTTTTTTGTACTAGTCATTGTCACTTGTCTAAAGCCAAGTGTCTTTTGAATTGAAATGTTCATTTATGTTGTATTATTTAAATAAAAAAACTGCACACACGTCCTATACATGAGGCTTTCCCAGTTCTCTGGGAAGCTAGGATGCTGGCTTTAGGATTATGCTTGAATTATAGTGCTAAGTTGACCCACTGTCTATAATTCCTATCTATGTTGGATGGTGTTAGGTAGACCTTTGTAGACTATAATTTTGGATATCTGCTCAAGACTATCATAGTTGTTTTGACTTTGCCGATTTAAGGGTTGTAGGACCAACCTACAATATTGACTTATACTTTGTATAAGCTTTCAGGTTCACACACAATATAAATCGACTACTCGCATGAGGATAATCCACGACCCAGAGAAGCATGCAAGAATTATAGAACAAATTAGATTTTACTTAAAGTACCATCCTCCTAAAAACGCCATGGCCACTAGAACTAGACCTTTTCTTGCTAGAAAGGCCAAGAGCATTGTAACCTCGTACCCTAAGTAATCTTTTTGCTAATTAAGCACTTTTTTGTAGACCTGGAATTAACTTTTGAACCTCTTTCTGTAGCAACCTCCCTTGTCCTTAGATGTATAAGTATCTTGGATGCTTCTCAATTCATTTATAAAATGGCCTTAGCTACAAATAAAAAGTCTTATCTTGTACATGCTTTCTTTCAACAATTGAGTCAATGTCTTGGCTGCTCTAGACAAGGGCACCAAAGATGGGGTTGCTATGATTGCTCAATACATTGCCCAACTACCCTTACTTTTGTTACAATACTAGCAAGAGCTAGCTCAGTTCTCTTCATCAAGAGCGGATTTATCTAACTTCCTCAAAAATTTATGTGGTCTTAACCCAACTTTTATCAGTGCCCCCGCTACTCCTGCTATCCCTCAAATGGGGGGCATCTTTTGAAAAGAATTTTAAAATAACCTCTGCTTCCTCAACGACTCTAACCTTTTAGAAATGGTGCCCAAAGTTTCTAAAGTTTTTCCTTTTTTACCTGTTAGAAAAACTGAAGTTGAGTCCTTTGGTATGGACCATTAGCTCTGGGTCCTCCCCAACAAGGCCTTTTTGGCGCCAATCCTTAGCGAAACTTGGGTTTATTTAGCTAATCTACCAACGTCCATGCAATTGAAGATTGCAGATTCAGAATCTTAAAAGGAGGAAAGTTTTTAGACAAAGGAGAACTCATTAAAGCCCCCTTCAACTATAACTTTTTGACCATTCTAAGTGCTCCTCTAATGAAAGGTTATACATTTGTTTAGAAGGCAACATGGAATTTGCTAGAAGCAATCCTGACTTCTACACTGAATACATCTAGAATGTTTTTCAACTCTATTTCGAATGTGCCTATAGATTTCTTAACCCCAAAACCTCTTGTGAGTCCAACATCTTGTGGTTTGACCATGCTATCTGGTATATCCTCAACCACCTTGATCAACTCTTCCCTGAGAAACCAATGGACTTTCATTTTGTCCCTCATCTACTCCTGGATAGGAGGACATGCCAAACAACTAGTGATTGCTCAAATTGCTTTCAACATCTTTCATGGGCTCCTGTTGGATATCCTTAAGGAGCTCAAATTTGATGAACCAGGGACTTTATCTAACTACTTATGCCAACTCTAAAGGTGTCAAAATCATCACTAGTTTACTTAAGTCTTTCATTGAGAATGATGTTTTTCCAACACTTAAAAGACCTAACTCTTTAACCACCCCCAATAACTCTTTTACATCTTTTTTACCCCCCAGTACTTTCTCCAGCTTTAATAGGGAAAATCTCGTAGCTTTACTAGAGGAGAGGTAGAAATACTCCCATCCAGCACCTCCTTGACTTATGGTCATCTATGATGTGCGGGTTGCTTTTGGCCCATGTGGAAGGATGCATCTCACTAAGAAGACCACTACTTGGGAGTATATTTATTTGCATTGTCATTTGCAAATTGAGCTTTTGGATTGGTTTCCCCCCAAAACAATATCTTGTGAGTGCTTTGACTTACTTTTTGGAAACCATAAGATGCTTGATAACGTCCTTATTGGCTGGAAGTATCATCAACCTATTAAGAATCTTGTCTACAGTAATGATTTTCTACGTCATTTTGGCAAACATGTCTGCACTTGTGATCTTAATATAGTTGATGATATTACAGTCTAGAAAATACTTGCTAAAGGACTGAATCACATCCTTAGTTTTCCAAAAAACCCATACCTTGCCCTATCAGCTTTACTTAGCTACTTAACTGACCTTGTTAGTTCTCTCCAAGTAGAGAAGACAGTCCTACTGGACTTAACTAAATTAGTTCAACAATGTTTCCTTTATAAAATCTCTTTTCTACCGTACAAATGGCTGTCCACTTTGGATCAGACCACACCTTGGACTTCAATTTCAAAAGTTCACACATAATTGGTTCATTGTAGGGCTTGATAAAAGTGCCAATTGTCCTAATCTTATTTGAAAAAACTTGGCTTGGAAAGCAGCGTCAATTTTGAATATCTAGAAGAGAATCCATGCTGCTCAGCCATTTCCCTAGTATGAGCATTGATAGGATCACTAAGCACCTTAATAAAATTGGATATTCTCTTAAAATAGTCAGGCTTCCTGTACTATTTCCCACATATAAACATCATAAACATAAATTCAGATGGATATCTGATGCCTTAAATGGAATATTCAATGACATTACCAAGGATATCACCCTCTGCCTTGACCTTATACTTTTTGAGTTTGAATTTGTGTGTGCAACTAAGCAAAAAAATTGTTCAAACTTCCTCAAGATAGAATATAACCCCTTTTGGTTAATAAAAAACTTCATCGAAGTGAATCTCAACTTACCTGGACAAATATTTCATCTCTTTATTGCAGATATCACTCAATGCTATGAAAACATACCCCTGGACAGGGAATCGAGGTTGAAGTATATTCTAAAAAAGATGACCGGGATAGCATTCAAACATGCTAAGGAAAAATGATTTTTAAGAATCTCCCTCGCTAATAAACCTAGATGGATTAAAAAACCCCACTCATCCCATAAACACCAATTTAATGAGGAAAAATTTGTATATTACATTACTTGGGTTCTTGACAAAATTTTTATCACCTTCGGAGGCCAATGTTTTAACCAAAGCCTTGGTATCCCTATAGGATTTTCTTTCTCCCCCGTAATATGTAATTTCTATTTAGCTTTCTTCAGATACAATTGGTTTCTCAAAACCTGGAAGGATAAGGTTAACTGTCACAAACTCTCCCTGTTTAAGCATACTTACACATACATGGATGACATTCTAAGCCTCAACAATAGTTCTTTTTCAGAGGAGATTAACCTCATCTACCCAAACTTCCTTAAAATTAAACCAGCTTATGGTGAAGGTTTCACTACATCCTCTGGTTTCTTCTCCACCTCTGCTCAATTCCTTAACTTTACAATTATGCTGCATAAACCCTATAATGGCAGCTTTGACTATCGTTTCACCTGGAAAAGAGATCTTCTGAATATCTTTGCCATTGATTTCATCAAAAAGAAAAGTAACCAACATCATAAAGCACCTCTTAATACATGCATCATCCTCCTTTACTTGATCTTGTATTCCTCCTCCAATTGCTTCCTAGCTTGGGAAGACATTAGGCTTCTTATACACAAATTTTGCCTTAATGGGTTTAAGAAAAATGATCTAATTACTAAAATCATCAAAATTGTTTCCCTGAATGACTTACCTGGCTTGCAATTCAGCTGCTCTAATCTTATCTCTTTAATTAGGAAGTAGGCCCATGCACAATGGGCCTACTGCTGCTGACCCATTGTGTATGGTGCTTGAGACATGGTGGGCGCGCACGTGCGCGCGCGCGCACACACACACACACACACACACACACACACACACACACACACACACACACACACACACACACACACACACACACACACACACACACACACACACACACACACACACTATCTTAACTCTCTCTAGCTATGGCCGCTACCGGGACCTTTACACCTACTCTTACACTACCTACCTTAAAACTAGTTTCCTAAACCCCCTAGCATGGGGCACACACACACACACACACACACACACACACACACACACACAATACCTATGAAGGCCGCTAGCTATTCAAAAACCTACATTACTCTTGACATTTATTCCTACACACTCGTACACTTACTCTAATACTACCTACCTTAAACTGGATTATTAAACTCTCTTGCATGGGGCACTACCCTTACATGATAAAACTTATTATCTCCTAATATTGGGGGGCATATGGCCATTACACTTAATGCCCTCCCCCAAATTGAGCCTGTCTGCGATCTCTGTTCTGTCTCCCCACTCTACACGGCGCACTCATTCCCTCACTCCTGCACTCTGTCGCGCGGGTTCCTATACGCTCTGCTCTGCTCACTCAGAACGCCGCCGAAGGCATTAACCTTGGGGATTGTCCGTATGGATCTCTCCCACTCCTCCAGCTGCTGCGCGAGTTGTATATAAAGGTGAGCTCTCTTGGAGCTCACTTAGTGTTGTGCACTTGTTCATTTCATTGTGTGTTTGCAAATACCACTTAGTAGTCGCACTATCTCTTGTTGGGGAAAAGCTTTGAGTGATGGTTAAAGGGAAAGATAAATTGGTAGTTGTGGAGCTGGCTGCTCCAACTCAAACACAGGTATTACTGTTGGACATGGGCTTTCAAATACTTGATCTCTTGTTTAATTTTTGTGGTAAAAAGCTGGCTTGCGGTTTGGAAGCAGTCTAAATAGTTTTTTTCTCTCCTTTACTTAACTCAATGTAGTTGGTTGTTTTTGTTATAATCCGACTGTAAGTTGCCTACGACGTTTTCATATCGTTGTTTTGGTTATCTACCCATGACTAAATGAGTAGGAAAATCTCATTGGATTGGTTGTTTTCTGCTGGCCGGAGATTTTGGGGATGGTGCTGTAATGAGAAAACTCTGATCTGGAAAATTCTGAGGTTAAAATATCACCCAGGTTCTGTCTCTATTTTGTACTAGTAAAGGATATCCAGATTTTGTCGATTATTCTATAAACTTCTGTCTAGGCTTGCTTGCTTTGGAGACCGGACTGTTTTTAAAGGGATCTTGTGCTTAGCCAAGCAACTTAAGTTCTATGGTTATAACTAAGTAGTGGGATTTTGGTCTTTTGGCGTGAATACCATGCCTGACTTAAGGATACTCGCAGAACTCGGTTGATTGAATGCTTATGCCTGCATTATATTGAGCTTTATTTAGGTTCAGCTTCATGTGGTTTTGTAGCTGCTCTTCTCCATTCGATAGGCCATGTGTGGCATTATAGCAATATAACATACATATTATGACTGGTGATTTTGGTGGAACTTGGCCTAGTGGAGCTTCTCTAGGTCTGCCTATGGTATATGAATGGTTCTCTGTTTGGGAGATGTGTTACTGTTCTGTTTGGGGTTGAGCTACATCTATATGGCTCCATGAAAGTCTGGCCATTTCACCGCTTTGCTTAAGGGGGCCGCTGATTGTGACTGAATTCACTTTTGCACTATTGGCATGAACTTTATTTATTTGTTTGGAAAGCCGTATCGGTTATATTTTGCAATCAATTTACCTATACAACTATGAGGTGGATACCTTGCTTTTTAAGCTTCATGTGTTGTTGCTGCTCTTCTTTATTTTAATAGGACTTATATGGCTTATGGACTGGTTCTTATGGTCTTTTTTCCTACATCTCATGACAACATTATGGCTTGTTTGATATAGCCGATGGTTTTGATAGAACTTGGCATGCTGGAACTCCACTAAGGTTGACCATGGGTTTGGGAATATTTGAGTTTTGGAGCTCTGGTTGGGAGCTAGGCCGCTTCTCTGTTTGGGGCTGAGGTGCATCAGTATAACTCTATGAAAATCTGTCAATGTGTTGGATAATGGAGTGGCTAATCATGGCTGCAGTCTCTTTTGTTTTGTTACTAACCTGAACTTTTTGCTTATGCAACTATATAGTTGGCTTGTGACTTAATGCAACTATGCTATTTTGTGGTATTGGCTGTCTCTTTGTTGATTGAATGCTTATACCTACATTTGAATTGAGCATCATTCTTGTACAGCTTTTTGTGTTTTTTTTGGCTGCTATGGTGTCCAAGAACACAACTTTGGCAACATTCGGATACCGGATTCTTGGTTTTTTGTCAAGATAGCTTGCGGATCTGGAAGCGGTCTAAATGGTTTTGTGTCTCTCTTTTACCCCTCACACAATATAGTTGGTTTGTGTCCTTTAGGCCTGGATGTTTCAACAGCATGTGGCCTACGATGGTTTCGTATCTTGGCTATAGTTTTCTATCCATGGTTAAATAGGTAGAAGCATCTCATTGGGTTGGTTTGTTTTTTGCTGGCCAGAGATTTTGGGAATGTTGCTATAGTGGAAAACTTTGATCATGCTGATCTGGAAAAATTCTGAGAATAATTTTCTTAAAAAGTTATCCAGGTTTTTTGTATTAAAGGGTATCTCATGGCCCTTTTTCACTGGGTGCTGATTGATTTTCTGTAATAGATTTTGGGCTGGGTCTTGCTTATTTTGGATGTTTAGCCATAACCAAATATGGCGCTCATAAGCTGGCTGCTGGCTAACGGTTATCGGTTAGAACTTACTTTTCTTCCGTACATCAGGTTATGTAAATACTTATGGCTTAGTAGATGATGATAACATCCATATACTGCCGTAATAACTAGTTTCTACTCAGTACTGAGCTGCCCTTGTAAATAATGAGTGCTGACACCTGTTACACTAGGTCTTATGTGTTTATGTTATGGTTTCCTTGAACCTCCAAGATGGGGAAGAGGATACCTTTGTTTCTTTTTGAGTTGGGATCTACTGGATCAATGCTTAAAAAACACGATCCTGGTTTTGAAAAAAATCTAGCAGTTGTCATCACTTTGGTGGTTGTTGGTTAAAAGCCTAAATAAAGCTTGGGAGTGGTTTTCCTTTGGTTGATTACTTTAAATATCTTTTTTTCTAACAATAGCTCTGCTCTGTAACACATTTTTTATATATTTGATTTTTTTGCAGTTTCTTGACAGACTGGTCCCTCTTTTTATTTGCTATTTATTGACCTTTTTTGGGGGGATTTTTGGAACTTGGTAGGATCTCCTCGGAAGTATGATACCAGGACTGAGCTGAGTCTTCTTGGTATTTTAAGTCTTATAAATCTCAGACAGATGTTTTTTAGGCAAACTCCACTTGGCTGTAACTGGTTTTTGCACTTTGCTTGTTTTTTAAAAGCTTATTACATGTACCAGCTGACCGTGTCATCTCTTTTTACATGCTAAAAGAGGGCTTATACTTCTTATGGCTCTTTTTTGAAACTTTGTGATATGTTTCTTGTAATTGATAATTCTGGCAGGGCTGTCACCTAGTAAGAGTATTGATATTTACCTTTGTGTCATCTCTTTTGCTCTCTGAAGACTGGAATGAACCTAGCTATTGGGCCGTTGAGAGTTTCTTTCTGCTAAAACCTTAATAGCAGCAACTTTTTTTGGGATATGACTAAGATGAGCCGTAGATGGGATGATGTAAACACTTGTTACTAATACCTTTTCCTCTCATCACAAGGAATAAAAAAACACCTAAAAGGTAGTAACTAATTCAAGTTATTATTATTTACCTTGGGAGCTAATACTTGTATATTTACAGGAAACACCAAAATATACATTAACGGCACGCATGAGCACAATTTCAGAACCTAAAAAATTGCGGCAATAAATTCCAAACTCCGCCAAGTGGAGAGACGGGCGTACGTAGTCCACTTCGGGGCAAAGATAGCCTCCAAAGCTCGCCTCCGACCTTTCCTTTTTAGAGCTTGTAAAATTAAAAAGAGCTCCACTTAGAATTCCTAAATCTAAGTTTGTTTTGGTTAGACAAATCTGTTTTGATATCAGGAATTCTGCTAATTAAAAAAAACTACATTTTGTCCCCATACAACTTGGTTTTTTATGATTGTTAAACTGATAGAGTTGTATGGTCTTTGATATCGTGAAACACATAAGTCTAAAACATTTTTTCCCATCGCACTGGTTAAAAGTTTTCATCTCTTTACTTTAATTGATAGCAATTTTAAAGTTGGGTGACATCGATAACAAGTGGGATACCTATGCATCACCTGCAGTCAGTGCCAATACTAACTAAATGTTATATTGTCTCTATGGATGCAGGTGAGGGTTACCTTCTCAACTCTAAGCTATCAAATTTTTGCTGGTCTGGAGATTTGCAGGACTTGTATCTCTTCATCCTTACTAGGGAAGCTTTTTAAATTTCCCCACTTGTGTATAAGACCATTTTTTGACATGATAATGGAATTATACAGCCCTCTTTCCTGACATAGTATCTAGTGTCTTTTGAATTTGGTCAAATTCTTTGGTGTCTATGTATTAATATTATTGAAACACACACACACACACACACACACACACACACACACACACACACACACACACACACACACACACACACACACACACACACACACACTTATCTAGCTGACAAGTCGTTGGCTATAACCCTTGGTTGACAGCTTCCCTCTTTGGTGTGCTAACCTAGAGCTGCTACTCCAACTTGTCTGCCAAAAATAGGTATGGTTTAAATACCTTTTTGGTCGAGTAACTCTGTCACCTAAAAACTACCTACCTTGTTTAAAGCTAGGTAACCCACTCCTAATCTATTATTAGCTCGCATTCTGACTAACCTCTATAGCATCAATATTACTAGCCCGAGCAGTAGATTTGTATTGCCCTCTTACGAGGAGTGTCAAAACATAAACACACATGCTCGTACACACAAACCTATGAGCTTCTCTTGCATACACTGCTTCTTGGAATTGCTCTTGCCACAATACTTCTCCGTGGCTTGATAAACCCTAGAACCCTAAGGGAATACACCTCACAGATGGTCTCTTTTGGATTAACTGGAGCTCTGAACTGGCAGTGGACTTGAATGAGACAACTCACATAATGTGGAGGTTCATAATGAAGTCAACCACTATAGTTATGGGTGCATAAAAATAACCCCTCTATTTTTGGAATCGAGGGGTGCTTATTAGTCTGCATCACCACATGCCCTTCTTGCTTGGTACTTCCCCGCGAGCTAACACAGGCGAACGCGACCACACACCCAGGATCTCTCTCTCTCTCTCTCTCTCTCTCTCTCTCTCTCTCTCTCTCACACACACACACACACACACACACACACACACACACACACACACACACACACACACACACACACACACACACACACACACACACACACACACACACACACAGAGACCACTTGCGTGGAGCTCTCCTTTAAAGTTTCTCAAGCACATGCACTGTTGACGATACCTCGGTGGATCTCCTCCTCTCCTATTGATCTGCTGTGGATTACTGCTCATGATAGATAGACTATGACACTCTGGTTGTGCGAAGCATTGGACCTTATGCAATCTGCCTCACATGCCCATGACGTTTTTGACAATGTCACACAACATGGCAGCATGGCTCTTGTGAGTTTATTTCTTCTCCATACTGGCTTTCATTGCCTCTCAAACACACAACATGATGGACGGAATGTACGTCTATGGGGGCGATCGACATCCAACGTTTTTCAACTAAACCTTGCCCACTTCGGAAAGGAAAAATATCAACATACAGGTAGGTGCAATTGCACCTACTCAGTATATTTTGGGTTTTTGATAAGTAACAAGTTCTTAGAATGTTTGTCGGAAAGAAAAACATTTGAAAGATGCAAGTAGTAGTGTCCATTTCCAGGTTTTGTACTTAGCATAATTTGAAGTTTCTGGATTTTCTATTCACTGATGTGAGTTTGCCTGAGTTGATGGACCTGAGTTGGGGATCCATTGGCACTGATATCTACCTAGGTTGCTAACTACGTTAGTCATTTGGTTACTGAAAGTAGACACTAAAGTTTATGTATCAGATTATGTTTGGGGTTTGGCACTCAGTGTTGCAATACAGAAAAGGGGGTGACCTGATTGGTCTAAATTACCCTTTAGACTTGGAGTTAATCAATTTTAAGCATTGGCTATTTTTTTATCACAGAGATATTTGCTTGCTCTTGGAACTTGGCAAAAGTAATAATAAATGTATGGATGTGGAATGACTATCATTAGTATAATAGGTATGACCATTGGGCTTTGCTGACTGTTCAGGACTGGTCTAACTGAGGATTGAACATACATAGCTAGTTTATTGCATCATAAAGAGAATTGTTTGTAGACTTCAGAATTTGGCATGACCATGTTTTGCATGATGGATTTTTTGACTTGAAAATAACACATATGTATTGGTTGTTAGAGCCTTAAACCTCATGTGAGGGTCTCAGCAGAGACGACATCGATTGGAAACTTGAAATATTGTCCGTTTTACAATGGAGATGCTGTCGAATTTTTTTTGTTAGAGTTCTTTACTACCAAAAGATGGACTGATGCTACCTCTCTTCTATTTTAATAATGATTGTAGACTTTATAGGCTGACTTTACAAAAGGAATTAAACATCCTCCTTATATGGTGCATACAACTTCCATTAAGCTACCTCCATGGATTGTAGCTCGACACTCAGATCTAGTTTACACAGATTAGGTTTATTTTGGATTTTTACTTAATAGCTTAAGATATTATCGATCTTTCGAGCTCAATCAAATTATATAAATATGCTTATGCCTCTGGTAAAGATCTTTGAGGAAGTGGTAATGACTGGAACTTTTGAAAGACAATATGCATGTAAATAATATGCTGTCCAACCTAAACATCCACCTAGCAAAATGGCCTTATAGACATGTACTTCTATCTTTGTATGCAATAAATCGCTTTTGATGAAGGTAAGTATATAGTGGTGACTTCACAATTACAAAGTACTTTTTGATGCTCTTGGATAAGTACATAATTTTTAACACAAATGTTTTACTTTGAAATTAGTTCAATTAAAAGAGCCTTAATCCTCGAGTGGGGTTCTCGGAAGAGATGGTAGTAGACTGGACTTTTGAAAATTGATCCAATTTACAAAGGAGATGCTGTCCAATTTTTCTAGAATTATATGTAAACATTAGCATAAATAAATGGCTCAAACTTGATATTAGATCTTTGTTATGGTGGTAGTTTGTGTTGTAATTTTTGACACCAATAACAAGGAGAGGAGTCGTTGATACCTATCTTCCCAAGTAATGCTAGTTCTGACAGGCTTGTGTTTCTTGGATGGTGGCAGGTAAGAGATTCTTTCCTTGGGATTACAACAGAAACTGCAGCAATAACGGAAGATTGTCCAATGTACCAGCTGGATCCTTCTACATGTAGATGTAGTGGAAGCTCATCCCAAAGGATGGGCACATTAAGATACAACACTAAGATATTATATTGTAGTGATCAAAGATCAAATTTTTGATATAAATGATTGTATTATCCATTAGATACAGAAAGTTGTATTGATATATATGACATGATAATTGAGGTTTATGACATCTTGTTTTTAAAATATTATTATTGAATACAATTGTCTAAGTATGGTTCAATTATGAGGGGATTTTTCATACTTAAACACACACACACACACACACACACACACACACACACACACACACACACACACACACACACACACACACACACACACACACACACACACAGAATTAAGTGCTGATACAATTATGGCTACAATAGAACAAGACCAACTTGAAAACTAAGTCTTACTACCTGACAGAATTGGGAATGTTTTCCAAAAACAAAAAAACTCCCATGGGATGGGCAAGTACTCTATACACATAAGCAATCTGGGACCCCTTCTGACTTGAACTTAAATTTTCCCCTTAAAGGGAATCCACTTAATCTTGGTGGGATAAACCCCTTCACCAGAAGATTTTAAACTCTAAATCCCCATATGATGAGGCCCTTCACTAGGCACTTGGCCTACCATGGTAAATTTTACGTGGAAAAATGTCTTCCCAAATAAGGGAGTCTGTCTCAATTACGAGACACATCCTACTGGCGTGCATGCACTGTTCACGTCCCACTACCTACCTCTCTCTCAAGAAAATATCTCTCTACTATACATGTGCATTGAGTGAGTGAAGGATTCCTCCTCTCTCCCATTGAGGTTGCCATGGCGACTGCCGCCTGGGTCATTGTACCTTGGGATTCTGGCGTGTTGATGAACGAACGTGGAAGGGATTCTACTTGCTAAACGCTAGTGAGTACATCCATTGAAGGGGCTCCACTATGTAAACAAGGTGAGGGAGACTCTATACCTGTCACTTAGCCTTGTCTTTTGCGTATTGTGTATGTATGTGAAAGGGAGTTGTTTTTGAGGGCTTTCTCCACTCGAGTGATTACTGTATAGCTATGGAATTGGTGGAACTTGGGGGTACTTCTCAGGCCAGTAGCGTACCAAAAAATTCTCATTTTTTAAAGACCTACTCTCACTTGGGTGGTGACGTGATTAAATTGAGTTTTGTTTTTTCCGCTGCACTGTCTGGTTTTATATGCTATACCTTGGTTTGCAGCGAAACATTCTACCTATGCAATTATGGTTGGGATTGTTTGGCTTGGGGTTTATTGGCTATGAATAGTAGACTAGCCCATTCAATTATATTTTTTTTCTCTGCCTTTTTCTAAACGACGTTGTTGTACTAAACTCTGCAAATAAGCCAATTTTTTTACAGACGTTTATGATTTGACTTGGGCTAAAAAACATGTTGCCTGAGTTGGTAAGATAAGAGTGAGTGGTTAGACTCTTGTTGTTGGCAAGATTAAACTAGTGTACAAACACAAGTGGATTTCTTTACACATGGATTATTGATACATGAAACTTTTCTAGGTGGAAGAGATTGTTCACACAAGAGATGCAACAAAATCCCGCATCCCAACATGTGGTTAGACAATTGTTGTTGGCAAGATTAAACTAGTGAATAGGTATCATTGATACTCTCGCCCCAAAAGGCCCCTGTTACATGTACTTTAGACTTTTGAATGTAGAGAATTGGCGCACTATGTGTGTCATTTCTTGCTATGGGTGGTTGTTGTTGCATCGAATACTGAGATGCGCCGCTAACATAATGATGTTTCCATATTTAGGATATTGTACTGCTCACTAGGGTTTGGATGATAATATAGTTGCTAATGACTTTTTTAGGCTGGTGGGTATATGCTTGTTGATGCAATCTCTGTTTTTTATTTAATGTAGGGATTTATGTTAGCTTGATAGGCCTAACTGATCTTGATACCTGATCCAAAACAAATGACATGTATGGTTCTTCTTAGAGTTGTATCTAATGATGAAGTATAGGCTACTACGGTTTGCCTGATGGCCTTTTTTGAAACCATGTACACTTGGTTGAAACTAGATGTGGTGTTTAATTTTCTACATCAAGAAAGAGCAGGAAAACCTTGCAAAACATTTTATGGTGTTATATGGCTGAGACATAAGTACAAAATATCTTTGGGTTTTGAAAAGGTATTAGGACACTTGGATTGGAAGGGTAATGGCCTTTTGATCAGATTGATATGTATATTAATGTCTATTTAGGGTCTAATTAAAATAGGGCTATATAAAAACTTACATATAGCTACTGCCATAATTCAAAAGGATAATGATTTAAAAAAAACACACACCTTGTACTTTACAAAACTGGATTACATAAACACTTTGAAAATTTGTTTTAAGTTAAAAAATTTATAAGGTGGACATGGATAACAACTAATATAGTCCGTTGACACCTGTAAAATGCATTCAAGGCTAACATGCTTGTTGTCTTTTTTGGATGGATGCAGGTGAGGACTCTATCCTTTCTTGTAATTTTTTTGGCTTAAAGAAAATGTCTACCCTTGACATACCAGGCTCTTGTCATCTCATGGAACATACATTGTACTTCTACACTAGGATAAGACCTCATTCTCATAGCAGTGTACAAAAATAGCTCTAAGACTGAGTTTTTTTTGTACTAATCATTGTCACTTGTCCAAAGCCAACTGTCCTTTGAATTGCAATGTTCATTTATGTTGTATTCTTTAAATAAAAGAACGACACACACTTGGTCACTATACTTAGCCTGGGTTGCTTCATGATGGACTCACACACTCACTTTTTTGATTCACGTCTGTTTAACTGTGATTCACTTACGAGTTAATGCCTAAATCTACACTCGGCTTAATCCAAGGCTTGCCAATACCATGGTTGTTAATAATACTATCTTGTGGGTGATTGCCTTGCAGTTGTTCCTCAGATTGAATGAAACTTATGTTGCTATTAACCTGATATCCATGAATCTCCATGAAGACCCATGAATATCCTGTTATCTTGTAAGTAACATCATCCATTAATATGAACTTGATACTTTCCTCAATAGGAGAATCTAGCTTTTGATGGGTATAATGAAACTGTTAGTTTTTTTCCTCAATTTGAGAATTTGGGCCTTTCTTCTATTTTCTATACCATGATATAGTGGAGCTGATATCGCGTGTCATGTTACTACTTGTTGTAATCATATGCCCTGGTGGTGGGAACTCACCTTATTTAGACTTTTGGCTTGTTGAATGGATAAATTCCTCTGCTTGGGATCATTTGTTTGCTGACCATGGGTCCTCTAAATCTTGCACTTCCATTGAAGTAAAAATCCTGATGTTTGCTATGCATTGATGAGCTAATGACAATTGTGTGTAATGGAGTGCCTTTTTCATCCTCTATACCATGATATGATCTAGGATTTTTTTCAATGGTTGTAAACAAGTGTGACCCTCTACTGCTTAACAAACTGTAAATTATGAATGGGTCCTTGAACCCATTGGAACTCTGTATATTGATTATGGTGGGGCACATAAGAGTATGAGGTGGTATATATTGATGGGATTACTGATGGTTTCTGTTAATATTGATTATTGCGATTTTTGCCAAAATAGAATTCAATGCTATATTTGATTTCATAAACTCAAGCTTGGGAACACCCACACAACTAGCATTTATAAAGTTTTCTATATGTTTGGCTTTCAAAAAATTTCTTCAAGACAGGATTGGGTGAGTATTGGGCTACATAAATGATGGTTGATAGCTTTTTTGCTCATCTAGAAGAGAAATTGCTAAGTTTTTATATTCTTTAGAGAGTTTATACTATAGGTTTCTCAATCATAGAGCTTTTTTTTAATTTTGGAGAAGTTGTAATAGTTTTAACTATGGATGGGATTATACTTATGGGATTCCTAAACTCATAGAGCTGGTGTTCTGTCTTTTTGACCTTGGTTAGTGGTTACTTGAAACATTACCTCTAGGAGTACCAATTCTATTTTTTTCCATGATTGATTATACAACTATTACCTTTATCTCATTTATAACTTGTAAATTATAAATCTTTTTTTAAAATCTATGGTTGAAGCCCTGATGGTAGTGGACTTGTGATTGTGATTAAAGTTTTGGTTTAACTAAACCTTACTAGCTTATTATAAAAAACTGCACTTATATGTCGAATTTTGTTGGCTTTCAAAGGCCTCATTTGAGACTTTTTTGTTAATGGATTTTAAAATCATGTTTTTACCAAGGATGAGTGCAACTGAGTAGTAAGTGGTTTTTTTTTAAGCATTAAAATTTTAGGGGGATCCACTGATGAAGTTCTGTTACACCGTAGTTGATGATTTGATAAAAACATGGATTGCTGTACACCTGGAAATAACAAAGTGGCTTACTTGTATGCTGCTTTACATGGAGCATTTATAATAAGGCTGTGAGTTAACTCCAAATTCATAAGTTATTACGTGCTTTGTTTATGTGATGACATTGGGGAAAATACATAAAATAAAATTTGAAAGTATACCTAGTTGAAATCTTATATTGAAAAACTAATATGTGGTGATAGCTATTCTTGGGCTTAACAAAATAATGGCTCAACAAAATTTTAAATTGACTGTTGAAGTTTGACACTTGCATCAAAAGGAGTAATGGCCTTTTGATGCCCTTAAAATGGGGATTTATTTCAGTCGACACTTGGATCAAAAGGGGTGATGGCCTTTTGATCACAATAAAAGCATTTGGAAATATATACTTATAACCACTTACTTTTGAAAGGATATTGGTCTCTTAAACACTTTGCACTAATTGATATCCTCAACATTATTGGATAGTATGTTTAAGTTAGAAAGTTTTAAAGTAGGACATGGATAACAATTGATAGCCTTGTATACCTGTAATACATATTCAAGGCTAACTCATGGTTAGAGAGAGATAGAGGAGAGATATTAGGTAAAGAGAATAAGTAGGTAGAGAGGAAAGAGATTAATTAAAGATAGAGATAGAGGTTATAGAGAGATAGAGTAGGTAGAGAGAGAGGTTAAGCAGCTTGAGAGATCGAATAGGTAGAGCGATAAAGGGTATAGACGACTAGCTCATACTTAGGTCTAATAGTGTAGAGCAACCTTTGGCACTATTAGCCCCTACTTAGGTCTAATAGTATATATGTATCCATGTATATACGTATCCATGTGAGTATCTACGAATATATATTGTATCTATGTATGCATGTATATATGTATCTCTCTGTGCTCTCTCTACACGTATTCTAGTTGTATTTTCCCTCTCCTATGCGGTGTATATTAGGTGTAGAGGATAGAGAAGTTGTGTAGATTGGTGGGTGTAGACTTATGGAGGTTTCTAGATTAAGTATAAGGAGATTAGAGAGAGATTAGGTCAATAATTACAAACTAATCTCTTGTAGATTTTTGACAAGAGACCACCTACTAAGGCATTAGAAAATTTTGAAGGTCATTTTGAGGGCCTTGTAAGAAATTCGATTTCTCTTTCTAGAAAGTTTTCTTAAAATATACTTTATTGAGTACATCCAAAAGGACAACTACACACTATGAAAAGTGAACCAAACTTTTCATTTATCTTAAAAAAAGGTCACATTGCATTCAATGCAAGTGTCTTTTTCATGACATAGACGCTGCTCATAAGAATTGTTTTTGCCATCATTGGAATGAAAAAAAATCATAAAACTACAATCTACAGGTAGAATTTGAAGCTTTTTACACCTCTGTGTACCTTTTTGACACATTGCTGACATGAGGATTATGATGACGTTAAAGGATGGAGAGTCAAGGCATTAGTAGATACACGTGCAAGAATAAATGTAGTGAGTTATTCCACTTACAAGAAGGCGACTATACGTGACTACCCAATCCTTGGAGTATTGTAGAGCTAAAGTGAAAGCGTGTCATAAAGAATTTACTTCTACTTTTGGAATGATCAACCTGATTATGTTTGTGCACGGATTTCTTGGTTGCACAAATTTATTGTCATTCCAGATGAGCACATGAATGAAGACATGGTACTAGGATTCCCATGGATGAGAATGTACAAAGTTGTTTAGTATTGGGACATGAAGGTCTCTTGGGACTCACACTAAAAGGTGGATAGATGAAAGTGCCATTTGCATAAAGTAAAGAGAAATGGAAGGCTAACCTACGAGATTCAATGTCAGCAAAATTATCTCCTAGCACAACACCTATGTCAGCTACTCAACACTATCCTCATCACACATGCATACAAGGAACCACAAAATATTGGGTACCAAAGGCTTAGTTGCAGGAAAATCCTAAGAATATTTGTGTGCCTAAAGAACAATCAAAAAACACACAAAGTACCTACAAACCTCACAAATCTACCATGGAACAAAGGATCAAGAAGATAGTGCAACCACCTAAGACCAAATGTGTGTGGATGCCAAAGAACAGGCTAGAAAAAAAGACACCAATCAAGACGATTTATAAGTGGGTGCCAAAGCTTCAAAAAAAATCAATTCTATCATCAATGCAACAACAAATCTCTTAGAAGATTGAACAAAAAGACAAAGATGCACAAATGACTATCAAGAAATGCCCTCAACTACTTCAAGATCTAATAGTGAACCTAAAAACATTTTGGCAACACATTCTTATACCAATTGGAGGCATGGATCAAGCTTTCCTAAATTATGGATCTCATGGAGTTTTTGAATGGATGAGCTTGCCTAGGATCTTGCCTAGGATCAATGAATTTTATGAGCTAGAGTTCATAGATATGCTCATGCAAGCTCTTGAAGATCCATAAGACACATCAACCTTGCATAGCAGGAAGATCAACCTAACTTTTACATCACATTCATGGTGGTGGAAGCAATGATGGATAACAATAAGAGTTGTAGTCTTTTTCAGCAAATTTGGTAAGTGATGCCACACTATGTATTTCTTTGTAGAAAAGAAATTTCAAGATCTTTGATCTTGGAGGATGCTTCTAGAAACTTTGGATAATGAAGGGGGCTTACTCAAACACTTAATTATACATCATGTTATTGGCTCTATAGAGAATCTGCCACACAAGGTTTTCTTATCATACAACACAGGTGTTTCAAGATAGATGAAAGCAGACAAAGACGGACGTTACAAGATCTACAAGCTATAGTTGTGTGAACAAATCAATCAAATAAATGGAACATACATGTACCATTGTCCTGGGGGGACTAATGATAGCTGCACTATCTATCTTTGCCATAGTTATCTACCTCACCCTAGAAAAATCACCTAAACACTTTGGCTATCGTTACTCTTTCTTTGTACATAGGAGTTCTATCTCCTTGAAAACCCCCAACTAGCTAATCACTGGGCTGAGCCACAAAAACAAAAAAATAAAAAAATTGAATATTATGGTCTATTTGTGTGCAATTATTTCATTATATGGAGGGCCTAAATATATGTGTTTTGTATTGTTATTTTTTTGGTATTTATATAAATATGTCTACTTAGATGTGCATTAATTGCCTAAGTATGCTATATACATTGACTCACCATTACCATAATTTTTCTTACCATTGTGTATACTCTCATCCTATAAATAAATATTTTCACCCAAACCTCTCTATATTTTAGTGTGAATCCACTCAAAGAAAAATCCACAAAATACTTCTCACATAGTCATCCCTTTTTACTAGATAAGTATTTTCTACATGCATTTTCTCGTACTCCAAGAAAATAAATTACATCAATCAATGCAAATGAGGGACCCCTCATTTGATTCCCCTATATTTTTATATCTTTATTTTTATATTTTATATTTATATACAAGTGACATTATTTTAGATTCCATGAATTGTTTATGAACTAACCGGTTTTTTCCTACCATATTTATATATTATATTTGTGAATAATCGTAATCCATGCATGTTTTCAAACCCTTGAGAATCTATTAAGTCATGCTCTCATGCAAGGAGGGGCTCACTCTTGAAGACTTATGTAAATTCAACAAAAGGAGAGTCACTAGAAGACTTTTGCAGTGAGGAAAAACGGGCATATTGGTGGTAAAAAGCAAAAAATATAGCGCACAAACTAAATAATCTCCTCAATTGTCTCATAATTTTTGGACCTACCACCGATGAGATATGATATTTTTGGTGGACCCCAGTCTGCCCATACTCTCATACAAGAGTCATTTAGTCTTGTCTGACCTTTTTACACTTCCACACACACACACACACACACACACACACACACACACACACACACACACACACACACACACACTCATTCCTCCTTATCCCTTATTCAAAGCAACACCTTCCATGGCCTCTCTCACCTTCTTCACCATTAATCTCTCCTTTCACCTCCATAGCTCTCATATGAACTCTCTATACATACACCATCTCTATGTCTCTCTCTATCACTTTAAAGATACAATTCCATCTTACAATTCAGCATGTAAACTAAACCTCTAAAAATTGGGGGATCTCATCAACCAAATCATCATTTTCATCATTGGTGATCAAACTTGGTGGCAGCGATGTAAGAAGAGAAGAAGAAGAAGAGGATCGATGGCCATTTATGAGAGTCTACACAAGTAAGTCAAAAACTTTTTCAAGGCTTCACCATCACGAGGATTCCCTTACTTCATTGACCATCTTCCTTCAACCATGCAACTCATTCTACCCATTTTAAATATACCATTAAACTTTTTAGTGATTACTAACACTAACTCTAACCTACTAACACAAATATCTATTGACCTAGCGTCAAAAGGCAGCTCACCTCAAGACATGTACACATAGCAAACACTAACTCTAACCTACTAGCACAAATATCTATTCAACTCATTCTACCCATTTTAAATATAACATTAAACTTTTTAGTGAACACTAACAGTAACTCTAACCTACTAACACAAATATCTATTGACCTAGCGTCAAAAGGCAGCTCACCTCAAGACATGTACACATAGCAAAATTCTCTCTCTCTCTCTCTCTCTAACACTCTAATGTCACCTTATCTACCATCAATAATGTTTTCCCTTTAGCCCACATGCATGATTCAAGAAGTAGACAAAGAAGAACTGCAACATTTTGATATTCAAAAAATCATAATCTCGATTTGTTAGCTTGTAAAATAGGATTGCCAATAGCTATGATGAGGGTATCCAATCTATAAATAGTTCCCTCTTTTCTTGTAAATTATCTCTCCTGTCAAATCTTGAATGTCTTGGTCTCCCACATAGCACCCCAACATTATATGCACGAGAAGAGATTTAGGTGTAGTCACCAATTTGTGAGATTCACACTTGGTGTGAGAGCTTTGATGCTACACATAGCACTTAAGAGAGTCTGAGCTCCAAAATATTAAAACCACTATTGTACATGCTCTTCCATTATCAACAAATTGAGGTTTTGGTGCTTGAAAAGGCGTGTTTTGGTTTGTAGATACCGACTAGAGCTGACCATAGGATGTGTTGAGCTAGCCATGAACATTATAATATATCTTCTTGGAGATCCTAGCAATAGGATCTATAGAGACACTGATGGTACTCGATATTTGTTGCTAATTGGATTGCCCTATTATCCATAACATGGCCAAGATCCTATAAGTATGACCACACAGAGTCCATAGACAATAGACTTTCCCTACAAGGTCACCTCCCAAATATCCATCACACATATAGAATTTTCCTCATAGCATTGTTGATTAGTGGAGGTCTAAAGTAATTGAGATGATGGCAAGGAATGCTGGATTGATGACTGGATGAGTACATGAGAGAGCACTATCGTAGAGACACCTATGAGTGACTATTCTAGAGGTTGCTACTTGTTCTATAGAGGAGGTATAGCCTATTGAGATGGCTGCTATGTCAGAGAAAAGTATTGAGCCATTAGAGATAGATAGTGTATTAGATTCGACACTTATTGATGATTCCAGTGCACCTTTTACGGAGGTAGAATTCCCACCAGAGCCTACATTTGAGGAGATTGTTGACGCACATGATCATGATAGAGTTGTGTCACATGAAACTATAGTTTTGATGTGCCACACAAGTCCTACGATGAGAGATGAGCTACACTATCTAGCCACTACTCTACAGGTAGATAGAGCCATGCTAGTCTTGTGTGTTGAGAGGAAGGGATTAGAGGTATCCAGAGAGCTTTTTGAGGGAGCTTTTTTCTTGATTTTTACTTGTAGTAGAAAAATTCAAAAAAAGCTCCCTCGTAGAGAGAGCTTTCTTCCTTCTCTCTCTCTCTCTCTCTCTCTCTCTCTCTCTCTATATATATATATATATATATATATATATATATATATATATATATATATGTGCCTCCCCTTCATCTCCTTGTCTCCACTCCCCCCCCCCCCCCCCTCTCTCTCTCTCTCACACACACACACACACTAGTATACTGTTCATTAGTTATATTTGTTTTTAAAAAAAACTTCCAAAAAGAAAAACAACCCCCCCCCCCCCCCCCCCCCCCCCTTGTTTGAGGCTCCTTCTGCCTGGACCATACTAGGTCAAAACTTGAGAAATTGGTTTTTTAATAAAAAAATGGACCACTACTACCGGGGGCCAAGCACGTGAATGAATTATGATGCTCTGTCGAGCGTGATCAATGTCGTCTGCTCTCATGGCATAGTGAAGGCGGCCTTCTTCCCCCATGACTGTCGATCCCCATTGAAGGCCATAGGCGTGCAGCTCGATGCTACCTCACACTCATGGTGGAGCGCGGCCTAGCTCTCTAGATCCCGTGGCACAGAACACGGGCAAGAGTTGCCTCCTCCTGTTATAAAAACAGGTGAGGGCGCATCTCTGCCCCTCACTTAGTCATTTTGGGTGTGTTGAGTTATTTTGTGAAACACCTCTTGTCTGCTTTTTACTACCAAGGAGAATGGAGCTCTCCTTAGAGGTGACTCAAGTGTTCAATCTTACCCCTGCTGAGTTTGCTGTTTTACTGCACTGTTTATGCATGAATAAAACACTAAAAAGTTTTTAGGGAAGGTAGTCCTACCTTTTGCTTGTTACAAGCACGCATACTGTGCAGATTTTTCGGCTATGGTATTCTTGCAAACTGTGGGCAAATGGTATTTTCTGTTGATATTAGGGCTTGATCTGGTAAACTTAGGAATGGTGCATCCCTGCCTTAAATAAAAACTGCTCCTGACCTCGGACTGGTTAGGTCGCCTCTGTGGCTTACTCTAGGCTATGTCGATTCTTGTAAATTGTTGCAGGTTCATATAGTTATGAGCTTGAGTGGCTACTTTTGCTAAGCCTAGACATTATGGCTGGCCTTGGGTCCCTTGTACATTAAAATTTTTATCTATGGTTGTCTGCATGGGGGTAGCCTCAGTACGGTGTAAAAGGATCAGAGATTTACCGTTGTAGGACTTTACCTCCACATAAAACTTTTTGTGCATGTGTGGCAGAATGTGTATGTAGGTATATGGTTGCGAGTATGATAGTTGGCTTGATGGCCGTTCCTAATACATGCTACAGTTGGATATGTATTGATAAACGTGGACTGTTACTGTGTCCCGACTGTATAAATAGTGGCAAAATGGGGTTATGGCCAATGAGTCACTTGGATCTCACTCTGGTGAAAATAAAAAGCTTAATAACTGGTTCTTGTTGCTGTTATAATTGGTTTTTTTCTCTAAGGAGATAGAGGTATCTAATTAACTGGCAGGGTTCGAAAACGGTGGGTTCTTTTCTTTTCTGGGATTCACTGGTTGCCATTGGGGCTTATCACAATTGGGAGCTCATGTCAGGCTGGACACAACAGTCCGTGATAACCTGGCATTTTGTGAAGGTAAGTATACAGCAGCTCATCTCTTTTGGCCTTGGAAAAAAGCTATGGTGGTAGGGCCGGACACTATTGTTCTCAAAAAACTGCTAATAACTGATGGATATGAAGGTAAGTATATGGCCAGGGATGTTTCGGCTTGGGTATGGCTTCCAAGCTATTGCTAAAAAAATGATGAGGTTCCACAAAAAAAGGGGCGAGTCTTGCTACTCTCTTGACTGGTTACATTGTTGTCTTATTGGTTTTTTTTTTAAAAACGAGGTAGTCACCACCATCATCTATGACCTTTGGTTGACAAAAAGAAGTCAGATTTCACATATCTTTGTCTAAAGAAGTACCTTTGGTACCATGGGTTCTACTGATTTTGAAGGTAAGTATATGGTTGCTTTTTACCATGGGTTCTACTGATTTTGAAGGTAGGTATATGGTTGCTTTTTTATGCATAGCTACTGAGCTATGGCTCTTAGTTTTACTGTTGATGGACTTCACCATAAACTATAAAATAAAATGAAAGACTGCTAACATATCAGATCTAATGAATAAACTAGCTTGTCTAAAGTAATTAAAACCTATAAGATGGACATGGATAACAACTGATATAGTCCATTAATACCTGTAAAACACATCCAAGGCTAACAGAATTGTTGTCTTGTTTGGATGGATGAAGGTAAGGACTTTATCTTATCTTGGATGGCTTTCTTTTCTTTGGAAAGCAACCTTTCTGTAATTAATTACTCACTGAGGAACGGGGAAGTTCTTTTACTGCTAGTCTTACTGAAAGAGGATCTCTTTCCTACAATCATTGTACCTAAATAATTCTAATACTGAGTTATTTTTGTACATATCAGTTCATTATTCCTTAGCCAGCTGTCTTTTGAATGTAAAATTCAATTATGTCTTATTAGTTAAGATTTAAACAGCTACACACCCACACACACACACACACACACATATATGTATGTATGTATGTATGTATGTATATGTACAATATATATGTATATGTATTATATATATGATATAAATAAATAAATAAAAATATATGTGTGTGCGTGTACAAATATATGTATACATACAATCTATATATCTATATACATACATATCAAAATTTATTTATTTATTTATTTACTATTATATATATATTTCTCTCTCTCTCTCTCTCTCTCTCTCTCTCTCTCTCTCTCTCTCCCCCTTCTAGCTCTAGATGAGAGAGAGAGAGAGCGCGAGAGGTAGAGAGATAGAGAGATGGAGGGATACATACACACACACAACACACACATATATATATACATACACTCTCTCTCTCTCTCTCTCTCTCTCTCTCTCTCTTCTAGCTCTAGATCATGATAGAGAGAGAGAGAGAGAGAGAGAGAGAGAGAGGGAGGGAGAGGACAAGGAGAGGGTAGTGAGAGAGAGGGAGGGAGATATATTAACACACACACACAAACACACACATATATCTATCTAAGAGAGAGAGAGAGAGAGAGAGAGAGAGAGGGTAGAGAGGGAGGGAGGGATATATATATATATATATATACATATATATCTATAGACATACATATATATGTACATGAGAGAGAGAGAGAGAGAGAGAGAGAGAGAGAGAGAGAGAGCTTTCTCATCGAGAGAGCTTTCTAAGGGATCTTTTTAGGGAGTTTTTTTTTAATTTTTGCTTCTACAAGTAAAAATCAAGAAAAAAGCTCTCTCAATTCCCATCCCCAGAGGATGGAATTGGGCATATTTCATGATCTAAGTCGATCGAGTTTCTTTGAAAAACTCAAGCACTTTGTTCAGGATCCTCCCACACATCAGCTAGCGCAAGTTATGCCTAGACTAGATATGCCAAGATCCTTTAAAGACGAGTATGATGCAATGTACTTGTTGATGTTTGAGAGTGACTTACAGACCATAGAGCCTTTATCTTACGATGAATCCCAAGATATGCATACTCATTTGACATGGTAGAATTGTATAGATTTGAGTAGACACAGACATATATTGACGACTGTGAATGTTGATACACACAGAATCTAGCACATCTGGCGTGTTACCTTCAAGTGTGAGTGCCATTCTTATGTTTGATCAGAATTCTCAAGAGCAAGTATATAGAGGCGCTGATGGTGCCATCTATGTGCTGACTGCCGGATTGAGATACATACCCAGACCATTGATCGATTGAGAATGTTATAGAGCTATACTACCTACAAAAGCTTCAGCCCAATCATGTCATAGAATACCTGCTAGACCCATGAGTGATTGTCATCCTCGGGCATATACGACTTGTGAGACATTGTGACATCAAGTTCTTATATACCATGTTGATGAGACCACACCATAGATATCAAAACCATTGGAGCCTAGTTTGGCCTCTACACCCCAATGTAGTGCTACTTTAGCAAGGCACACGAGGGATTCTAGCCATATCTTGACTCATAGAGCTTACCATAGTACTAGAAATGTTTATGTTCCCCACTTAGAGAGTCATGATAGATGTTTGTCTAGTGATGATAAACTTGTGTGGATAGCAAGCCATCGAGAACATAATGGTGCATCATAGGGATGGCCATCACAGTCACTAGAGGCATAGGATTTTATGAGGGACATAGACACATTTTTCTTCCTAGTGGTCGTGTAGTAGCACACTCCATGATGATCACACATAGTTCTTTTGTGCTTCCTAGAGCAAATATATTATAGCGCAAGTGTCCAATAGAGGGACTCCGATAGTACTATGAGAACTTCACCATGACGACAATGAACATCTACTACAAGACAGTCTACATGTAGAGTTTGACAAGATAGATCTTCAAGATCTTCAAGACAACCATATGTGAGGAGAGCTTGACACACACTCATTGAGACACCACGAAAATTGAAGATTTGGCTACCAAAGAGCCACCACAAGTTGACACTAGCCATAGCTCACTTGAGATTTCTAATGACCAGGATATTGGCTTAGAGAAAGGCAAGAGTCAGCCATTGAGGGATCACAAGCCATAGAGTACATTGACCACATAGTCTGAAGTCGATGGCATCCATAGATCCATTAGTTGTGCTATACATTCTACTATCTATATGGAGCTAGGTGCTAGCTAGCCAATGACCATTAGACAACAGAGAGCGACCATTAGACAACATAGAGCCAAGAGATTGCAGGTTTTTTTGTTTGGAGAGATTTCTCTTATCCCCATGCACTAGACCCTTGACTTGTGCACATTGACTATGCTACACTAGATACATGCACATATACTAAAGGCACTTTTTTTCCTTTGGGTTTTTTCCCTCTAGACATCCAGGTATGATACTTTACTGTATGATTTCGTTTTATTAGTTTTTAGGTAATAAAGCTTTTATTTCGATGGTGACACACGTTTCTAGGTGGTAATGTTTTGTTTATAATTTTGCAACATAGATGGACTGCAACGTTCATGTAGCATGGATATATCAAGCTTCAATAGTGCATATTTTCTTCCATAGCTATTAAGGAGATGCATTACATACCTCCAGGTGTACTACTTTCCATGATTCATGTTTGTGGACATTTATATTTGCTGATTGTGGTCTTCCATGATTTGATTGAGTGCATTTAGTTATTTTTTCTATCTATCATTATAGTTGTATAAATTGTCTTTGCTTTAGTTAATTGACCTAGAGTTTAGTCTTATATATGAGCCTTGAGGTTAGGAGGCCATGAATTTAGGTTAATTCATTTACTTGATTGCGAGTCTTAGTTGCTAAAACTATTTAAATGTTTGAGACATTAGGAGTGTTTTAGGCATAGAGAGGCTTGCTCACTTGCTCACTTAAATAACAAAGAGCACTAGTGAGCATACAAAGGAAATGGAAGGAAAAAACAAAAGTTCCACAAGTGTAAAATATTAAGATGGAAGAGAAATCCTGGCTTAATTTTTCTACTTCACTCACATGTATTGCCTAGGGTACTATAGCCCTAGAGTTCCCAATGTGGGGGCTTTTCTTTGAGTTATAGAGAAAATCATAATAGACATGTTCAAGCTCAAAAATGTCAATTTTGACACTTGGAAAAAATTGTGCTGATTATAGACAACAAAACTTAATGAGTCGGTTTCAACACTCGAAACACCCTTATCATCTTTAGACTATGCTCAAAAAATGATTTAGAGATATATTTGTGCAGTATGAGCAAAGTGAGATCGTAGACAAACACACCCAAAAGCACGAAAATATCACAAGAAACTTACATTGAAATGAATTGGTTTCACCTACGAGCGTGTGGTACTTTCACAGAATTGCAATGCTGCAACACACAAGGGAGAAACAAAAGAAATCATATGTAGGAATCATACAATCACTTTCATTATCCAAAAACTTTAGTCCAAGTTAAAAAATTTATGGCTTTTATACCTTATCCAAGGTTTTAAACTGAAACCCTAACTCACTAAACTGGCAGAATGGGGCTAAGGCTATAGCTAGTCAAAGACAATTACAATTTGGAATCTCTTAGCCCCATTCTTTAGCTTTACAATTTCAAAAGGATCATTGTTAAAAAGAATTTTTGGACTTGAAGGGTTTTTTTTGACTAAAATTATCTTTACAACATGATTGGCTTGCTGCTAACATTCTACTAACAATGCTCATTCACTTAAAGTGAATTCAAATATAATTTTCTCTCTTTATGAAATGTCAATTTGTTTGAAGATGCAAATCTATTATAATTACATTTTAAGAGGGGATAAGATGATCATAGGATAACTCTTATACCTAGAATCTCTCCTCCTAATATGCATTGCTATTGAGTCTCACTAATTCAACAAGACAAAACCGTGATCCAAGTCAATGAGTTTTGTGGAAAAGAAATGGTAAGATGTAACTCTTTACCTTTTTGGTATATTGTTCTTTTAGTACAAATTGTTACCATATACATGTGGTAGTGATGTGTGTGAACACATTAGGACCTCCGGGACATTTTTTCCCTCTTTAGGAGGTTTTTCCCTCCGTGCATTGTATATACGCCCATCACTCTAGGGCTATCTATCTTTCCATTGCACACTAAGTAATACACTCTCTATTGTGTGCCTTGAGCTTCTTCGTCTTCTCCAATCTGTGTACGTTTCTCTGCAACCCTAATTCCAACAATTGGTATCAGAGCAGGTTGCGTCCTCCCAAGCTTGGTCGCCAACTGCTCCAGCACCATACGCCTGCTCATTTTCTTTGATTTCAGTGAGCTTTGGTGAGCGTTTGTAGGTCACTAATTTGGGCTCATTTTGGCCTCCGTTTCCACTGCAGGCAGTATTGCACATGCTATTTTGTCATTTTGTGTATAATTTTTTCAGTGCCGTTTTTTGCATAACAGGTTCCTTTTAGTCTTCTACAGTTTGTGCTATATAGCACGTGTTGTTTCTGCTTTGTTTCTCCTCTTTCTGATCAGTTTTCACATCAAGTGCAGCATTTACCATTGCTGACAACAACACAGATGTGTTCAAGATGTGTGCTGCCGAGGACAGATTGGATGGGGACAATTACCCTATGTGGGCTTACATGATGCAACATGTTCTTGTGTCAAAGGGCGTCTGGAATATTGTGCAAGGTATTGATGTACGTCCTGGTTCTGAGGATGTAGGTGATGTTGAGGATGTGGCAAGTCTTGCTACAAGGATCGATGCTAATAGAGTTGTTTTGCCTACAACAGAACAATCTCGTTGGGATGTAAAGGATGTGTAGGCTCATGCATTGATTGTGATGTTTGTGAAGTACACCATTGTTCCTCACATTCGTTCAACAAAATCTACAAAAGAGGCTTGGAATACTTTGGCTGGTCTTTATGCAAGTCACAATGAGGCTAAAATTTCTTTGCTGCGTAAAGAGCTGGAGTTGAAGATTATGCATGTGGAAGATGATTTGGACACTTTCCTTGCTGGTGTCAAGGATATCGATGAGCAACTTATTTCTGTAGGTAAAATCATTTCAGACAGGAGTTACCTTGTGTAGACTGTTCTTGATGCCTTACTAGATTCTTACCAAAGTTTTGCTAGTACTTGGAGACTTATGACCCAAGGAAATCTTGAAGTTGATGCATTATGCACATTGCTGTTGCAAGAGTCACTTTCTAGAAACAACAGGACTAGACAGTGTGCAGTCAAATAGGCTTTTATTTCTTCTCAAAGAAAAGGTGGTAACAGCAATGCAGCCACTTCTTATGGTTCTGTTGCGAGTGGCAAAACTTCTGTTCCCAATGCTTCTGCTAGCAGCACTCTGTCTCGCAATTCTGGTGATAAGGGCAAAAAGAAGATGCATTGACATTATTGTAAAGCTAATGATCACTCGATCAAGCAATGTCCTAAGTTGAAGGCCAAAGAGGCTGAGAAGAAAGAGGGTGGTTCCAATACAAATGCAGTCATTGTTGAGTCTTTTGTGAAAGGAGACTGTGATGCTGATGTTGATGCAGAATAGGCTTTTAGTGTAGAGTACACTTACAATCCTGCTGTCCATGATGCATGCATGTCAATTGCTGCAGATTCACATGTGTGACGTTTTGATAGTGGTGCTACAAAGCACATTACCTCACATCGTTAATTGTTCACCTCTCTCGAGTCTGTCCCTCATGGGAATTCAGTCACTTGTGTCAACAATGCCTCTAATCCGGTTCAGGGAGTTGGAAAGATTGTGCTTATTGCTGCAAATGATAGTTCTTTCACACTTGTTGATGCACTTTATGTACCTGGGATCAGGAAGAATCTTTTATCTATATCTACACTTGCTAGACTTGGACTTGTAATCAAGTTTGTGGATAACAGATGTACAGTTCATGATCTCGGTTTTGGTGATAAAATTGTTGCATCTGGGCTTTTGTGCCGTGGTTTGTATAAGCTCATTTTGTATGACAGGTATGGAAAAATTTTGCAAATGCAGTTGCAGATTCAAGGGCTATTTCAGATGCAAAACTTTAGCATGCACATTTTGGTCATTTGAATTTTGCCAGTTTGCTGCGTTGGCAAAAATCTAATATGGTTGCTTCTTTGACGCCTCTTGAAGCACCTGTCAAACATGTTTGTGAAGGCTATATTTTGGGTAAAATGCAGCGTTCTAAGTTTCCAAAGGATGGTTCAGCTAGGGCCACTTGCAGGTTGCAGCTTGTGCATAGTGATGTTTTTGGGCCCATGCAAACCCCGTCCTTGGGCAATTACCTTACTTCATGACTTTCATTGATGATTACTCCAGGCATGCATGGGTATTTCCGCCTTAAGCGAAGTCCAAAGTTTTTATGTGCTTCAAACAATTTCTGGCTATGGCTGAAAATGTCTCGAAATGTACTATGGGCACCCTCCGTTGCGATCGAGGGGGGGAGTATATGTCTCATGAATTTAATGCATTTTTGGCTAGTTGTGGGATAAAACACCAATGTGTAGTGCCTTATACACCTCAACAAAATGGTGTTGCTGAGAGGAAAAATAGGTCACTTATGGAAATGGCACGATGTATGGTCAAAAGTCAAGCTTTGTCGCATTCTTTTTGGCGTTGAGGCCATCATGTGTGCCACTTATGTACTAAACAGGTGTCCTGCGAAAGCTTTGCATTCTATTACCCCACATACAGCATGGCATGATAGAAAGCCTTCTATTGAGAACATGCATGTTTTTGGCTGTTTGGCATATGCTTTGATGCCACAAACACAGCGCAGAAAATTGGATCATAAGGCTGTCAAATGTAATTTTGTTGAAAGAAAAATTATAGGTTGTATCATCCGCAAAAAAAAACGTATTCTGGTTTCACGGGATGTAGTGTTTGTGGAAGATTCTGTTCAGCCCTTGCTGTCATGTACTAGAGACAATAGTGTAAGCTCTCAAGACATTTATGACACTTTTCTGCCTCTTTTTAGTGGTTGAAATACGAATGTAAATTCCAATGAGGAAAATATGCAGCCTATGGGGGTTTCTAAAAATGTTACATATCAACCTATTACTAATGCAGATGCACATGATGTACTCGATGAGGAAAGGGCTGAAAATGAGCAGGCTAGAGGTATGCCAAAATGTCTGATGCATACACTACGTGACAGTAAAATGGATGCACCTTTGTCTAGTCATACTCATTCAGGCCCTCGCCATGCATCTTATGCATCAGATTGTTATGCTTTGGCTGTGTCTAGCTTACATGATGTTGAGGAGCCTCTATCTTTTGATGAAGCACAGAATTCAAAAAATTGGATGGCTGCCATGGATTCAGAATATGATGCACTTATAGAAAATGCCACATGGACTTTATGTGATTTGCCTCTTGACAAAAAGGCCATTGGTACGAAGTGGGTTTACAAGTTGAAACGCAAGCCGGATGGAGAGATTGATTGCCATAAGGCTCGACTTGTTGCGAAGGGTTATTCACAGCAAAAAGGCATAGATTATGAAGAGACTTTTTCTCCCACTTGTCGTATGACTATTGTGCATTTTCTATGTGCATTGGCAACTTATTTTGGTTGGGATGTACATCAATTAGACATTGTTACTGCTTTCTTGAATGGTGACATTTTTGAGGAATTTTATGTGACGCAGCCTCATGGTTTTTCCAAGAAAGGACAAGAGGAAAAAGTGTGCAGATGTAAGAAGGCTTTGTATGGATTGAAGCAATCTTCTCGTGCTTGGTATGAGAAAGCTGACACTCATTTGGTCAAACAAGGCTTTCGTAACAGTCCAACAGAAAGAACACTGTATGTAAAGTGTGAAGGTGATGTACTTCTCATTGTGGTTCTTTATGTAGATGATTTACTGATCATTGGACCAAATGAGAGACATATTGCTGAATTCAAGGCTGATTTGAATGCTACTTTCAAGATGAAAGATTTGGGATTGTTGCATCATTACTTGGGTATACAATTTAAGCTATGTGATGGTGGTATTGCCTTGTGTCAGAAAAGTTACACAGAGGCATTGCTATGTAAGTGTGGACTTGAGGATTGCAAACCTATTGCCACTCCTATGGAAACAGGTTTGAAGTTGAGTCTACATGATGTTGGCAATCCTGATGATGTCACTCTCTACCAAACTGCCATTGGATGCCTCATTTATGTATGCAACACGAGGCTGGATATTCAGTTTACAGTCTCACACGTCAACAGATTTATGCATAGCCCAGGGTCTAAGCATTGGCAGGCTGTCAAGAGGATTTTTCACTACCTTAGTGGCACTTTACATCTTGGCTTGTTTTATCCCAAGGGGAGGTCATTGCCGCTAGACTTACATTCCTTTTCGGACTCAGATTGGGCTAGTTGTTTCGATAGGCGAGTGTCCACAAAGTGGTTTTTTTTTCATGCTTGGTAGTTCATGTATATCATGGTTGAGCAAGAAGCAACCTATTGTGGCCACTTTGAGTTGTGAGGCTGAGTATAGTGCAATCTTCACAACTACGGTTGAGTGTGTATGGCTCAGATGCCTTATGGCTGATTTGGGTATCGGACAGGACACTGCCAACACTATCTACACTAACAGTCAGAGCGCATTGGCAGTTGCAAGGAACCCAATTTATCATGCTCGCACAAAGCACATTGAGGTGCATTACCACTATGTCAGGGAGAGGCTTTCAACATGAGAGATCATCTTGGCTTATGTGCCAACACAGGACAACCTTGTAGATCTTTTCACAAAGGCATTGTCTCGTGAGAAGCTTGAATCTTTCCGCAAAGCTTTGGGCTTACTCCCCTTTGTGGACTGATCTTGTCCTCAAGGCATGGCACTTCCCTTTACTCATGTGCCAACTCTCCTTCACCGCATCACTCCAGGGGGGATTTGTTACCAAATACATGTGGTAGTGATGTGTGTGAACACACTTGGACCGCTGGGGCATTTTTTCCCTCTTTAGGAGGTTTTTTCCCCTGTGCATTGTATATACGCCCATCACTCTAGGGCTATCTATCTTTCCATTGCACACTAAGTAATACAATGTCTATTGTGTGCCTTGAGCTTCCTTCGTCTTCTCCAAGCTGTCTGTGTTTCTTCACAACCCTAATTCCAACACGAACAAAGGATGGTTCCCTCGAAAATCGACTTAGATGTATGTAAGATAGCATGTGTGAACAAAATAAGGTATTATTAATAAGGTACACTTACATAAAGTTTTTTTTAATTCAAAAAGTGAAAATTTTCATACATAAGGGCTAGGTTTTTTCACAAAATGCACACATAAGGGATGCATATAATACTTGAAAATATGCAAGTGAGGGATTATTTAGTTACCTCTTGTTCACACGTGCTATATGCAATTTTTACATAGTGGACTCTCTCTCGCGATGATTTATACCATATATAATTGGACTATTTTGCAACAAGCTAGAGTGAAGAACGTTTTTCAATACCAACGATGTAATATCTATCAAATAAGATACAAGAATCTAGCTATTTCAATAGAATAGACCTTAAAAGTGGCTAGCATTAAATACACAAGATATTTTTTATACCACGTTTGGCTTCAATAAGAACTTGGTTATGGCTTTTGGGCTGACAAATGCTCCAACCACATTCAATCAAATGTTCCAACCACATTCAATCAAGTATCAAAAAGATTTTTTGTAGGCATGGGGCTTACACAAGAGATACTTTATATGATGCCAGAATCCATTTTAAGTTCCTAGAAGAGCACAAGAAGCATTTCAATGAGGTCTTCCAAATATTGTGAGATAACAAGCTCTACGATAACCATAACAAAAGTGGGCTCTTCTTAGAAGAAATATTGAGTAGATGGCATTTGTACAATCCTCAAAAGCTTCATGACCTACATAAAGTGAGAAGCTTTATAGACATATGATCCTATTAGAGGAGATTCAAAGAGAAAGTATCTGCCATAGTAAGTCTATAATCATCATCTTCCAAAGACTAGATCTATGAGGTCTAAAAAGTAAGATCATCAAAATATTTGAGCCCCCATCCAGCTACCTCATTGTGATTTGTATATGCCTTCTTGCCTAATTCCATATGCCTTCAAGATGCAAGTATTGGAGAGAGAATGTAGTTACTTTGTATCAATCTAGAGCCTCTTTGCCTTTCCATCATGCAAAAAGTGTAGTGCATGAAACATCTTGAAATAAAAGGGAAAAGTAACTGCATTGTGTTTTTTGACTGCAAAGTGAGGGCCTCTCTCTTAATTTTGTCACTAAGCTTGCATCTTCAGGGCATGTTGCATTGTGCAAGTAGTTGATACGTGTGAATATTTACATGGAGAGATTAAGAAAGAGGGTTTGCTAAAAATAACATCTATGTTTGCAATGCTAGGTCAACATGTTTATCCAATGTGGACTAAGTCTCTCTCTACATAGATGCACACAATTTTTTGCATGGAGAGATTAAGAAATATTTGCATTGTGCAAGTAGTTGATACGGGTGAATATTTGCATGGAGAGATTCAGAAAGAGGGTTTGCTAAAAATAACATCTATGTTTGCAATGCTAGGTCAACATGTTTATCCAATGTGGACTAAGTCTCTCTCTACATAGATGCACATATTTTTTTTCTCCTTCCTACATCATGTTTATAGAGTAAATCCAAAATCTTGAAAGAAACAATATTTGCTAGACAAGTAGAACATTGAGACAAACAGGATGATAAGGATTGAAAATTAATGAGCATTTATTTTAAAGATTTTATTTTAAGCATGTGAACTAATGTAAAGGATCTAGCAATGTTCAAAGGTAATAGGATACATAATATTTGAAAGAGCGGGCTAGTTGATGAAAAGAATGAGTACTAGGAAAACACATAGGAAAGACATGCAACAAATCTTGGGTGCACCTTTTAGAAATTACATATATAGTGTGTGCTCAAAGGGTATTAAAAAAACCCACTTTGCCCTTCCAACATGGATAGACTTTGCAAGAAGTGCACTCCATGAAGACGGCTTTGGTATACATCAATTGACAAACATTAGCATGTTAAATGCTTCTAACAGTAGGGTTTTTTGGGTCTTACGGCTAAGAGCTAAGAGGCGAGCCTATGGGATTAGGGGATAAGAGGGTTCCTATCCTAGGACATTGTAGACATGGAAAGGGGCATACATATAGAGGGCATGGCTCTGATATATAAAAGTTGGTTAAATGAAGCTTTCATGTGTTATCTTGTCCTAATTTCATTGGTTAGAGTTCATGAATATCTTGATAGGGGATCTCTTAGTGTTATGAGAGCATGGTCTTGACCTTGGTTCAATGTCTTGTTGTGTGTGACAAAACTCATAGCCTTCTTTGGGTACTCAATGATACTATCACACATTGTGGTCTATGTGGGAACTTGAGTCTCACTTGAGGGAGGGGGTTGATTGACTAGCACCAAAAAAACCCTTGTTGGTGCCGAGGTTGGTGCACATATAGTCACATTGGGTAGAGGAGAAATTTTTATTATTGGATCAATGGTTAAATTGGACCATTCACCTTGACACAAGCACAACTCACTCTCTCTCTCTCTCTCTTTTAGTGAAACTATGTTCACCATCCCTCTCTATATTTTAAGCACACTACTTTTTATGTCCCTCTCATCGTAGGGGTCATCCCCATCAACACAAGGTTTCATTTTGTTTCTCAAAAGAATTTTTTCACTACATCACTCTCAAAAGAAATTTTTCACTACATCACTCTCTATATTTATAGCACAATGCTTTTTAGGGCCCTCTCATCATAGGAATCATCCCCATCAACACAAGACTACATTTTGTTTCTTAAGAGAATTTTTGTGTTAAATTTTCTCTAACACATGACATATTACTTAAGGCGGTGATTGCAAGATTTGCAAGATCCTTGAGCAAAAGCCCTTAAAGCTTCAAGAGCTCCCAAATATGTGAATCTGTCTTTTTTGGTACTATGTAATATTGTCAACACATATTGTGCATTATCTATAGGTATGGGATGCATCAACTTCATATCCTCTATAAATGTGGAAGCCATTGATTGCATGGTAAGGTGTTATACACCTTCTTGGCTTTTTGGAAAAAAATGGAAGTGCTAGTGGTAAAGCCTGGTAGAATCTTCTACGGGCTTGTGTACTAACTCTACAAATGCTGTTACTATGGTATTTTTGGTGAATGTCTTGCAAATTCCTACTAAGTGGGTTTATAAGTTAAAATGCAAGCATGATGGTAGTGTTGATCGCTACAAGGTTAGACTTGTTGCAGAAGGCTATACTCAAGAAGAAAAGATAGATTTTGATGCAACTTTTGCTCCCACTTGTTGCATGACTACCACTTGTAGCATGTATGCATTGTCATCTCATAATGGTTGGAATGTACATTAGTTGCACATAAAAATTCCGTTTTGTTACCATATACATGTGGTAGTGATGTGTGTGAACACACTAGGACCGCCGGGGCATTTTTTCCCTCTTTAGGAGGTTTTTTCCCCCGTGCATTGTATATACGCCCATCACTCTAGGGCTATCTATCTTTCCATTGCACACTAAGTAACACACTCTCTATTGTGTGCCTTGAGTTTCCTTTGTCTTCTCCAAGCTGTGTGTGTTTCTCTGCAACCCTAATTCCAACAATTGGTATCAGAGCAGGTCACGTCCTCCCAGGCTTAGTCGCCAGCTGCTCTAGCACACACTTTCTCACTTTCTCCGATTTCAGTGAGATTTGGCAAGCGTTCGTAGATCGACAAATAGTTTGGGAAAGCTTGAAGAGCTTGGTCTGCTCAGAATTTTAATTTGGGCTCATTTCGGCCTCCGTTTCCACTACAGACAGTACTGCACAGGCTATTTCATCACACCGTGTTCCCTACGCAACAACAACCTCACCAAGTCCATAGACCCTTAGCCATACCTAGTGTCATCCAAGAAGAAAGAGACTTAAGGTCATGCGAAAGTGGGCGTACTCACTTCTTGATGGAAATAATGTTTACAGAGGGACTACTTGATCCTATCGAAGAAATGGAGATCCCATCTTCCCCACGTCAAGGGACTGAAGCCCAAAAGGTGCCGTTAAAATTGCCAAATTGATGGATTTCATGTCTTCAGAAGTTAGAACCACCATCATGTCCAAACTATATAAAGACCCTGAGCTAGTCTCAGCTCTTCGAGCCTTCCTCAATGGAGAACTGAAGTTTGGGCTACCACAATTTGCACAGATGGATGGAGCTGGGGAGATGCCAGTAGAGGAGGAACACTTAGATCCACAACCCAACCTAGATGAGAACCTTGTTATAGAAATACCTGTTAACAAGTTGGGACAATACTTTGAGGGTGATGAATCCAATGCGACCATACCAATCACTACTAAGGGACTAACTGTGAAGGGAATCTTTGATGGTGGCGCTGGGGTTAGCATTATGACTAAAAATTGCTGGGAAACTATGGGAAGACCTCACATTGCGACCACAACCATAGTACTGAAGATGGACAATGGGTCTATTGTTAAACCTATTGGGATGCTAGAAGATCTCAAGATCAAGGTCTTTGGACATAAAATAAGGATTACCTTCATTGTTATGGATTTCTCCAAACACACTATGGCATCAGAGATGATCTTAGGACGTCCTTTCATGAGGGAAGCAAAAATGGTGCATGACTGGTCTAAAAACCATGTCTACTTGCAGTTCCAAGATTCTGTCATTCAAGTGGATCTTGTGACAGGTCGAGCACATCCTCTAGGAAACATGTTTATAATTGATCATAGATCTGACACCAGAGTTCACTCTGCCCCATTGTAGTATTGTTACACGTGTAAAGCGGACGCTGATGTTGGGGAAGATTCTCCTTATATGGATGTACTACCTGGGATGACTGAGTTGGACAATGCAGACCCATGAGAAGAGTCCAAACCTGTTTTCATTGACCAAAATCTGACAGAGAGTGAGGAGTGTGTACTTAAAGAACTTCTCAAAGAATTCAGGGACATATTTGCTTGGACATATCATGATATGAAAGGTGTTCCACCTTCCGTGGTGCAACACACAATCCCCATGAATAGCATGGCTAAACCAGTCCAGCAACGACCCTACCCAATGAATCCTAAATATGCAAAAATCGTTCAAGAAGAGATTGAAAATCTTGTGGAATGCAGATTCATATACCCTATTGAGCACTCAGAATGGGTGTCTCAAATTGTGATTATGCCAAAAAAGAATGGGAAACTCAGAGTGTGAGTGGATCTCAAGAAGGTCAATGCCGCCACAGGAGAGACCATTACCCCTTGCCATATTCAAAGCATGTGCTTGAAAGAGTTGCAGGCAAGGAAGCTTATAGCTTTTTAGATGGGTACTCTGGCTACAACCAAATCACAATTGCGTTGGGAGACCAAGCTAAAACAGCCTTTATAACCGAATTTGGAGTATTCATTTCGTGTTATGGCTTTTGGCTTAACCAATGCCCCGGCTACCTTTCAAAGATTAATAAACACTGCTTTTAGAGAATATTGAGAGAGTTTTGTGAAGCTTTCTTAGATGACCTTTGTGTTTATTCCTCTTGGAAAGAACATCTATTATGCTTACGAAAAGTGTTTGAGAAGTGTAGATTGTATCTCATCTCCTTAACCCTTTCAAATGCCAATTTTGGGTTAAACATGGAGTCATTTTAGGGCATATAGTGTCGGGATTTCCACATATGAGAGCAAAATTAAAGCCATTGTTGAATTGCCACCACCTAAAAACTATAAAGGAGTTCAAAGGTTCATGGGCCATGTTGGTTATTACCGATGGTTTATTTTAAACTTTGCCGAGATAGCTCGTCCTTTGTACAAGCTTCTTATTGAGTTCCAATGGATTGCAGAGTGTGACTATGCTTATGAGTAATTGAAAAAGACCTTGACTAGCGCTCCTATTCTACGAGTGCCCGATTGGAATGTAATTTTTCATGTGCATATTGATGCATCGAACTTTGCTATTGGGTGTGTCCTAGCTCAACCAAGAGAACATAAACTAGACTACCCCATTAGCTTTGCAAGTCGTCAATTGAATGATGCCAATAGAAACTACACCACTACAGAGCGAGAAGGTTTAGGTATGATTTATGCAGTGAAGAAATTTTGCTACTACCTTCTGGCCAACAAGTTTGTGTTCTATGTTGATCATCAAGCCTTGTTGTATCTAGTAAATAAACCTTGTTCGACGGGAAGAATTACACGGTGGTTGTTAATTCTCCTTGAGTTTGATTTTACCGTTCTGGTGAGACCTGGTAAAAGACATGTCATGGTGGATCTTTTGTCTCGCATACCCAATGCTGAAGCCCCTACTGGAGTCGATGATGAGTTGCCCGATACTTCTCTATTCTTAGTCGAAACCATACCTGAATGGAGTGAGAAGATTGTGAACTTTCTAGTTAATTGTTTTCCACCCAAAGAGCTTCGTAAAGACATAGCTCGAAAACTGTTAAAAGAATGCGAACCTTACTCTCTCATTGCAGGAACTCTCTATAGGCTAGGGAAGGATGATATTCTCAGACATTGTGCCCGTGAGGATGAGTATCTATACATACTGCAAGAAGCCCACATGGGTATAACCGAAGGACATTTCTCAGGGGAACTAACAGCTAGAAAGGTGTTGCAATCAGGTTATTGGTGGCTAACCTTATTTAAGGATGCATCAATTTTTGCAAAAGGATGTGATGAATGCCAACGTTACAAGATCACACAACGAAAGGATAGGATGCCCTTACATCCTGTTAAAGTGACTCAACCATTTAAAAAATGGGGTGTGGACTTTGTAGGCCCAATTAGTCTGGCATCTCATAGCACTCAATCTCGATATATTATCGTTGCCACTGACTATGTGACAAAGTGGGCGGAAGCCAGGGCGACACGTAAGGCCGATGCGAGGTCAACTGTCAAGTTTCTCTTTAAGAACATTATTACAAGATTTGGTTGTCCCTTTGAGATTGTGAGTGACAATGGTACTCATTTTATAAATAAAGTAATAAAAGAACTCACTACCAACTTTATGATAGCTCACCATAAGTCCACACCTTATTATCCACAAGAAAATGGCCAAGCTGAGAGCACCAACAAGACCTTAATCTCTATCTTGACCAAAACGGTGGAAGCTCATCGCACAAATTGGGATTTAAAGCTTACATCAGCTCTATGGGCTTATCGTACCGCGTACAAAGTTGCAATTAGCTGCACACCATTTAAGATGGTGTATGGCCAAGAAGCGGTTATGCCATGGGAGTTTGTCGTTCCTAGCCTTCGAGTAGCTTCTCAAGAAGGTTGGGATGGTAACCCCTTAGTTGAGCGATTATATATCCTAGATGAAGAGAGGCAATTAGCTGTGCAAAATGCACTTGTGGAGAAAGATAGGAGGAAGAAATGGTTTGACCGTCATCTAAAGAACAAAGATATTAATGTTGGTGATAAAGTCCTTATGTATGAAGTGCGTAACGAAAAGAAAAAGATGAAATATGCGGGAAAAGGACCATATAGAGTATGTGAGATCACCCCACAAGGAACCATTTGTGTGGAGACTCTTCATGGAGTTGAAACCATTGGATTCCTCCATAGGAGCAAATTTAAAAGATACTATGATCCTTTAAGCCAGAGGAGCTACGTGCCATCCATACAAAAAAGGCAACCAAGGCGCAAACAGAATTCAAGAAGATACAAGCTCAAGCGGAGGCTAAGGAGCGACAACAATGCATAAGACAAAAAAGAGAGGTTAACCTTGGAGTCACACATTCATTTCACGTTGTAACCGACAAGGATTGGTTGGACTCTGAGACACCTCTACGATACCCTATTGAGCTAAACAGCACCTATGGAAAAGTGCTATATAACGCCTTATTGGACACGGGTGCTAAATATAATTTGCTATCATATGGGGTGTGCTGTCAGTTAGGGAATCCACCTCTATCTGAAAGTATTATCCAAGTCAAGGGTGTTAACAAGAAAAAACTTCAGTTTTTGGAATCTGGCACACTTCTGTCAGTTATGACAATGGGGTTGTAGCTCAAGACTTTTTGGTCATGCCTATTGGAACTATGGAGGGTAATATAAATCTAGGACGCACATGGATGATAGCCACCCAATGCACTATTGATTGGGGGACAGGAGGTGTCACAACACAGAAACCAACTCTTAGCCTTTCCACTCAAGCCATAGTCCCTGAGATATTGCCTCTTAAGGAAATAAAACCCAAAACATTGCATGTCCAAGAGGTTGAACCATATCTCCCCATAGCCCAACTCTCTAGAGCTTCAACTGATGTAGTTGAAATAAAGCTTGAGACACACAAGATCCATCCCAATATAACAAAGAAAATATAGAAGTGGGTCCCTAAAACTTCTTTAGCAACCATAGCTAGTGCTAAAAGATAGGATCTTGGTAAGAGACGTCCCATTCGCCCCAAGAACGTTGCGTTGGATTCCTAAAAAACTATTGGAAGCCCAAGGCTACTATGAAGGAAATGATCAACTATGGTTGCCAAAACGTAAATTGTGCTCTTACTTGTCACCGGGCCCATGTGAGCTCAATCCTGTGGCTCCAAAACAAATTGAAGATTGCGGAAAGAAAAAAATCACAGAATGCTACACACCTGCTCCAGAGCTAGTTTGGGTATCGAAGAAAGAACGATTTGTTACCATATACATGTGGTAGTGATGTGTGTGAACACACTAGGACCACCGGGGCATTTTTTCCCTCGTTAGGAGGTTTTCTCCCCCGTGCATTGTATATACGCCCATCAATCTAGGGCTATCTATCTTTCCATTGCACACTAAGTAACACACTCTCTATTGTGTGCCTTTAGCTTCCTTCATCTTCTCTAAGCTGTGTGTGTTTCTCTACAACCCTAATTCCAACAATTGGTATCAGAGTAGGTCACATCCTCCCAAGCTTACTCTCCAGCTGCTCCAACACACGCCTGCTCACTTTCTCCGATTTCAGTGAGCTTTTGTGAGCGTTCATAGGTCGACAAAAATTTTGGGAATGCTCAAAGAGCTTGGTCTGCTCAGAATTTTGATTTGGGCTCATTTCGGCCTCCGTTTCCACTACAGGCAGTACTGCACAGGCTATTTCGTCATTTTGTGCAGAATTTCTGTCACTGCCGTTTTTTGCATAACAGGTGCCGTATAGTCTTCTACGGTTTGTGCTATATAGCACAGGTTGTTCCCGCTCCATTTCCCCTATTTTCGGACAGTTTTCACATCAAGTGCAACATTTACCATGGCTGACAACAACAACACAAATGTGTTCAAGATGTTTGCTCTTGAGGACAGGTTGGATGGGGAAAAATACCCTATGTGGGCTTATATGATGCAACATGTTCTTGTGTCAAAGGGTGTATGGAACATTGTACAGGGCATTGATGTACGTCCTGGTTCTGAGGATGTAGGCAATGTTGAGGATGTTGCAGGTCTTGCTGCAAGGATTGCACCTGTTAGAGTTGTTTTGCCTACGACAGAACAAGCTCGTTGGGATGTTAAGGATGCACAGGCTCATGCATTGAATGCGTTGTCTGTGAATTGCACCATTGTTCCTCACATCCGTTCAACAAAATCTGCAAAACAGGCTTGGGATATTCTAGCAGGTCTTTATGCAAGCCGCAATGAGGCTAAAATTGCTTTGCTGCATAAAGAGCTGGAGTCGAAGATTATGCATGAGGAAGATGATATGGACACTTTCCTTGCTAGTGTCAAGGATATCAATGAGCAACTTATTTCTGTTGGTGAAGTTATTTCAAACAGTTCCCTTGTGCAGACTGTTCTTGATGCCTTACCAGGTTCTTACCAGACTTTTGCTAGTACTTGGAGACTTATGACCCAAGGGAATCCAGAAGTTGTCAAGTTTGATGCATTATGCACATTGCTGTTGCAAGAGTCACTGTCCAGAAAAAACAGGACTAGACAGCGTGCAATTGAACAGGCTTTTAGTGCTTATCAAAGAAAGGGTGGTAACAGCAATGCAACCACTTCTTATGGTTCTGCTGCCAATGGCAAAAATTATGTTCCTAATGCTTCTGTTGGAAGCAATTCGTCTGGAAATTCAGGTGATAAGGGCAAAAAGAAGATGCGTTGCCATTATTGTAAAGCCAATGATCACTTGATCAAGTCGTGTCCTAAGTTGAAGGCCAAAGAGGCTAAGAAGAAAGAGGGTGGTTCCACTGCAAATGTTGGTTCCACTACAAATGCAGCCATTTTTGAGTCTTCTGTGAAAGGAGACTATGTTGCTGATGTTGATGCAGAATGGGCTTTTAGCACAGAATGCACTTACAATCTTGCTGTCCATGATGCATGCTTGTCAGTTTGCTGCAGATTCACATGTGTGGTATTTCGACAGTGGTGCTACAAAGCACATTACCTCACATCGTGAATTGTTTACCTCTCTTGAGTCTGTCCCTCATGGGAATTCAGTCACTTGTGCCAACAACGCCTCTTATCCAGTTCAGGGAGTTGGAAAGATTGTGCTCACTGCTGCTAATGGCAGTGCCTTCACACTTGTTGATGCACTTTATGTACCTGGGATCAAGAAGAATCTCTTGTCTATATCCGCACTTGCTAGACTTGGACTTGTAGTCAAATTTGTGGATGACAAATGTACAGTTCATGATCTCAGTTTTGGTGATGAAATTGTCGCATCTGGCCTTTTGTGCCGTGGGCTGTATAAGCTCACTTTGTATGACAAGTGTGGACAAAATTTTGCAAATGTTGTTGCAGATTCAAAGGCTATTTCAGATGCAAACCTTTGGCATGCACATTTTGGTCATCTGAATTTTGCCAATTTGCTGCGTTTGTAGAAATCTGATATGGTTGCTTCTTTGCCGCCTCTTGAAGTACCTGTCAAACATGTTTGTGAAGGCTGTATTTTGGGTAAGATACAGCGTTCTAAATTTCCAAAGGATGGTTCAGTTCGGGCCACATGTAGGTTGCAGCTTGTGCATAGTGATGTTTGTGGGCCCATGCAAACTCCTTCCTTGGGCAATTACCTGTACTTCGTGACTTTCACTGATGATTACTCTAGGCATGCATGGGTATTTCCGCTTAAAGCGAAGTCCGAAGTTTTTATGTGCTTCAAACAATTTCTGGCTATGGCTGAAAATTTCTCGAAATGTACTATGGGCACCCTCCGTTCCGATCGAGGGGGGGAGTATATGTCTCATGAATTTAATGTATTTCTAGCTAGTCGTGGGATAAAACACCAATTTACAGTTCCTTACACACCTCAGAAAAATGGTGTTGCTGAGAGGAAAAATAGGTCACTGATGGAAATGGCACGATGTATGGTCAAAAGTCAAGCTTTGCCGCATTCTTTTTGGCTTGAGGCCATTATGTGTGCCACTTATGTACTTCACAGGTGTCCTACGATAGCTTTGCAGTCTATTACTCCATATGAAGCATGGCATGATAGAAAACCTTCTATTGAGCACATGCGTGTTTTTGGCTGTTTGGCATATGCTTTGGTGCCACAATTGCAGCGCAAAATATTGGATGATAAGGCTGTCAAATGTATTTTTGTTGGTTATAGTGCTGAAAGCAAAGGTTACAGGTTGTATCATCCGCAAACAAAACGTATTTTGGTTTCACGGGATGTAGTGTTTGTGGAAGATTCTATTCAACCCTTGTTGTCATGTACTAGAGACAGTAATGTAAGCTCACAGGACATTTATGACACTTTGTTGCCTCTTTTCAGTGGTGGAAATACGAATGTAAGTTCCAATGAGGCAAATGTACAGCCTATGGGGGTTTCTGAAAATGTTTTAGAACAGCCTATTACTGATGCAGATGTACATGATGTACTTGATGAGGAAAGGGCTGAAAATGAGCAGGCTAGAGGTATGCCAAAATGGCTGGTGCACACTTTGCGTGATAGTAAATTGGATGCACCTTTATCTAGTCGTACTCGTTCAGGCTCTCGCCATGCATCTTATGCATCAGATTGTTATGCTTTGGCTGTGTCTAGTTTACATGATGTTGAGGAGCCTCTGTCTTTTGATGAAGCACAGAATTCAGAAAATTGGATTGCTGCCATGAAATCAGAATATGATGCACTTATAGAGAATGACACATGGACTTTATGTGATTTGCCTCCTGGCAAAAAGGCCATTGGTACCAAGTGGGTTTACAAGTTGAAACGCAAGCCGGATGGTGAGATCGATCGCCATAAGGCTCGACTTGTTGCAAAGGGTTATGCACAACAAAAAGGCATAGATTATGAAGAGACTTTTGCTCCCACTTGTCGTATGACTACTGTGCGTTTTCTATGTGCATTGGCAGCTCATTTTGGTTGGGATGTACATCAATCAGACATTGTTACTGCTTTCTTGAATGGTGACATATTTGAGGAAGTTTATGTAACGCAGCCTCGCGGTTTTGTCATAAAAGGACAAGAGGACAAAGTGTGCAAATGTAAGAAGGCTTTGTATGGGTTGAAGCAATCTCCTCGTGCTTGGTATGAGAAAGCTGACACTCATTTAATTAAATGAGGCTTTCGTAACATTCCAACAGAAAGCACATTGTATGTAAAGCGTGAGGATGATGTATTTCTCATTGTGGTTCTTTATGTTGATGATTTGCTGATCATTGGACCAAATGAGAGACACATTGCTGAATTTAAGGCTGATTTGAATGCTACTTTCAAGATGAAAGATTCGGGGCTGTTGCATCATTACTTGGGTATACAATTTAAGCAGTGTGATGGTGGTATTGCCTTGTGTCAAAAAAGTTACATAGAGACATTGCTGTGTAAGTTTGGACTTGAGGATTGCAAACCTATTGCCACTCCCATGGAAACAGGTTTGAAGTCGAGTCTACATGATGCTGGCGATCCTGCTGATGTCACTCTTTCCCAAACTGTTGTTGGCTGCCTCATTTATGTATGCAACACGAGGCCGGATATTCAGTTTGCAGTCTCACAGGTGAGCAGATTTATGCATAGCCCAGGGTCTAAGCATTGGCAGGCTATCAAGAGGATTTTCCGCTACCTTAGTGGCACTTTACATCTTGGCTTGTTTTATCCCAAGGGGGGATCATTGCCGCCAGACTTACATGCTTTTTTGGACTCAGATTGGGCTGGTTGTTTTGACACGCGAGTGTACACAAGTGGTTTTTGTTTCATGCTTGGTAGTTCATGTATATCATGGTTGAGCAAGAAGCAACCTACTGTGGCCACTTCGAGTTGTGAGGCTGAGTACAGGGCAGTCTTCACAGCTACCGTTGAGTGTGTATGGCTCAGACGCCTTATGGCTGATTTGGGTGTTGGACAGGACATTGCCAACACTATCTACACTGACAGTCAGAGCGCATTGGCAGTTGCGAGGAACCCAGTTTTTCATGTTCGCACAAAGCACATTGAGGTGCATTACCACTATGTCAGGGAGAGGCTCTCAGCAGGAGAGATCAACTTGGCTTATGTGCCAACACAGGACAACCTTGTAGATCTTTTCACAAAGGCATTGTCTCGTGAGAAGCTTGAAGCTTTCCGCAAAGCTTTGGGCTTACTCCCCTTTGTGGACTGATCCTGTCCTCAAGGCATGGCACTTCCCTTTACTCATGTGCTAGCTCTCGTTCACCGCATCACTCCAGGGGGGATTTGTTACCAAATACATATGGTAGTGATGTGTGTGAACACACTTGGACCAGTGGGGTATTTTTTCCCTCTTTAGGAGGTTTTTTCCCCCGTGCATTGTATATACGCCCATCACTCTAGGGCTATCGATCTTTCCATTGCACACTAAGTAACACACTCTCTATTTTGTTTCCTTGAGATTCCTTCGTCTTCTCCAAGCTGTGTGTGTTTCTCTGCAACCCTAATTCCAACAGCCTTATCAACACAACAGAAGAACAACACCAATCATTTCAAGAAGCCTTGGTGGATTTCACCGAGGTCTTCACCCTTTCTTGGGGTGAAAATAACATCACACATTACATGGTAAGCCATGTTACGTAGCGAACTTATTACAAGGGATTGTTTTCATTTAATAATGTGCATCATCTTCTCATGTGAACAACATATCTTGTTTGCGCATGGTGCATTTTTTATGCACAAATATGGTTCGCTTGAGATTTTTAGCACTGAAGGCATGGAGAAGTCCCATTAACGAGCAAGGGGAATGTACTTCAAAAATACTCAACATGGTGGTGGAATGGTGCAATCCAATTATTTGGAGGAGATGTTCAACTGGTTTTTTGCACAACATTTGCTCGTAAGCTCACAATAAAGCATGCTCGGCAATCCAAGATTGCTACGGAAGTGCGGAAATGGAGTCGTCAAGAGCACAACAACAAGTGGCAAATGCCGCAAGGCCCCACCAAACATGCTGCATGGCACTAATGTAGAGTGCAACAAGGATCAAAGTGGATTCTGCACGAGTGACTACACGTGAACACAGGGTCCAACTCTTATTTACATATTTTTTTAATAAAGTTTGGTGCATCCATTTGAAAACTAATAGTTTTTTGTAAAAATTAGTGTGAACAAGGCCCCTTTAAAATGGGCCCTTATAAATATTGCATGCTCTCACAAACCACTCATTTCTTAAGCACACGTAAGGTATTACGATACCCAATGGCGTGCACCAAAAAAATCGCCAAAGAGCATCCACCTGCCAACAGAAACACCCTCCAAGGATGTGAGAAGCCGGCATGGCTTAAAGGCACAAGAAAATGACCGCAAACACCTGGCCGTTCCAGGCACTTTTCAAGCAGTGGGCATGGTAGTCGGGCCCAAGAGTTATCGAGGGCAAAAGATTCTTTACATGCACAACAACAAACACCTCGACGTAGAGTGAAGCAACACGCCCAGCGTTGGCAAGAAGAGAAGGGCCACCAAAAACCAGAGTTTGATAGGGAGGAGCCGTCACACCACCAATCGCAAGCAGGAACATCCAAAGTTTGGGTGGTCCATACAGATACTGAATCAGAGACAGATTCACCATGGAAGCAAGCTTAGATACCACGCACGCACCAGGTGCCAGTTAGGGGGAAGACATTGCCTTGTGGCCAGGGAGCTCTCCCCACAACACCAGATTGGGAGGCAAGGGAAGAGGACGACTCAGAAGAGGTGACAGATCCAGCGCCAAAGCATGAAAACCGACGCAAATCTAAGTTTTTCAAGAAGCCCAAACTCCGCCAACCAGCAAATGTGCAAGTGCCCCCACGACAACCTTAGCAACATTGGAAAATAGCAAGGGCATTTGCAAACATCCGGTACTATCAAAAGACTACTAAGCTTTTCATTCGACGCTCCCCCTTTGCTCGCACGGTGAAGGAGGTGCTTTAAAGCTATGGAAATCAATATAGGATGCAAGCAATGGCGTTGGAGGCTATTCAAGAAGCTGTAGAGGCCCACATCATTCGGCGTTGAAAGATACCAACCTATGCGCCATACATGCAAAGAGAGTGACATTACAACCAAAGGATATGCAGCTTGCACGTCAATTGAGGCGGGACTTTGAGCATTAGCCGAAGTTACACCTCCCTTTTTTGTATTGCACACCCTTCTCTTTGTAATCAGATGACTTTGCAAAGACAAAATGATTGAGAGTTGTGTTTACTGTCTCCAAATTCATTTGCCTTTTTTTATTATTCATGTGTTTTAAGTTAAGTGATTTTGGTACTGAACAATTAAATTTAAAAAAATTATTACCTTTTTTGGTATCCTGGGGGGTATACAAGTCCAGGTAATGCAAAAAAAGGGGTGGCCACAAGGGTGCGCAGATGGCGTAGCCAACAGTCTTGGATGGCTCATCCGCGTGCCCTTGTGGCCACCCCCTTTTTCGCATTTTTTGGCCTTGTTTGCCCCCTAGGATACCAAATTTTTAATATTAAGTGAAAGCAGATGTTTATGCAACATGACAGAATAAATTCCACTTCTTTCCATGTAGATGATTTTTATATTGTCCCCAATGTGATTTGACCTTTTGGTTTAGGAAACTATTAAGTTAAGTTGGAGAGAGTGATCATGTGCATGATATTTTAAATTTAATGTTTATCTCACCATTTTTAGGGTCCTGGAGTGCAACAATGGCCAAAAAATGCAAAAAAAGGGTGGCCACAAGGGCGGATGAGCCATCAAGGACTTTTGGTTGGGCCATCTACGTGCCCTTATGGCCACCCCATTTTTTGCATTATGTGGCCTTGTTTGCCCTCCAGGATACCAAAAAATGTTAAGATTTAGTGAAAGCAAATCTTTATGCAACATGACAGTATAAATTCCACTTCTTTCCACTCATATATTTTTGTACTGTCCCTAGAATGATTTTCCTTTTTAATTTCTTAATGTAAGTTAAGTTGAAAGGAGTGATCATGTGCATCCCACTTATGCTGAGTTGTTTCTTTAAGCAGAAAGGGCACCGCTTATTAAAACACATCACCAATTTCAATGATTTACAAGATTGAGGGATCATATTGAAAAGAACGTACAAGATAAAGAGGCAATTCATAATTTTATTTGCCATTTCTTGGCGCCTCTCTTGCACGTAAGGGGGGTCGGTTTTCAAAGATGAACACAAAAGATGGATGGAGGCTAAAGTTGACCTTGCTGATCATAAACTCGCGGAGATCAAGAGGGCTAGAGTGCTCTAGAGAGGCATTCCTTCAGCCTAAGGCCTCTAATCAAGCATACAATACCTAGCAGTGTTTCTTCTAAGCACGGCAACGGGGTTTGGCTTGGGCAAATGCAACAAAGATCTTTGCATCAAAGCTTTTAAATACAGACATTAAAAGAGGCACACCTTGCGCTTGCAAAAGCAATTTTCTTCACTGGAATTATACTAGTCATGGTTGAGAGCCATCATTGGAAACATGCATAAAAGAGAATCGGCTATTAAAAGTGGTTCTTATAATACTGGTGTGTTAACCAATGTAATTAAAGAAATAAGTGTTGAACATGTCATTCAAAGTAGTCATGCAAAATTAAAAGAATTGTAAAAATGATGGTAATATAATAAAAAGGTTCTTTCCACACATTTAAGCCAAGCTTCAACCATTGAGATGGCATGGATAGTAGCCATGTCGTCTAAAAGAGGGACAATAGATAACGATAAAGAGTGGCACCATGCACTGAGCTACTTAGAATGCTCAAGAGGTTTTTTATAGCACTCGTATTTTGGTGCCGGTTGTGGTTGTGCCCAAGCCCCTTATGGAACCTTTGCCACCTCAAGGCACATGTAGTGCTTGAGGAAAATTTTCTTCTTTCAAAGTTAATATAAATTCTCTCCACTCACAAATTTGAGTACGGAAAAAAAAAGAACAAAAAAATCTACAAAGCATCCTCGTTTTTCCTATTAAGAAATAAACATGAATGAAATGCAAAAAACCTATATAAAAAGGGACCTCCCTTGAGCATGGTGTAAGATTATGGGAAAATTGAGGATGCTCAAGGGACGTCCCTTGAGGATGGTGTAAGATTATGGGCACATTGAAGATGAGATTAGGATTAGAGAAAAACAACAATTGGAGTGACTCTATTCCCTACTCTGCAGCATATGAGGCCATGAAGCTAGAGTGCTTGCAGATGGTGTTGCGGCAGAGAGCAAAGCTTGCTAGGGTCGCGTTCATGAAGGTGCTCAAAGTCAGATCCCTTTGGTGTGAGGCTCCAGGTGATTGTTCCCTTCTTGCATGCAGCCTCCTTGTGACGACCCCTCATTTTGTGGAAGAGATGGAGCCTACCCCTCCTAAATCTACGAAGAAGTGAAATGGCGGCCACGTTCTCCAAGATTTTTGTTGCAGTTGGGGTGTTGGTGACGATGGAGGAAAGGCTCATTGGTGACAGCAAGGGGGATTTTTTTTGCTTCCATGACATGAAATGGACCTAGAGCCCTCCAAAAAGGGTTACCACAAGGGTGAAAATTTTGACATGATTCAAATTGCACCCTTGTGGTGGCCCTTCTGGAGAACTCTGGGCCATGGCATGGCCCTAGGACTCTTATTTTTCCCTTGATATTTCCAAATCAATGAAGATGCTAGATCTTCTAAGCTAATAGAGAATCCCTATGTTACCCTTATGAGACTTGTTGGGATTCTTGTGAGAAAAAAATTGAGAAGAAAATTTTGTTTAAGTATGCAAAACTCGTAGACGTTATTTTTGGTGATGGAATATGCCCTTGATCCATGGACAAAGGCACCACTTGTGCTTGCTTACCAGGGCCTATGGCTCTTGGTTACAAATAGAAAACTAACCAATTGAGTGCATTGCAGAAGAGATTACAAGGTCTTATGACTTTCACTTGGAAGTTTCTACCAAAGAAAAGGGCACCTCATAACGTACCAATGTAAGACACTATCTACTTGCATGTTACATTGCGGATCTTAGATGGAGGGAAGGTCTTGAACTCAAGTATAATGGCTAAATAGATCTTTACCGATTCTTAAACCTTATCACAAATAATAACTCTTCAAGTGTAACAGAGATTTCTTTATAAGCAAAGAGCACTGTGATTTTGTATGCAACTTAATCCCTTGAAGATAATGTGTACAAGATATCATGGCAACAACATTTTTGGGGACTTTTGTTGCTTTCAATGCCACAATACTTGTAAATGATTAATATTTTTGCCTTCCAAAATGGGGATATAGAAGTATCTCGCTTCCTTTTTATCCTCTACTATGCATTCTAAAAAAATGACTTTCTATGTATTTTTTGACAAGAAAATTTTGGTCAGATCGTAGCTTGAATCTACTAATGCTAGCCTCTCTGATATAGCCCGGTCCTTTAGTAGCCCATGGAGCCTCTTCTCAACCATTCCCTTGCCGCATCAAGAGTGCTACCATCATTGGCTCTATCATCATATGGGTTTTTAGCCTTGCTTTACGCAATGGATCGGTTGCATTTTTTATTCTTGGGGACTTAAGATCCTCCCAAAATTCTTTGAAAAACTCCGTAGTCAACCCATCCCAAACAGGGGAATTTTCCTTACTTAATGCTTGAAGAGTGAGAGAGCATTCATCCTTGGTTGGTAAAAGCATTCTCTAGTAGGTTGGATTCCATTTGAGAGATTGCTCCTAAGAAGAGTTGTTCTTGCTTCATCCACTTCCTGGGAGTGAATCTCAGGATGGCCTATGATTTAACCTAAGTAATCAAGCATTAGTCTTTTATTTCATCTTGGTCTTGCACTACAGTTCCTTCCCCATATGTGAGTGAGAGGATAAGGTCCCAGATCCTCTTAGCTTTCAGGGCCCTGCTTGAAGAAGTGCGCTTGATTGGTAGACTTCAGCTAAAGGTAGGTCTCTCTAGACAAAAATCTTGCCTTTCTAGCCTCCTTGAGTCGTTGATCAACCAAGTCTATTTTTACTTCTAGCCACCTCTTGTGCTCCACTTCAAAGGCCTATGGACCCTTCCCTTTTCTTAGTGGTTAGGCGATCTACTTCATCTTCAAGTTGCTTCAAGCATTCTTGCACTTTTAATTGATTTCTGAATACTCCTAGAAAAGCTATCCTAGGCTTTAGGATTTCCCAAATGGATATCTCTATTAAGCTTTCTCATAGCTGTTTTGTAAGGATTTTAAAGAGAGGATCTTTGAAGAGGTGTACACCCGTGATAAGAAACTTCTTAGACCCTTTGTGGTGTTGTCCTTCCCCTTTAGATTTTTTGACTTTCACATACAATGGGACTGGGTGATCTGACAGGCTTTGTGACATCAACAACTTCATCTCAAGAAGCGATGGACTCCATTTGATTTGATGGAAGTGGTAGCATCTATCAAGTCAAGATGCCGTGTGGGAATATTGCAAGCTAGTGTACATAAATCCAAGTGTGCTATTCCAAGGGACAACCTCCCACATGTCCATTAGAGCCCATTTCTCACAAAGGCTTAGCCATTTTGTTTTTTTCGATCTTGCCCTCTTCTGCAAGGAATTTAGGTTCAGAAGTGGCTAAGGAGGCAGTTTTCCCATAATCCTTTTTGGAAAAACTCACAAATTGTGAGTGAGAAATGAATTAATACCAAACACCAAGCCATGGCATCAACGCTCACCAACAGTCACACAAAACAAAACACTTTCCTTTTACAAGGAGCCCCTACCGTTCAAAAAACACCAAAAGGTCCTGCTTGGCTACCACACAAGGCACTCCCCTACCACAAGGAGAGCCTATCCCAAACCGGACCAAGGTAAACACCGTAACCATGCAGAAGAGCTAGAAGGAGCAATCATCCAAATATCATGTCAAAACAAGGGCAAGGCCCAATGTCCCCATCCCCAAAGATCTCTCCCAGGGTGCCACCATGGAGGCATGCTACCACCGGCAACCACCATGCCCAAGAAGACACTCCAAATAATGTCGCAAGCAAATACCACCATCAACTACATCAGCAAAACCTCATGGTATCATCGCAAGTGCATCACAAAAACCAAATCCCACGAGACCTTGGGACAACCTTGTGGGATCACCGCAAGTGCAACACATGAACCAAACCCCACAAGACCTTGGTTCCTCCTTGGGACAAGAGGAACCAAGGGTGATATCAGGCTATTTAGGTGATCCACACACATTCAGATCATGAGGAATGAGTACCCAAAATTTGCATCCTTGTGGCAGCCCTTCTTGGAGGGCTATGGGGCGATTTCATGGTCCTAGGGCTCTTTTTTTCCCTTGATATTGCCAAGTGTGGTGCCAAATGTGGAGCATAAATGGTCGCATAAGATCTTGTAATTATTTCTCTTGATCCTATAATTGTATCTCTTTTGGCTGTCAACAATGAGTAGTAAGACTGAGCTCTATATTTTGAAGGATTTATATCAAAGCTTAAAAAAAACCTCCTTCCCACTCTACCATTTGACATATCTTCATAAAATGTGCATAAAAGCATCACACAATAAAAAAATATGGCATATCTTTATATAATGTGTATCAAAGTCTCTCCATCACATGATGAACATCTACAATTTTACCGTATTGTATCAAGAAATGCATCTATTTTTTGTGGGGAAAATGGTAGGGATCCCCCTTACCATTTCTTAGGTAATAGGGTGATATCACCATCGTCCTCTCATTTGCCAAGTCCTAATGATATGTCATTGATCAAGAGTATTAAAAACATGTCATTGATCAAGAGTATTCAAAACGTGTTCTAGATAGTGATCTTATTAAGATCCTGATAATTGATACATATCCTTGAGGATCTATTTTTCTTCTGCAGAAGTACCACTGATGAACAAAAAAGCAAATAACTCTCTGTTGGATCAAGTCTTTTTCTAAAAGATCATTGACTTGGCTTATCATTTCTTCTTGTTGAGCTCACCTTACTCTATAAGGTGGTTTTGGAATCTAATTAATTGTGTGATTTCTTGTTTTTCTGGAGGTAGTTCATCCAGTAAACCCTAAAAAAAAATGGTATGAGTTTGAAGAAAACTCTGACCTCTGTTTCTAACTTATATTCATTGATAGGTTTTGGAAAGATCAAGCAAAAAGACTTGATTTCATTGATACTCTAGGGACTGACTCTCCCTTTAGTTTTGCATCAATCACCACATCTTTAATTAGAGCCTCCTAGCCTTTTCTTGAACCGCAACATCATTCTTATGACTCCAATTCCCCAAAGGCACATCACCCACCTCAAGTGGCATGATATGGAGGTCCTCCTACCCTATGTAGCCCTGGAAATGTAAGTGGAGCTTGCCAATTGGAGGCGTTACAACCATTTCATACCCTTGTGCCACTATCACAAAAAGAGTGTACATCAACACGATGCTTATTCTTATATTTTCTAGATTTGGCCGCCTGTAGAATTTAATTCCAAAGATTTCTTAGACCTTTAAATGGGAGATTATAAGGGCCAAGTGCCTAGTAAGGCATAAGGGCCACCCACATAAACTAACTTACTATCTAGTACATTGATTATTGATAATCACTAATACTGTAAACAACGAGTTATAATGAATGTATGTCGCTTCATCCCATATGTTGGGTGTACTTTCCTCTCTTTGTACTCTCTTATGTGTACACACCTCTGCAAGTACAACCCTACTCACCATATTTGAGTAAAAAAAGAAAATCTACTCGAAAAAATATGGTGCCAAAAATAATGCAAAATTTGAGAGCTTGCATTATTTTAAGATTGGAATACATTGCCACTAGTACACTATTGGGAAGAGAAATCTTTGTTATTTCCATGTGTATCCTTCTCTAGATATTTCATGTATGAATCGTGGTTTTACCCATGAGGTGTGCATCCTTTGTCACATTGAGTCTTTACCCTCTCAACTACTTTTAGCCACTTGGATAGCTCATGGATTCCACAAATTCTTTGATTCCTACCTTTGAAAAATGAAAGAATCTTCATTTAGAGGAAACCCTAACCACTCTATCTCTCCTATAAAATAGCTCCATTTTCACACGATTTGTGAGGCAACTTGTATCCCGCTTCATGAGTTAATCAAGATAATCAAGTCAAATTAATATTGTCATCTTGGCCACAATTTATTCGTGTTTGAATACTTCTTTAAGTGTGGTTAAGTTATGTCGTAGACATTATGAATGCAACCCTGCTCAATCCACCCTAAGTTCACTACATGATAACAGAGCACTATAAAGATGGCTACTTTATGATTTCTCAATTCCTAGTGACCTCTATGCTAGACCATTGGGGCATCATTGAGCCTCTCAATGGTTGTTATTAATTGCTTGTAATGGGTGATTAGCTAATAAAACTCTTTCTTAACTCAAAATTCAAAAGCAATCTATATATTCTCTTGAAAATAGAAAAAAGGGGAGACCATCTCGGTGGTGGACTATCCAAGGTCAATTAGTGGAAAATATAATCTCAGCATCAACATCAACATTGTGCATCATCTCATAGCACACCCTTCTGCATTGGCAATAAGTTGTGGGATTAAGGTATGCCATAAAATCTAATATCTAACCAACCAAAATGATTTTCTCATATTAAACTGATCATTTAATGTGGGAGAATAAACGGGACCAAGGGTTAGAATATAGACATGTGCTTATGGATCTATCTCAACACGGGGCCAAGGTTAAAGGGGTCCACATGAGAGATGGTCGTTAAAGAGAAATGCTACCTATTGGAGCTTAAAGACCTTAGGGTTGGCTTCATTAAAGACCTCTAAAAGATAGCGTTAAAAAGTCCTTTGACCCGAGGCAAGTTAGGGCTAACCTTAAGGTGGGAATCCTACCCAAGCATGAGGTGCTTGTCGTGCTTGCTAACTAAGGTGCTTAAGGTGGTTCTGGGAACCATGCCCAATCTTGAGGTGCTTCTCATGCTTAAACGACTAACGTTCTTGAAGTGTTCAATTCAAACATGATCTCTCAAGAGGCATAAACGATTTTCATGCTTAAATGACTAAGGTGCTTGAAGTGTTCAATTCAAACATGATATCTTAAGAAGCATAAAAGACACATGTCAAGATCCTCCCCATTTGGCCCTCATGATGTGCTTGAATCCTATTGGATAGGCTTTAAAGGGGTCCAATAAGAAATTAGATGCATAAAAATAAATAATTAAATTCTTTCTCTCAAAGAGGAAAAAGAGGACACATGTCCAAATGATATAATTAAAGAATACGAGAGAGAGAGAGAGAGAGAGAGAGAGAGAGGGGGGGGGGGGGGGGGGGGGGGTGGACCAAGCATGAGAGGGGGTATACTCTCCCCCACACACACACACACACACACACACACACACACTCTCATATTCTGTGAAGTGAAAAGAAAGAGCTCCATCTCCTTTTCCAAGCTTGTTGAGAAGTTGAGAGCCTACAACAACACTCTTGGCTATGGATGCAAACCCAACCAAGAGCCATGCTTCAATGCTTAAGCTTTCCATCTTCTTCATCTTCATACTATGATATTATGCTATGGAATGCAAATCCAATCAAGAGCCATGCTTCAACGGTTAAGCTTGCCATCTTCTTCATCTTCATTACTATGATATTATGCTATGCTAAGCAAGAAAAGTGATGATAAGGGAGGAACTATTTCTTTCTCCTATGAATGATTCTTATTCCTATTCCCTACCCTCATTCCCCACTAGCTCTCTCCACCTTTGAAGGTGTTTGAGGCCTTGGGACTAACACTTGGGATAGTTAATACTTTTTGCAAAGTTTATGTTATGCTCGTGATGCATGAAGCTTTCCATCTTCATTGCATCACCTAGGTCACAAGGAACACAAATATTTTATTGTACCAAGTCTCTCTTGATGGGAGAATCTATAATACAAACGCCTTTTGGAGGGGGGACCGGCTCCAAGTAAATCCGGTCCTCAACTATTGTCATGTTCTCTAATACTCTCTCTTGCAAAAGTATTGTTCATGCCAAGTTAATTAAGTACTATGTTTATGTTGCTACCATCAAATAAGTTCGCCCTCTATTTTCTCAAAATAATCTCACAAAAATGCTCATTCTAATTCTCTTAATTTCGCTATTCTCAAAGTTCATAGGCCATTTCCAAAACATTGGTATCAGAGCATTTGGTTTCTCTTTTCTTGCTTAAGAAGAGAGGACCTTAAAATAGCCTATTAATGGTTGATGTTGTTAATTATATTAGGGTAAGTGGGACTGGGATCTATTATCGATTTTGTTGAGCCCACTATGTGGGATATGGTGCATACCTTGGGAGCTTTGGTCTTAATAATGGGGTCTTTTTAGAGTTGCATATGGCTTTACCATTATTGAGCCATAAGAAGTCCAAAAGGAGCTAGCCCTCGGCAATTCTGCAATATTAGACCCACTCCACTATTCTTTTTCATTAACCAATTCAAGCCGTGGGTGTAGATACTTAAGTGCTTATTTTCAAAGGCTGAGAGGAGTAGCAAGTAAGGTTTTGAATTGCCAAAGAATACACTAAGTAAACACATAAGTATAATTAGCATGGCTGACAATAACCAAGAGAGTAGAATGAACATTGATAACTTTGATTTTGCACATGAAGGTGCTAATGATGATGCCCCCATATTTTTCATTTATCTTGTTACTAGGTTGCAGTAAGCTATGGGAAACCACGCTTTGCAAGCCAAACACTGTGGATTACGGGACCAAGGTACCTTAGTCCCAGTGAGCACCCCCACAATGACGGCAGTCTCATGGCGGGGCTCTCCAAGGCAGGGTCCGTTGAGCAACCCCTCCTCGTTGTTTTACTGAGAAGTTCCTGCTGTGACTGATGAGTCGCTAGTGTTACTTGGATTATTACTGCGAAAGCTTCCATATGGTCGGTTCTGACTCGATGTGTTCCCTGTGGGCTCACTTCTCTGAGGGCCAACTGAACTTCTGTTTGAGTTTGCAAGGCTAGTCCCACTTCCACTTGTAGTCCTTGGGTTGGTGGCCCCTTTTCGACGTAAGTTGGAGTCCACTAGTCTTTTTGCCATGGTTAGCGCTACATGTAGTCGGTCAGATTTTTCTTTTCAATTTCTCTACAGGCCCAATCCTTGAGCCCATAAAGGAAACCATGGAGCCTCACTCTCTCCCAAGTCATCTGTTGTACCTTTAGCATGGCATGCCTATACTTGGACACATACTCCTGCAACTTGCTTTCCCCCTGGGACAGGGTTCTCCATTCGTCCAGATGTCTGAAATCCTCATTCTTTGGCACGAACTAGTCCCGCATCTCAGCTTTGAGGCGGGTCCATGTGATGTATGGATTTTTCTTTCCTCTAGTAGGAACCAATTGTAAGTGTCCCCTTCTAGGAAGTGGGAAGTGGGAAACTACAGAGGGCCATAGGCCTTCTTCCATCTTGATGGTTCGGAAGAAGCTCTCTGAGTCTCGAATCCATTTTTCCAATAGTAGGGAGTCCCGTTGGCCCGAGGAGGGAGAGGTCTTGATGGGCTTGAAGCTTCCCATTCTATCACTCCCACTCAGGGGGATTCCTGCGGTGCCTACATGTCCTTTTCCTTTGTCAACTGGGGCACTCTGAGCTGCTTCGGCGTTCATCAGGTTGACCTGTATGGACTGTTGCATGAGCACGGCTTTGGGCCTCCATGAGGGACTCCAGCTGGCTTACTCTGTCATCCCTGGGAGGGTCACTTCCCCCTCCGTGAAATGAGTCTTCGTCAGCTTGACTCATTTTGTTCGGAGACGAAGGCGCAGACTCAAACTCTGGGTCGGCTTTGTTGATAGTCTCTTGACGTTGTAGTCTCCCTTTCAAGTGTATCCACCTTGAATATTCCCAAGATTCAACTACCCCATCTTTTGCGATCTCTTCCAATCATGCAGCAGGTAAGGACGTGTTGCTCAAGTGGTTGGTGTAGTCACTTTCCGTGGGTCTCTATGCCCCTCTATTAGGCATAGACCGGTTTCGTTTTTCTAGCTCTAATACCAAGTGTTACGGGACCCCGGAGAGCGGCCCGTAAATGGGACTAAGGGGTCTCACGCGTTCACCAATCCTTCACCTGAACACAAGTTAGCCGACTTCACAATACTTTGAGCAAGGACTTCAAAGGGGACGTGCGAGACAAGATATTGAGAACAAGCCCGAAACGGGCGCTTTTGTATTGATTACAAAAAGGGACGGAGGCCCCTCCAGCACCTCTGATGAATGGGTTCAGCTAAAATTCAACCTAGAATGGATAGATGGATTTATGGAAGAGAGGATTGCCACCCCGGCTTTGGTTCAACAACCGGCCCCCTCTCAGCTACCCCGGCTCAATACGTCTGGATCACCAAGAGTGGAGTACTACTCCCTTATAAGTACTTTAATTTGGGGCGCTCAAGCATACTGCCCGAGCATAGAGGTCAGCAACAATGTACAAAAGAAATAAGCAGTAGAAGTAGGATGCATTAGTTCAACGGTTATGCACAAGTTTTCAAGCAGAGTAGATATGCAGATGCGTAAATTATGCAATGTAAGCAGTGTGTGGTCAATTACCTTAGTTACTCAAAAACTTTGTGCTTATGGAATTTTCCTTCCTTTCCAAGAGGAGAGGGAGCTTAGGAGGCCTCTTGATGAGACCCCCAAAAGAAGACTCTCTCCCATATGAGAGGAGGAATCCAAAGACCAAGAAAGTAATGAATCCCTAAGTCCCTCCTAAGATGTTGCTCCACAAAGATGGCAGTCTAGACGATCGCTAACTCCTCGCAAGAGGAAACGGTCAACACACAGTCCTTCTCCTTGTCACTCCAAAAGGAAAGAGAGGAAACAAAGGAAGAAAAGGTCAAGAAAGAGGTCACCCTCTTCTCCTTCTTCTTCACCTTCCTCCTCTTTTGAAGAAAGCTATGGCTCTTCTTCTAGAGAATACAAGAGGAAAGGACATCGCAAATCATACCCGACATGGTGAAGGTCAAAAAGCTCAAGAAGCTCAAAGAGGGAGGAAAGAGAACCTCTTTTCTCACCTATGATGGCACCTTTGGTGCCACCGACAAATTATTGACCTTCATCCAACAATTTGATGCGGCCTTGGGAGATGAGGGCTTCACAAAGTCCTCCAAGCTACGCCATGTAGCTATGCACTTCCGGAAATTGGCTCGACAATGGTAGGCTAGCCTTCATGGCAAGGGAGAAGCCCCAAAGATATGGAAAACCCTACGAGTTTCCATCATGAAGCAATTCCTTGCAAGCGATGCAAAGGACAAAGTACTTACCAAATGGTGCAGTTTGAAGCTTCTCTCCCATGGGTCTATTCACAAATTTGTAGATAAGTTTTGGGATTTACATCTCAAGGCTAATGTCTTCCAAAAGATAGACTTTGCTGAGCAAAAGCAACAATTTTGTGCGGCATTACCTGAAGAAATGCCGAGTATGTCAACTCCCAACGGCCTGGTTCTATCACCGAAGTAATCCACCACACCATGGTTGCTTCCCTCATCAATTTTCGACAAGGGGCTAGATAGAATGTCAAGCCCAAACAAAGACAAAAGTGATTCAAAGGTTGGAAAACCAATGACCAAAATTCTTCCCAAGGCAATTCCAATAACAACAACAACATTAATCGGTCCAAGGAGAAGGGAGTTTACAAAGGTAAAAACAAACTGAAGATCTTGAAGCTTTTCACAAGGACCATAAGTGTTTTAAGTGTGGGGAGCAAGGACATGGCTATCGTTCTTATCCCAAGAGAAATGCCCGCAGTGAGACTCCTAAAGCTTCCACCATCGAAGCTGTAAAAGAGGATGCTCATTACAAAGGATCGCCTCTCTCCTATGCTTGGGGAAAGGTAAGGGAACATGATGCCTTCATCTTGTTTGATCCTACCTCTACTTACAGCTTCATATCAATAGAGTTGGCCACTAAGTTGGGCATTCAAGCTTTTGAGATGGGAGATACTGTAACTGCTGACACAGCTTTCAAGGGACAGCAAGCCTCCATTACTCCCTTGATTGGGAAGTTGAGGCATCATGTCCAAATCTATGTCAACAAAGAAGACTTTTTCATCTCTCCTCTCCAACATGAGGATTGTATCCTAGGGGCACCATGGTTCAACCGCATGGCTGCCAACAAGAAGTTCCCTAAAAGGAGAATCTACTTCACCTATAGGGGAAAGAGCATGTATATATATGCTAATGAGTCTGGTCGTACTATACCACTTGTAAATTCATCGGCTTTTGATAAGTCAACAAAAAGCTCAGTTTTTTGTGTACATGATTTTTGTCAAAGAATCCACTAATGAAGCTAATTATTTATCAAATGAAAATGGTAGGAATCAAGAATAGTTAGACTTGTCTACTTTTCTAACTAGATTCCAAAACGTTTTTATCGATGATATCCCTATGGACTTACCTCCAAAACGAGGGGATGATGACCATCGAATTAAGATCCTACTAGGAAGCTCACTGCCTAACAAGCCTCCTTATCGAGTTTCCCAAGCTCAACAAGAGGAGATCATGAGGCAAGTACACTAATTAATAGACAAAGGGATGGTGAGGCCTAGCTCCTCTCCCTTTTGTTCTCCAGTCCTTTTAGTGCAAAAAAAAGATGTTACATACAATATGTGTGTGGACTATCGAGCACTAAACCATATCACTATCAAAAACAGATTTCTTGTTCCTTGGGTAGAAGATCTATTTGATAAGCTACAAGGTTGTACCTACTTCAATAGGATTGACCCTAAAAGTGGCTATTATGAAATAAGGATACTGGATGAAGATATCCTAAAGACCACGTTTTGTACAATGTTTGGAGGGAGCAGACACGCTCTACGTCTGTCTGGACAAACTCTGCCAACACTAGATGTGTCTGACTGGAGCAATCCCACTCCACCTTTGCCTCTGCAAAGTCCACTGACATATCCTACACAACTACCTGCTCTGTCTTCTCAGCATATTGGAACTCACTCACAAATGAGACACGTATTGTCTCTTGTATCCACATGTCAATGATGTAATCAAGACCAAACTGTCTCAAACCTCAGATACTTCTAATGGAGCGAAGAAGCCATATCTAGCTCCTTTTGCAATCACAAGCGATTGACAATGCATCCCAAAGAATAACCTCAAAGTAGCACATGACAACCACAATCCGCTAGCTGTCTCATTGAGATCAAACTATGTGCGATCTCAAGAACATAATGCACATGCCATAGAGTAAAAGATGCACCACTGGGTAATGACAAGCATACATCTCCTGCTGCTGTAATGTCAAACACCGAACCATCGACCAAGTACACACAACCAAAACTCCCAATAGAGAAAATGCTAAACCACTCATCAGGATATGGTGTGATGTGGAAGACTGCATCCTCATCTAGTAACCAACAAGAAGAAATGTCACATGTGCCAGACATACAAGCATGATAAACATTAGAGGTAAATGTGACATCACCATTACTTGCATATGAAACCACCTCTCTAGCCTATGTCAAAACCTCACAGATGCATCATGCATACATCTCTGCTTTACACCCTCATACGTTTAAAACAACAATGCCGAATATGCCCGTGTGGCCACATTCCAACAACGCAAGTTTCGGCATGAACGAGACCTCCGTTTCTCATGAGTTAGCTCTGCAAACTCTAGAACGTGACACATATCTGCTAAATGGATGTCGAGAAAACAAAATCTACTTACACATCAAAAGGCATATAGCGAGAAATCCTAGGAGAAATTTGGACAAAGTCTCCCTTGTAAACTGAGCAAAATCTCAACCATAACCCGCATCAAAGATGCCAAAATGGGGGATCACCTCAACCATAACATAATCATAACATACCTTAGATGATGCACAAAAGCTTATGAGTGTCTTGGAATGCTTTTGCCTATATAGTGGGCTGACCGTGGATGGATCCAAAACCAAGGTTATGCTTGTAAAGACCCTCAATTATGAAAATCCATGCATTGTATACAACAATGAGCAACTTGATGTGGTAGATAGCTTCAAGTACCTTGGCCTTGAGGTTCCATCCAATCATAGATGGAAGGATTACGCAATGCGTCGCTTGGAAGCCGGAAAGAGGGCTTATTATGCATTTGAGAACATGTGCAATGCTGTAGAGATCAAGTGTTGGGCTCTCAAAAAGTACCTCTTTGACACATTGGTGACACCGGTGCTTCTTTATGGAATGGAGGTGTGGGGTGGTAGCATCGGGAAGTCTACTTGGAAAGAGTTTGAGAATATCCAAAAGCATTTTCTCACCAACTTTCTCCAAGTCAAGACACAAACACCCTACACGCTCTTACTTCTTGAGTCCGGATCTCTTCCCATTGAGGTCTTGGGCATGCAAAGAGTTGTGGAGTATATGCTTAAGACACAACGTAGCTCTTTGTATCGACTTCCTAGAATCGCATATGAAGCAAGTCAAAAGGTCCAAAAGACATGCAAGAGCAAAATACTAAGTTCGGGGTGGATGCTTGACATCAAGAAATGGTTTGGAAGATGGGATGCATGTCACTTGGTCAAGGATGCGCTGATCGATTCCCAAGTTAATGAGGCCTTCTTACAACGCCAATGTATCACGGCTTGGGAGAAATCCGTGTTACCATATACATGTGGTAGTGATGTGTGTGAACACACTAGGACCGCCGGGGCATTTTTTCCCTCTTTAGGAGGTTTTTTCCCCCGTGCATTGTATATACGCCCATCACTCTAGGGCTATCTATCTTTCCATTGCGCACTAAGTAACACACTCTCTATTGTGTGCCTTGAGCTTCCTTCGTCTTCTCCAAGCTGTGTGTGTTTCTCTGCAACCCTAATTCCAACAATTGGTATCAGAGTAGGTCACGTCCTCCCGGGCTTAGTCGCCAGCTGCTCCAGCACACGCCTGCTCACTTTCTCCGATTTCAGTGAGCTTTGGCGAGCGTTCGCAGGTCGACAAATATTTTGGGTAAGCTCAAAGAGCTTAGTCTTCTTAGATTTCTGATTCGGGCTCATTTCGGCCTCCGTTTCCACTACAGGCGGGTATGCATAGGCAATTTCGTGATTTTGTGGAGAATTTCTGTCAGTGCCGATTTCTGCATAACAAGTGCCTTATAGTATTCTATGGTTTGTGCTATATAGCACGTGTTGTTCTCGCTCCGTTTCTCCTATTTTCGGACAGTTTTCACATCAGGTGCAACATTTACCATGGCTGACAACAACACAGATGTCTTCAAGTTGTTTGCTGCTGAGGACAGGTTGGATGGGGACAATTACCCTATGTGGGCTTATATGATGCAACACGTTCTTGTGTCAAAGGGCATCTGGAATAATGTGCAGGGCATTGATGTACGTCCTGGTTCTGAGGATGTAGGCAATGTTGAAGATGTTGCAGGTCTTTCTGCAAGGATTGCTGCTATTAGAGTTGTTTTGCCTACGGCAGAACAAGCTCGTTGGGATGTAAAGGATGCGCAGGCTCATGCATTTATTGCGTTGTCTGTGAAGCGCACCATTGTTCCTCACATCCGTTGAGCAAAATCTGCAAAACAGGCTTGGGATATTTTGGCTGGTCTTTATGCAAATCGCAATGAGGCTAAAATTGCTTTGCTGCGTAAAGAACTGGAGTCGAAGATTATGCATGAGGAAGATGATATGGACACTTTCCTTGCTAGTGTCAAGGATATCAATGAGAAACTTATTTCTACAGGTGAAGTCATTTCAGACAGTTCCCTTGTGCAGACTGCTCTTGATGCCTTACCAGATTCTTACCAGACTTTTGCTAGTACTTGGAGACTTATGACCCAAGGAAATCCTGAAGCTGTCAATTTTGATGCATTATGCACATTGCTATTGTAAGAGTCACTTTCTAGAAAGAACAGGACTAGCCAATGTGCAGTTGAACAAGCTTTTATTGCTTCTCAGAGAAAGGGTGGTAACAGCAATACATCCACTTCTTATGGTTCTACTACGAGTGGAAAAAATTCTGTTCCTAATGTTTCTGCTGGCAACAATTCGTCTGGAAATTCTGGTGATAAGGGCAAAAAGAAAATGCGTTGCCATTATTGTAAAGCTAGTGATCACTTGATCAAGTCGTGTCATAAGTTGAAGGCCAAAGAGGCTAAGAAGAAAGAGGGTGGTTCCACTACAAATGCTGGTTCCACTACAAATGCAGCCATTGTTGAGTCTTCTGTGAAAGGAGACTGTGTTGCTAATGTTGATGTAGAATGGGCTTTTAGCGCACAGTGCACTTACAATCCTGTTGTCCATGATGCATGCTTGTCAGTTGCTACAGATTCACATGTGTGGTATTTTGACAGTGGTGCTACAAAGCACATTACCTCACATCGTGAATTGTTCACCTCTCTCGAGTATGTCCTCATGGGAATCCAGTCACTTGTGCCAACAATGCCTCTTATCCGGTTCAGAAAGTTGGAAAGATTGTGCTTACTGCTGCAAATGGCAATTCTTTCACACTTGTCGATGAACTTTATGTACTGGGATCAAGAAAAATCTTTTGTCTGTATCTGCACTTGATAGACTTGGACTTGTAGTCAAATTTGTGGATGACAGATGTACAATTCATGATCTCAGTTTTGGTGATGAAATTGTTGCATCTGGGATTTTGTGCCGTGGGCTATATAAACTCACTTTGTATGACAAGTATGGACAAAATTTTGCAAATGCAGTTGCAGATTTAAGGGCTATTTCAAATGCAAAACTTTGGCATGCACATTTTGGTCATCTGAATTTTGCCAGTTTGCTGCGTTTGCAAAAATCTAATATGGTTGCTTCTTTGCCGCCTCTTGAAGCACCTGTCAAACATGTTTGTGAAGGCTATATTTTGGGTAAGATGCAGCATTCTAAGTTTCCAAAGGATGGTTCAGTTTGGGCCACATGCAGGTTGTAGCTTGTGCATAGTGATGTTTGTGGGCCCATGCAAACTCCGTCCTTGGGCAATTACCTGTACTTCGAGACTTTCATTGATTATTACTTCAAGCATGCATGGGTATTTTCGCTTAAAGCGAAGTCTGAAGTTTTTATGTGCTTCAAACAATTTTTGGCTATGGCTGAAAATGTCTCGAAATGTACTATGGGTACCCTCCGTTCCGATCGAGGGGGGCATTATATGTCTCATGAATTCAATGCATTTCTGGCTAGTTGTGCGACAAAAAACCAATGTACATTGCCTTATACACCTCAGCAAAATAGTGTTGCTATGAGGAAAAACAGGTCACTTACAGAAATGGCATGATGTATGGTCAAAAGTCAAGCTTTGTCACATTCTTTTTTGGCTTGAGGCCATCATGTGTGCCACTTATGTACTAAATAGGTGTCCTACGAAAGCTTTGCAGTCTATTACTCCATATGAAGCATGGCATAATAGAAAGCCTTCTATTGAGCACATGCATGTTTTTGGCTGTTTGGCATATGCTTTGGTACCACAAACACAACGCAAAAAATTGGATGATAAAGCTGTCAAGTGTATTTTTGTTGGTTATAGCACTGAAAGCAAAGGTTACAGGTTGTATCATCAGCAAACAAAACGTATTCTGTTTTCACGGGACGTAGTGTTTGTGGAAGATTTTGTTCAACCCTTGCTGTCATGTACTAGAGACAGTAATGTAAGCTCACAGGGCATTTATGACACTTTGTTGCCTCTTTTCAAGGGTGGAAATACGAATGTAAATTCTAATGAGGCAAACATACAGCCTATGGGGGTTTTTGAAAATGTTACAGATCAGCCTATTACTGAGGTAGATGTACATGGTGTACTTGATGAGGAAAGGGCTGAAAATGAGCAGGCTAGAGGTATGTCAAAATGGCTGGTGCGCACTTTGCATGACAGTAAATTGGATGCACCTTTGTCTAGTCGTACTCGTTCAGGCTCTCGCCATGCATCTTATGCATCAGATTGTTATGCTTTGATTGTGTCTATCTTACATGATGTTGAGGAGCCTCTGTCTTTTGATGAAGCACATAATTCAAAAAATTGGATGGCTTCCATGCAATCAAAATATGATGCACTCATAGAAAACGACACATGGACTTTATGTGATTTGCCTCCTGGCAAAAAGGCCATTAGTACGAAGTGGGTTTACAAGTTGAAACGCAAGCTGGATGGTGAGATCGATCGCCATAAGGCTCGACTTGTTGCAAAGAGTTATGCACATGCAAAAGGCATAGATTATGAAGAGACCTTTGCTCCCACTTGTCGTATGACTATTGTGCGTTTTCTATGTGCATTGGCAGCTCATTTTGGTTAGGATGTACATCAATCAGACATTGTTACTGCTTTCTTGAATGGTGACATATTTGAGGAAGTTTATGTAACGCAGCCTCGCGGTTTTGTCAAGAAAGGACAAGAGGACAAAGTGTGCAAATGTAACAAGGCTTTGTATGGGTTGAAGCAATCTCCTCGTGCTTGGTATGAGAAAGCTGACACTGATTTGGTCAAACAAGGCTTTTGTAACAGTCCAACAGAAAGCACATTGTATGTAAAGCGTGAGGGTGATGTACTTCTCATTGTGGTTCTTTATGTCGATGCTTTGCTGATCACTTGACCAAATGAGAGACATATTGTTGAATTTAAGGCTGATTTGAATGCTATTTTCAAGATGAAAGATTTGGGGATGTTGCATCATTACTTAGGTATACAATTTAAGCAGTGTGATGGTGGTATTGCCTTGTGTCATAAAAGTTACATAGAGGCATTGCTATGTAAGTTTGGACTTGAGGATTGCAAACCTATTGCCACTCCCATGGAAACAGGTTTGAAGTTGAGTCTAGATGATGCTGGCGATCTTGCTGATGTCACTCTTTATCGAACTGTTGTTGGCTGCCTCATTTATGTATGCAACACGAGGCCGGATATTCAGTTTGCAGTCTCACAGGCCAGAAGATTTATGCATAGCCCACGGTCTAAGCATTGGCAGGCTATCAAGAGGATTTTCCGCTACCTTAGTGGCACTTTACATCTTGGTTTGTTTTATCCCAAGGGGGGATCATTGCCACCAGACTTATATGCTTTTTCGGACTTAGATTGGGCTGGTTGTTTTGACACGCGAGTGTCCACAAGTGGTTTTTGTTTCATGCTTGGCACTTCATGTATATCATGGTTGAGCAAGAAGAAACCTAATGTGGTTACTTTGAGTTGTGAGGCTAAGTATAGGGCAGTCTTCACAGCTATGGTTGAGTGTGTATGGCTCAGACGCCTGATTTGGGTGTTGGACAGGACACTGCCAACACTATCTACAGTGACAGTCAGAGCGCATTGGCAGTTACGAGGAACCTAGTTTTTCATGCTCGCCTAAAGCACATTGAGGTGCATTACCACAATGTCAAGGAGAGGCTCTTAGCAGGAGAGATCAGTTTGGCTTATGTACCAACACAGGACAACCTTACATATATATATCTTTTCACAAAGGCATTGTCTCGTGAGAAGCTCGAAGCTTTTCGCAAATCTTTGGGCTTCCTCCCCTTTGTGGACTGATCATGTCCTCAGGGCATGACACTTCCCTTTACTTGTGTGCCAGCTCTCGTTCACTGCATCACTCCAGGGGGGATTTGTTACCATATACATGTGGTAGTGATGTGTGTGAACACACTAGGACCGCCGGGGCATTTTTTCCCACTTTAGGAAGTTTTTTTCCCCGTGCATTGTATATACACCCATCACTCTAGGGCTATCTATCTTTCCATTGCACACTAAGTAACACACTCTCTATTGTGTGCCTTGAGCTTCCTTCGTCTTCTCCAAGCTGTGTGCGTTTCTCTGCAACCCTAATTCCAACATCTCTCTCAATCAAACTTGGCTTATGCGAGCTATCTAATTGTAGTAGGGAGTGCACAAAAAAGGCGAGGTGAGCAGGTATGAGACAGGTATAGTGAGCAGGTCGATCCTCTCTCTCTCTCTCTCTCTCTCTCTCTCTCTCTCTCTCTCTCCCTCTCTCTAGCTGTTGCGCTCCCGACGAGACGGCTGCATAAATAAGCCAGTTACTTAGAGAATTTGTATATATATATGGCTACGCAATAATCTATAATTTAGAAGAATAGCAAATCAAGCCGGTTCACACCATTTGCGGTTATACAATAAACATCGCAGAGACTTTTGTAATTCGTTTGTTCTTTTGAGTTGCTCTTTGCCTGGCGAAAATATGGGGCGTGATTTGACATTTCAAGGGATTTGGGTAGCAGAGGGTGAGGGAGATGGGCTTTCTCCAATTGCTATTCAATGTCGTGGTCTTTATACTAAGGTCAAAATTGACAGCCCATATTGCGCCTCCATTCAAATGCTATGGCTACACAACCTTGCAGAACCATAGTGAGAACTCAATTCCCCTCTATCCCTAACTGGATACAATTCCTTTTTACGAATTTCTAAGAGGAAATTAAAAATTTTTGAGCTGATTTTTACTAATTTTACGTTGTTTTCTAAAAATCTAGGTGAGATTTTCCTTTTCCTCTTCCTCTCGACCGACAGTTTCTTGAATTCATAACTTGCTCAAAGCTAAGATACACTTTTCCAAACACTAAAGAGATGTTGTGAATGCGCTCGGTTGAGGGGGGAGGGGGTGTTGTGCATATCAATAGGTGAAAGCTAGAGGTAGCTATGCATAGATAGAGAGAGATAGAGAGAGTGTGTGTGTGAGAGAAAGAGAGGTGGAGGGAGAGTCAAAGATGTACTATGTAGCCTTCCTATGGTAAGAGAGACAAGTACAATGACGATGAAACAAATGAAGAGAGATAAGAAAGCGATCAAGAGGTGTTTTTGTTTGTGAACACATGCCCTAATGTGTGTGTACGTATGTGCGAAGCAGCATGTGTGCGCTGTGGGGTGAGCAGCACGGAGGGAAATTGACTGTCAACAAAGCAAGTGCATAGTATGGCGATTGGTGCAATGTCTCATCAAAATGAAAATGTGTGTAGGTTGCCATGGTGGGTGTTGGGAGCAGCGGCCAAGAGCCACATTGAGGTGGTAGGATCAAAGAGTGAACAAGACACATATACGGAGAGAGAGAGAGAGAGAGAGAGAGAGAGAGAGAGAGAGAGAGAGAGAGAGAGAGAGAGAGAGAGAGAGAGAGAGAGAGAGAGAGAGAGACTTTGTGTGTTTGTAGGAAACAATAGAAGGTAGACAAAGGCCATACAAGAGGGCCAACACTAGCTCTGCGTGCATTGCCCACGTCCAACAAGGTGAAAAGAGGGGTAGACAAAGGGTATCACCGAAGGGACTTGAAGTGGCACAAAGAAAAAGATAGCACCACCAAGTGCAAATAAAGAAATGGACCAACAATAGCATGTGGAGCACCCACGTCCAACAAGGTGACAATGCAAGTAGAGGGGAATTAGGTAGGTGGAAGGATGCTAGAAACAAGGGAGGAGTGGTAGTGACAAGGGGTATGCTTAAGTAGCAAAAAGAAGAAGTTGAGAGAGAGAGAGAGAGAGAGAGAGAACTCATTTTCACCAAGATGTTTCGATGAATCAAGATTGCATGGCTTCTACATCTAGCATTGATGGTGATGATGCGGCTTTGCATTGAATGGAGTGATGTTAAAGAGACTAGCAAAGGATTCACAAGGTGGTGCAACAAAGCCCACAGGGTGGTAAGGACATGAGGCAAAATGAATGCAATGTGCTTGCTGAGAGAGAGAGAGAGAGAGAGAGAGAGAGAGAGTACTTTTCTTGATTTTCTTTATGAAATTTGCAAGGAGCAAGAGGCTTGAGGACAAGAGGGGCCATGCCGCCGTCGAAGGCGATGCCGTTTTACTAGTTATAATGGTATTGCTTTCCATACTTTAAGCAACAAATTATCTTCCTGTATCTTTCCATTTTTTTTGAGAAAGATTTGATTGTTTCTTTTGTAAATTCCCTTGTTTTTCTTGAAACATTCTTCTACTTATATGCATTGGTAACAAAAAACCTTTTGGACCTTGCATGAGCCTTGTGCGTCTCCTAGTTCTTCGGAATTAAGGGGGGACTAATTGGTTGCTCATCACGCGGACAAAGAGGATGAAGGGAAGTTTAACCCCTATTTCTCCAACCTTTTTTCTAGACCTTCTCCCTAGATACCTTCTATTCTTTATCGTGGGCCACAACTACCCACCTTGCCCCTAAGACATGTGGTCTTATTAAGCCTAAAGACCCATGCAACTTTCAAAAGTGTATAGGTTGCATGGACCATAACGACTCTCTCTTTCTCTCTAAACCTTATTCTTCCATGAAATTATAAATAAAGGTATTATTATTAGGTTTTCCAATACCCTACAAAGCTTAGTATCAACGACTAACATTCTCGACATGTGCATAAGCCCTCAACATCACCCACTAACACTCTTTTGTGAACCAATACTCTTTCCTCTTTCTTCACATTGCCATACACATACTTTACAAGATAGCCCTTTTACACTACTCTAATAATGAGGTGTTTTTTGAAAACACCCCTTATTTGAAATTCTCAACCTAGAGTAAAATTATTCCTCCCTTGGTTTTGAACGTGTAAATAAAATTAAGATTTTAACCCCTCATAGAAGCACACATGTACACATACATGTTTACAAGGTGTATCCTCGAGATGTCGAGCATACAATATTTTTGCCTTTAAAATGTACTTATAGGTTGGGGTGTCTCTGGAGAAAAACCTTGTGGATTCGACAAATCTAAGTAGCACCAACTTTTTTCAAGTATGTGTAATACAAGTGTAGCTCAACAACATGTAGAATTTTCTTGATGGGTTCTAACAAAATTTAAGTACTATTGCCATATGGTTCAACACCACTTGTCTCAACAACACATGTGCCTAGTGTATTGGCAACACATAGTGGATACCAAGGACAATAGAAAACATTACATGGTGTGTAGCAGTGCTTGAAAAAAACCTAGGTTTAGTGTAATCCCACTTACAAATTTTGAAATTACCTCTAAATTTTACATTTGAAGGTGAGAAACCTACAAAATTTTGAAAAAATTAGTGTAATTTGGTGTTAAAACCTTCAAATTTTGTCGATTTACCTCTGTTGTTTCACATATGTAGGTTTGCCAAGTTTTTGGAAAAAAGTTTTTTCGAGCACTAGTGTGTAGCCAGTGTTGTCATTTACCAAAGAGACACATATTAACTCACAAGACATGTAAGATGAAATTTGCTATCTAGGTACAAGTGATGTCGATGCCATTATTTAGTCTAATATACATGAGGAAAGGTGGGTTCTTCGCATATCTCTTATTCATAAGTTTATTACTCTTTGGCTATTTTAAAAACGAAGAGCCTCTTTAGTTTGATAAGAGAAAAAATTTAGAAACTTGGTTGGATAATACAAGGCAAAATGAGGATTGTGCTATATTGAAGATTGACTGTTGTCCTTTGTGGAACCTGCCTCTTGGAAAAAAAGGTCATTCATTTCAAGAGGGTTTTTACGTTAAAAACAAATTATCATTGGAAAACTAGACTTGTGGCAAAAGGATATGCTCAAGAGGAGCACATTAATTTTCATTCTACTTTTGCTTTGACTCATTCTTTGACTACCATTCATAGTAATTAAATGGTTGAATTTACATCAATTGGGGACCTAAAGACTGTGTTTTTGAATGGTGAATCATGTGTTTTTGAATGGTGAATCATGTGAGGAAGTCTAGGTAGTGTAGCCTTGTGGTCTTTGTGAAGAAAGAGTAGGAAAACAACAATGCAAGCTTCATGTGCGTGGTATGAAAAGGTGCATGCTTATTTGATTGCTCGTGATTATCACAGCTCAAAACACTTCGTCATGGAAAGTACATTTCTTATCATGTTTCTTTATGTACACACTAGTACGGCCGGTCTCTCTCTCTTTCTCTCTTATAGAGGGGCTTCTTTCAATTTTGGAGTTTAACTTTCATGTCGCAGATTTAGTTACGTGTAAAGGACTCCCCTTTTCGCCATATTATGTTAGTTTAGATTGGATCGAAGAAGACACAGATTGTTGATGTCGAACTCTTGCATCAATCTAAGTTGGGCATATATAAGTGAACTTTGAAGGCTTTGTGTCGCATAAAGTATGTTTATTGATCACGGACACTGTGAAGTGATTGTCCGTCGTCGTCAAGGACGACTTTACGTGTGTGACGGGAACGTGCCGCCTTCATTCCCCCCAGCTATGGCGGGATCGTCTTCGATCACCTCCGATTACAGGCTTGCTTTGGCCCTCGCTCTTGTAAAGTCTCGCTCCGCTCAAGGTTCCGCTCTCCAGCACTGGAAGAAGAAGGTAGAAGTTTTCTTTGTTTCTTTCCGTGCATGCTTCGCTTCCATTCACAGCGAGATATAGCGCTAATGTAAGCTTGCGTCAGTATCTTTTGGCATACACGGTCCAGGTTAGGTTGAAAGCTCCCATACTGCAAGAGGGAAGTTTGAACTGATAACAGTTCTGCATATTAGCGCCGTGTATTGTGTGAAAAATGCATGTCATGGCTGCATTTTCTGGCTTTTGAAGAGGGGTAGGCTATCAGATTTGAAGCTTTTGTAGAGCAAGAAGTGAGTGAATTTCACGTGCCCTGTGACTGATTGCATGCCACGGTTGTCTGCATTGTAGCTGATGGTACTTGTGTGGGTATTAGATAATTGATATAAAGAAGGCGCTCATGCTTTGGAAAGAAGAAAAACCTTAAGAAAAATTTCAAGAAATGATCTCAAATGGTGTCGTTGAAGGGAGCTAAACCTAACCTAACCTTCTAGTCTACCTAACCTAACCGTCTAGTGTTGGGGTTATTAGAAAAACCTAACCGTCTAGTGTTGGAGCTAAACCTAACCTAACCTTCTATTCTACCGTCTAGTGTTGGGGTTATTAGAAAATCAAAGACTGTTCCATTTCAAAAGCAAATGCTATGTGCATTACGGTAATGTGTGCTCCTTTTTTTTCTAATGGGCTGTTTGTTTGGTTCCTACTTATGTGTTTATGTTTGGACCTTTCTTAAGGGTAAACATTTAGTTGGTTTATAATATTTTCAAAGCATTTTAGGATTGCAATTTTCTGATCCAATGAAGCAGGCAGAGGTGTTTCATGAACGTTGGACTCGGAAAAACCTCGAGTATGTTATGGTGTTGCTTTTATGTGAAATCTAATTGGTCATCTGGTTGAAGATAATACTCCAACTTCTCACCAACTGAAGTCATGGTAGCTTTATTTAGCCTTTGCAATTGAGCAAAAAGTGTGACTAGCCTCTGGGTTCTGGTTTGGGCAAAGTCAAACTTGTTCAACTTGTTTGTTAATCTGATAAACTATCACAAAGTTGTCATCCCAATCAGTGATGGAACGCAATTCATATGGGACTTAGATTTGAATCTGGCGCGATTCTGTAACTTGCTTGGGCCTTACAATATTTTTTCAGTTTGAGCTACGTGAGTTCTAATGCATGTACATTCCATGGTTGGACCTGGAAGATTGTCGTCAAGGTGCTAATAGTTAAGCAAAGCTACCAGATGTGATTCTTAGAACAGCTATATTGGTTGATTGTTGATGCCTGTATTGTTTTTTTATTAACAGGCTAAATCTCGTAAGAAAGAGCTTGAAACACTACAAAAGATGCTGCAGCAGCAGCAATGTGGTACTTCAACTCTCGTTCTAGAAGTAGTGTCACACATGTTTTAACAAGACAGATTGTGTGTATATTGCAAGGTTTTGACCGCCGTATCACTCAGCTAGCTATCCTTCGTAACAGACTTGGTAGTGTCAGGGGTCTTGCCTCTGCCAGGCTCGTGCAAATGCAGCTTTTTTCAGAGTAGTGACAAAGGATTTGAGATTTCATTGAAGGATGTGCAGGCAAATGATCTTGATCAGCTTTTATTCCGCCAGTTTTTGAGGAATGGTATCACATCATTCTTTGCCCTGTTTTTTGAGGTAGCTAATGGAAATGCCTGCTTGACCATTTCTTTATGCTGAATTCATGTAATTTATTTTGCCTAGATGCTCTTTTAACAGTGGTTTGAGTTTTTTTTTGGGTTGGGTGGGTGGGGGGTACAGTGAACAGATGGAATTATGCAAACGACTCCCAAACTAACAAGGTGTGTATTTTGATGTTCTTTGCAGCCACTTTAATCAATTTTCTGCTTAGCTGCATAACAATGACGTAATACAAATGATTAGCATCTCCTTCATGTGATGCTCCCTGTGTGTGCCTCCTGAGTTGTCTGCAGCTAGGTGCCCCGTTTTTTGGTAGCACTTCCTGCTTCTGGCCACACCTGGAAACCACCAATTTAGGTGATTAAAAGGTTACCGAATATTTGATAATGCATATTGTGTTCTGGGCTTTGCTATGCGAGGCAGCAGGTCTGCTACAATGCTATTGACAAGGCTTCCATTTAGAAACAACTCAGTTGTTTAAGCTCTACAATTTAAGTGTCTGCAAAAAGATGTCCTTTCTTGGGGATCCTCCAGACCCTATGGATCATTAACTTCGCAGTCAAGTGGCAAGAAGTGGTAAAAATTGAGTCAATCTGACCTAAACTCTTCAGTGTCCACTATCAAGGACCTGGATCTGCATAGACATATACATTCACACAAGTCTTTTTCAATATGCATGAGATAGTAAGATTTTATTAATCATGACAAATAGTTGCTGAATCTCTTGCACATGATGTTGTTGAATGTTTGTTTACTGAAGCTGGGTCATTGTTCTGGCAAGTATTAAGGGCACCCTTAGCAAGCAAGATAAAATGACACATACATTTGGTTATGTTCTTTTTAATGCAGTGGTTTACAGGGGCTTCAGACATGGACAGAGAGAATCAGCTTTCCATCACTTGCAGGTTTCTTGCCGAGCTTGTTCGGAAAAAGAATCCTGTAAGCTTCCATAATCATGGTTGTCAGGCTGTTTGACAAGGGTTTTCTGTTATGACTCTAATAAGCACAATGTACCATATTTTCAGGATGCAGATAATGGTGGATATTTAGCAGTTTATGCACATCAAGCTGTTGACTTTCTCCAAGGTATTTGTGTCCAATTATACACTTTGAAGTTGAGCAGGAGAATACTGCCATTCATATGAAGGGTCACAGTCATCCTTCTCCAAAACTTCGAAGTTCTCGATACAAGTTTATCATTCAGCTTGCAATTTTAGAACTTTCAGCCTCTCCAAGCATACGCTGCAATTAATTGTTTACTCTCTGCACTTAAAATGTGTTAAAAAATGTCAAGGGTATTGTGTGTCCAATTATACACTTTGAAGTTGAGCAGGAGAACACTGCCATTCATATGAAGGGTTACAGTCATCCTTCTCCTAAGTTTCAAAGTTTTTGATACAAGTTTATCATTCAGCTTACAATTTTATAACTTTCAGCCGCTCCAAGCATACGCTGCAATTAACTGTTTACTCTCTGCACCTAAAATGTGGTAAAAAATTTCAACAATGATTCAAGTGAGACCTGTGCACTGGGAAAATTAAGACAGATTTACAAGAACCTTCAAGGCCATTGAAATTTATTAACATGCTTTTTAAGGTCCAAGGAAACCCTACATTCTCTCAATGCCCAGTCGCTCGGTCCACATTGAATGCGTTTTTCTCCTTTCTAGCATTGTAATTAGCAGTTTTAAATGTTTTATACAAGAAAAAACTCGCTGGGGGCCTTTTAAGGCTTAGGTGCTACCAGGAAAACAGTTAGGATTAGTTTTGTTTGGGACTCTTGTGATATACAGAGACTGATATTGGGTCAAAATGATGGCAGGTATCCTTGGTCAGATGTTAAAAAATAACAAGCATGATAAAGTGGCTATGGAAGGAATAATAGCAGACTTGGCTTCACAATTGATCAAAATGATGTTGACTCATTCATGCAACATGGGTAAATAGAAGCTTCGCTCTCTTGTTTACACGATATTGTCTAATTTTGAGCTTATCAAAACATAGACAGGGACGAGCTTTTAAAAATGGAACTAGGTTGACCTTTATATGCACATTCTTGTTAATGAATCCAAATCAGCGGTCATGCCATTGGTGGCTCATGGCTCACTCATGGTCACCCGACTTTAGCCTTGAAACCATTTCATTCCTCTTTGTCTGCTCAAATTCAGATGTTTCTTGTAATTTCTCAATTGGGCTTAGGACTCAACTAACATGGGTTGTCCCTATGTTTTGGCTACTGTGATGCCACAAACACCCCCCCCCCCCCGCCCGGCGTTCTGTGGAGGAGATAGTGGGTGCTTTGTAAGCGCAAGTTTTTGTGGATGGAATATATGAAGCTAAGTGTTATGCTCTTGAGTACATTGGTTAATGACTTGTGTTCTTCAAACAGAGACTTGATCAGTTTCTTTTGCCTTTCTCACTGTTCATTGCATGTTATTTTGAAAAAAAAAGAATCAGACCTGAAGGAGAGCAGCACAGATGCTCGTTCTTGGATATTCCAGCTTTTAAGCAAGCTCGGAGCTTTCTGTTTTGTGGGACAAAGGATCCTTGTCATGGCAACAGATCAATTTGCTGCAGTTTCTGAGCGCTTATGCTTTGTAGATCCTTTTGACAAGAATGTCTGCCAAGTATACAACAATGTCATGTTCATGTAAGTTTCTCCTTACGTCGAGATTAAATCCTCTGAAGTGCATTTGGTTGTGATTGTTGAGTCGAATGGATTTTGCAGCTGAGATTGTTTTGAACATGTTGAATATATCACTGAACATTTTGCCATCATAAATCATGCTTACAGTTCTCCAATTCTTCATTAATGTTTGGGCTTTTGCTGATTAACAGGCTTCAGCTGATAGAGAACCTGGTATTGTACCATTCGTCTTGCTGGAAAGATGATGAATACTTTGATGAAGGTAATCTACTGAGCATGGTAATTCAACACTTTGGAAGATCGGATAGATCTTTGAGGTCTCTAGGGATCGTTCCTACTGACATTAAAAGTTCTTTTCTTCTTTGTCTTCTAATCATTTGTAGTTTGTTACCTGGCTTTGGTTTTGCTGGGGGTTATAGGGCTCCTTGAAGAGTGGATCCCTGTCTTTGTGAAGTTGAGGAAAACCTGTGCCGTTCTTGGAAAGTGTAACTCCCTCTTTCTTGCATACATGGAGAGGATCACCAGTCAGATGGTCAAGCAGCTTCACAGGCTATCAAACGTTGAGGGGAATCGAGGGAAAAACCTGAATGCGGCATGTTGTAAGTTTGTACTTCCTATATAACTTTAAGATATTCTCAGGGAACATTGGAGCTCTCTGTGCAAGCTATGTATTAACCAGGGGAGCATGATGGAATACATTATATGTAAGACAGAGGTGCACACTGCTGACAACATTTCTTTAAGCTGGTGTGAGGATAGCTTCACGGAAATTTGCCTCTTTAAAGTGTTTTTGTTACAATGAGCTCTTCATTCATGACATTATGAGGCTCAGAAGCAGTTTCAGTATGAAGGATGGTCGTGACATATTATAGATTGTGTCCGATTCGATAGTCACATAACGCTTTTATGTAAATGACCAGCAGCCAGTGCTCACGAAAGACCTTTTCTATATTATCAAAGTACCTGCTTCTCTGGGAGGTGGCCAGCCTTAAGCCTTTTTCAACAGGTTTATAAAGACAACTTGTCACAGTTCCTGGTATTTTATCTCCACAGAATGAATAATCTTTACTGATAGCAATGTCTTGGGGAAAACTTAGGTTCTTTTGACGTTGCGAATTCATCGGCTAGTTTTGAGAGTGTTTAGCTGGTGTGTGCATAAAGGCTAAAATTCAATCTGACAGAGGCATAAGTCTTGAAACAAGCACGCATCAGTTGTTTTTGACATGGAGCATAGCTAGGTTTTACCTTGGTGCTCTAGACTGTTTTTTGAAATGGTGCTACCAGATTGTTGTCCACAGGTAGAACAAACGCAAAAGGTACGCTACTCAAACAAAGCCTGTTATTTGAAGCTCAACGTATAAAGCAAAAGCGACCTCTGCTGCATTCATCGTGTACATAGCAAGAGCAGACCAAGACAGCATCGAGCACTGGTGGTGGAGCTGCCCTACTTTGGCATCGAACAGAGGAGGAAGACATGGCGGCATGCCAAACCAAAGCTAAGGAGCTCAATCCTGTCTGAAATAAAACCTTTGAATTTGAAGTCTTGAATCTTGCAGCTATGGCAGATGAGCGCATGGAGCTTCCATGGTTGGATTTGCATTTAGGTGAAGAGCAGCTTGAGCTTGAGAAAAAGAGATATCAAGGGAGATCCTGGTGTGAAATGTGTTATTATAATGGTAGTGAGCATCTCACATCCCTGAGCTCGAGAAAAAAGCTGAAGAAAAGCCTGTTGGAGTTTCTATTCCTGCAAAAAGCCCAAAAAGGGAGAAGGTAGATCAGGTAGTGAAGAAGTTAGAACAAAAGAAAGGTGTAAACGAGGAGGCAAATACGATAGACAAGAAAGAGGAGAGGCAAGAGGAAATGAAAGAGAAGGAAGGAAAGAAGAAGAGAAGCAGATAAGAAGGATGTCTAAAAGGAGGAGAAGACATGTATGAGGATGCACCCAACTTCCTAAGAGAGGTAGATCCCGGAATCTGTAGACAGCTTTCAGGGGAAGCAAAGCAAGGACTTCAATCCATATGTGGTTGCCTCTGCTTGTATTTTGAAAGCATGTGCATTATGCAAGATGTTGTTGACATGGGAAAACATTCATGATGAGATTTCTAGTCAAGGGCATGCATGTCAAGTGAGGCAATTTACATATGACCTTGTTTAGAATGTCACCTCTTTGGATGTGTTGATTGCATGATATGTCCAACAGAGATAAGGCAAGAACTTTGATTGTGGTTGCAAACAAGGTCGTATGGACAAGGAGGAGGAGCTTGATGAGATTTAAGAGAAATAAGGGAGAGGTAGCATGGGAGTTTGGAAGCTTGTGGTGGAGGTGGAGGGGGTGCAATCTAAATGTCAAAAGACAAGTTGGGCTTACCCTAACAATCGCCCCCTTAAATCAAACTTGGAGTTTTACAAAGACTTCACATGTATTGGTTCACATGACTGACACATGTTATATATAGATAAGGTTACACACAGATAAGGGTATTGTTGCAAATAACACAAAAGGTATTGCACTCACACAAATTGCCTTTCCTCAAACGCAAAGGAGAATGAAGGTACACATATTTGCTTCCACCATCACAATGGGTGTAGGTGCACAAACTTCTCCACACACTTCAAGGTGTATGTACACACAAACCTCCCCTCGCACAAAAGGATAAGCACACAAGTCTCTTAAATATAAGGTTTGACGCACAAAGCTTTCCTATCACAAATGAGGGTGACATACAATTGAGTGCACACAGATTCACATGGTTATTCTTGTTTATAGTGCAATGCTTCATTAGAAAATAGCCTCTTAAATAGGCTTTGTGCTTTACAATCATTGGCTAGAGAGGTTGCACCCTCTTTCTATTGGACCATCTTACTCTTATCTCTTCTTAGGTGGCTAGAGGGCTTTCTCACATGGTGCCACAAGTTGGGCTTACCCTAACAGTAACAAAGAAGCTATGGAACCTCATGAGTTGCACTGAATAGCTCAGGCGATGAGAAGTTCGACACTAGCAGCAGATTATTGCCCTATTTTTTATGCCATCAACAATCAAGGTAGGCAATTTGTGATCTCGCTGGTGTGTGTAGGGCGGTTGGGATGTAGAGTGGATCTCCTTGGCAGGGAGAATGCTCGCAAACGTATCTGCATAAAGAGCTCATACACAAAAAGAAAGATTTGGTGTCGATTGGATAATGCTGGTTCAAGCAAATGGATATAAACGACGATGCATGTAGCATATGTAGTTGCTTTTCTGTGTTGATTATTAAAAGAATACGTGATCATGCTACAAGCTGTCGGTTGTGGATTAAGGGTAATGGTCTAGATCATGCCAAACGGCAGCTTTAAGGCTTTAGAAACCTAATAAGCACATTAGACTTACCAAGTAAGGATGGCATGTTATCTACTTGAAGTGTATTGTGTTGCCAAGTATTGCTTTCAAATGCGATGGAAAGTTATAGAAGGAAGGAAAGGTGTGTGCGTAGGGAAGGCTAAGATTCACTTATATACTTATTCACTTTTTATGTTTATATGAAATCTTATCTCCTTTAGATCGTGTTGCAACCATCTTGTGTTGAACTTGCTAAAAGTTTTTGTTACTTCGACCTTTTAGAGGCCTACATGCAACTCTTGCTACATCTGATGCATTATATTACCATTTTGCCAAAATCATCTTTACGTCATCATTTTTGTAAACTTGAAGGCAATGACCTTTTTATGCATTGTGGATTCAAATAAGAAAGAGACCCTCCGATAGGTCACAAGAAGAATATCATGACACTTCAACATTGGAGGAGAAAATGAGTATACCTGAAGGAAGGGCACGTCCTACAATTAATTAAAAAAGTGTGAAGTGTTGCCTCATTGCCATTCCAATACATAGTGTTTGATTTTTCGAGGGGATAAGCATGTTTGCACATAACTCCTCGAATTGCACATTCATGTACTTTAGAGAGCAATACAATTATTACCCAACTTAAGAATATAAATACAATATTCTCTAGAAACCAACATCTAATTCACAAATGTCAAAAAATTAAATTGAAGCATTTATTGCAAAGTAATCAATATTTCTCTAGTTTTTTGGTTGATACTATATAAGGGGAAGGTTTTATATACGTCCAATTTTCTCAAATCCTTGTAGGTGCAAACAATTTAAAAGGTCAGTTTTTGAGCACTTTGTAGTGGCGTGCTTGAATGGGGAGCAAGTGGATGCACGGAGATTTACCGTCCATGGTAGCAAAACAATTGCACTAGGGTTGTGGCTTGCGTGAAAGAAAAAATATAATGTGCATCCTACGTTGCCAATGGTTATACCAAATTGGGTGATTTCTCAATATTGAATTGGTGCAAGTTGCACCTTATAGGATAAATATTGGTAGGGAATCTCTACTATGACATGTATAGACAAGGGGTGTCGTGTGGGGTTGCTTAAGCCATGTAGTATCAGCCACGATTACATTGCCATAAAACAATCTTATCAAGCTATCAAAATTAAACCCTTTTTGTTGTTAATGATGTTATTCAATTTGTTCTTCTTAGAACCTTTCATGGACCATGCAATCTTTTGTACTTCAGTGACCAATGATGTGTGCCTTTTAGGAAGGGAGGAAGTGTAGGGTTAGGTGAATCCTACAAAATTTATGATTTATTATCCCACATTGATGCTACAATATATAAATGACGTCATGAAAAACATCAAATGATATTTTGGAGCATTTGTGGAATCCTCATTAAGTCTCTATTTCAAAGAAAATTTTGCATTGTAGTTTTGGCTCTTGAAGAGTTTCAAGTTGTAATTAGCATTGCAATTTTTGAAGCTTAGGTGGTTGTAAATGTGATTAAGGTGTTCACTAGCTCTTTGGTTCTTAACATTGGGAAATCTTAGATATAGAAGATGGTTTGTAAACATGTAAATGCACTTATGAAAATCAACTCTTTACTCACAAGCAAGCATGTGGCTACAGGGTCCTTGAACTTCCTTATGCTCATGTGATCGACCTTATTGATATTATGGCTATTTATATACTTAATGGTTTTGTAATCCACTAATTGCTGCTTGCATCCGTGTGCTTGTGCCTATTTGCTTGTTTTGCATGGCTAAACTACTCCATTGCAACCATGCAAATGTGTTCATAGTAGATTCGTGTTGGGTTTGTAAGATTTTGTGCAAGTGTTGTCATGTATGTTTTGGATTGCTAGATTGAGGTTTTTGATGAATGGTTTCAATTCTTCATATGCCTTTTATAGTTATAGAGTCCTTTTGCTCTATTTCAACTATCAAACTTTCTCACATTTTGGGATGCCTCTATGTTTTCGCCAAGTCAAAAGAGGTTTTGGATTGACAATTTAAATTTGTGTCTTGATTGCCACTTGCTTTGATGGCCATTGAACACTTTAGAGACCTGATAATGCAGGGATCTCTACAAAGCTCACCTCCTCTTGTATCACATTTTATATGGTGCCACTCACCTTTAAAGGTTCAAAAACTAAACGGTGGGAGGAGGAGAAAGGTCAAAGTAGCCTAGACATTGAATGCAAGGAGGATAGAGTAGTGTATAGGCCTTTACTAAAAAGGGCTTCTAAGATCTAAGAGAAATAATAAAGTTTACCTAATGGAGGATTTAAACCAATGCTAGATAAAGGTAAAAAGCATACTTGAAAGCAAGGTAAGACACCGTTACTTTACATTTATAACATTGCTATGAACTTGAAGGTTGACCAATCTTTTTAATAGTCACTACTACTGCAAGTATCTTTTGTAGCCGTAACTAGTGTGTATTTGTATGTGCTTGTTCTTTATAAGGTGCATTCTTAGCTCTACAATCATTGTTGGTAACCTAGGTGATGCTAAAAAAGTTGGGGGGAACAATAAAGATGAACCTTGAACAACAACTAACAATGGAGGAAAAAAGAGGAATGATTGGGAGAGAGGGAGAGGTTTAAGCTAGTGATGGGAGCATGTCATAGAGAAATGGGTACAAAGACTTAAGAGGGTAACATATCGAGAAAGATCAATCTCAAGAATCATTAGGATGTTGCTATGTCCACCAAGGTCAATGTCCAAAAAATGCAGAGAATGTTACATCCACCAAGATGAAAACCCATGGCTATAAGGAGGTCAACATACAACAACATAAGGAGGGTAGTGCCTCCACTCAGGGCATGTTTTAATAAAACTTTAGTTTCATTGTATGAGTATATATGTGACTTGATAGGATACAAAGAGGCTCATTAAGAGTTTGGAGTAGCAAGCCCCCTCAAAAGAAAGAGCTAGGTACAATAGATTTAGAATTCAAATTCCTATTGGGCTCTTTTGTTGTGAAAGCCACAAGCATACAATGCCCTAGCAGCATAAGGACCAACTATTTCTAAAATTGTTCAAGTGGCTTCTTAGTGGGGTTAGCTAGTCTGACTCCCTGCATACCTTACTTCTCATTATCAATGTATTAGCATCATTAAGGTTTATGGCATCCATCTTGTTGCTAGACTCCTAGAGCCTACAAAATCACAATGGCACTATTATAAAGGAAATTTATGAAAGATGTATGCAATAGATGTGAAAATAAACCACGTGTATATATTACTAAAGGTAAGTGATCCTAAATTTTCTCTTGTGAAAAACATAAGGATGTGTAAACTCATGGGAGGTTATAGTGAACTAGCCAGTTGGTCAACGTTCAAGATTCATTTTAGGTACTGCCACCCAGTCTAACTACATCTATTTTGAAAGTAAACCTCATTTATCAAGATATGATTTTATGTGGCCTTTGTAATCAAGCACACTAAACATAGGTTACCATGCTCTAGCATGTAAGTAATAGCATTTTCTTTAAACCACCTTTTGTATGAGCTCATTTGTAATCAAGGTTCTACTTTTAATTGGAGAAATTAACCTTTTTATTTTATTTGCATACTAAGTTTTTTAAAAACATTTTTACGATTCTTTAAAGTATGTAATCTAGTTCATTAAATAATCTTTGATAAAAACGTCGATTAAAGACTTGACACATTGCTACCATGAGACTGACATCATATTGTGAAAGCACTAAATTTAGATCAATAATAAATTAAGGTTTTTCTAACCCCATAACGATATAGTATTGTTTAGGTACTAAATAGTAATACTAAAATAACTATGAGGAATTGAAATACTTCACTATAATTACTTTAATAAATACTTTATTTAAAGCTGCTATGTACTAAGATAATACTAAAAGGTATTTGAATGTATGGACTATGATTGTCCTTAGAATAGTTGAAGTGTTGGAAATTGGATATGGTAAATTATCCAAAAAGCCATTCAAAAAAAATTTCTTTTATATTAAAGCTTGATTGACTTGATATGTGTTGGGATAATCGTAGCATCACCTAATCAACCCAAGACTAACAAAATTATCAATCCTAGGATCGGCAACCCGACTAGGGTATGGAAGCATGAGCATCATTGGATGTATTGAATGAGAGGATTCAAGAGAATGCTCTTCCAATGCAATAGAGATTAACCATGAATCAATAACTATAATCACACCATAATCATCAATCAAGCATCACCTACACACATTAAGCCCACCAAAGTCCAACTTGCCATAGACTTGAGTCTCAAAGCACTCTCTTGACAAGCACACACTAATTGCATTGGTGTTGGCCTCTCCAATCACCACATGTCAATCAAGGTACTTAATCAAAAGCTACACACACAAGGGTGAATGGTGCTTGAGTCTCATTAAACCCGTCCATCTACAAGCAAACAATAGGGTACATACTTTAGTCACAAGATTAAGAACCTACTTAATCAACCTAATTAGAGATGTTAAATATCACAAATCAAGTACTCATAGAAGGATAGGAGTGGTCAATAAGCAAAAAGTCATCACCACACACTCAACTCTAGAATAATGAGAGGATGAAAGTACTTCATAACATAATGGAATATAGAAAAATTAAGAAGTAGAGATTATGTTAAGAAATGCTTCTCTAATTACAAAGGATTAGCACTAACCTTCTAAGCATGGGCATTAAGCTCAAGGCTAGGCCATCCACAAAGTGAACACTCAAGAGTGAGCTCTCAAGAGTGGATACTCAAGAATGAAGCCTCTTTGCATAAAAGGATTTCATATAAAGGCTTGCACCACAATCCTTTCTACTATGGGATTAAGTCGAGCCCTCTAGCATATACAATTTGGAACTCCAAATGAGCCCAAGACCTTATACAATGTGAATAGGAAATATTGTGCATATCTATAGTACATCTCTCTCTCTTGGTGCATAATCGGTGTCGCATGTGTTAGTTGCTTCCAACATTCCCCCCTTCCTAATTTGGCGCATGTCCTCGTGTGCCGTTGAAGCAAAGCACGGAGACATGGGTGAAAGCATGTCCATGGAGGAATGTTGAACTGCAAAACATAAAAGAAGTAATGCATATCAAAGGCCAACAAGGATAAATAAACATGAAGTATAGGGAACAACCATGTAAAGTGAATTTTTGCTTCTATAAGATGGGTTAATATAGTAAAAAACTAAACAACATAAAGCAAAAAACCACCTAAACTATCATGAAGATTAAACCACTTGAAATTTCATTTTTATGTATGAAACACAAGCAATCAATTAAGACCCTAGGCTAATGCAAATTCATAAACCTACTAGCCTAAAAACGATATGATCAATCTTAATAAAGCATCCAAGTCTATCATGTCTACGGGTTATAAAAAAGCTCCTAATCTATTAGTACATTGTCATAGCTTTTTGAAGCTCATGGAACTTTGTTTTAACATTTCATAGAAAAAAGTAAAGCACAATACAAGGCTACCACCCCAAGGCAAATCTAGTTACGACTCTCAGCTCCTTGAACCCTCAAGGAGGTGTTCCAAGAATCTACTAGCCTACCAAGGCGATGACTAACCCCTATCAGCCCAGGGCATCGATTTAGGGCCTTGAACAAGCAAGCTAGGGTGGTTCCCCTCGCCTTCCAAGTGCGAATAAGGCGCTAGGCCTCACAAGACACAACATAACATAGAAATTTTCTTTTCATGTGTCTAGTCGCATTTGTGCTAATTTTTCTTAACAGGTTTTTGATTCATCGTTTCATTTTTTTAGCACTTTTCTTTATTACTTCCATCATGAGATGCTAATGGCAAATGGACTAAGGGACTAAAGCTTCATCATAGCCCTAGGTCATGTAAAAAATGAATGGAGTATTAAGACAATCACTAAGAGTCTAGGACTAACAAAAAATGATCCTACATTAGCCTAAGGTCAAGGCCAATTACCTATGATAAGCACACATAAAACCAAATTTTGAATGAGTTTAATATTTACAAAGAAAAGTGTTGAAACTTTAGTATGCCTAGCTTTTGAAAATGAAAGAGCCATAGCTTAGAAGAAAAATCACTTAATCCAAGCATGGGAAATGGAGAGATAAACAAAAGAGCAATATCATGCAAGGATTTCATCTATTCATGCTCTTTTGAGCATCCTCCAGCAAAGAAGCCACTCTTTTGTAGAGAAGTTTCTTGATTCCTTTTATCTACAATCCAAGCTTCTTGAAGCTAAGTGTAAACACAAGCTTCAAAGGCCATTTATTGAAATAAAAAAACACACAAAAAAACATTAATGAAATCCTAATGCTAGGGTCTCAAATACCCAAATATACCAAAGGGAAAAAACCCTAGGGGAAAAAAGTTCCTTTAATTATGCACATGATGTTCTTTAGTAGCAAATTTATGCATACACAACAAAAATGAGAGACACTGATTCTAAGTAAGCACATATTGCAATGTTCAAACCTCTCAAGCATGATAAAAAGTTGATTAATTTCTAGCTCAAATGAAATATGGAATTTAAAACAAGCCAAGAGCTAAAAATAATGCAACTTTTAAGTGAAATGAAGTGGCTCTTGAAAGCCAAATTTTACAATTGAAAAGATCTCAAAAGTTGACTGACAACTAGCTCATGTGAAATTTTACAATTTTAGAGCAAGCTATGAGCTAGAGATGACTGCAACTTTTGATGGAATGAAAGTGAATGGCTCTAATTAGCCAAGTTTTGCAATATATTGCAATTCAAAGAAGCTCAATTTTTAGTGCTATACAGTGTTTGCATTCAATTTAAGCAGTGAAATACAACGAGCAATGCCAAGTTCAAATTTTAATGCACACTTTTCAAGCATTAAAGCATTAGAAATGGTAGCTCTCAATGTAATCACAATCAAGAAGAATTTTTATTTCTTTGCAAAAAAGTTTTCAATCAAGATGGTTGGCATTAATGCATAAGCCAAAAATTTGGTGCAATGAGATTCATTTATGCATGGAAGTGCTCACATAATCAAAGCACATACTTATATCCACATTCTAGCTCTCATTTGGCATACATAGAAAATGGGAGAGAAAGCATATGGTGAAGTAGATTTTTAGCTCTTCCAAGTCAATCACAACCAATTATATGGCTTCTAGATAGCCAATTATAATACCATGTCGTCGCTCACGATTATGTCAATGAAAGCACCAAATTACACCATTGGGAAACATTCCTTGCAGAAAGCTAAAGCATTAGCGCAATGAAAGAAATTTCCAATATCATGACCCTCACCAACCATGAAATTTTTGGGGAAATCATTGAAAATTTGTTCAATCATTTCAAGGAAATGCAACAATTTGAATGCATATGCTCTCCATGCCCTCATGTAACCAATTTCTTCATACAAGGAAAAGTACAATCAAAGCAAACATGTATAACGACTCTGTGATAGCCAAATATTAAAATGCATTATGGCTTGCCCCCTTTTGATGGCCAATACTGTGTCATAGACTAACCCCCCTTTAAAAAGAAGCTCATCCATTAATGCATCAAATCATTGATTCACTCTCCTCTCAAGGGTTTGTTGTGAGTTTAAATTGACTCAAAGCACATCCTTTCACACAAATGAGGGTGTGAACCTCCTTTTGTTTCTTTCTTTATTTATATATATATATATATATATACACACATTGTTTTCAAAAAAGGATGGATTTTTTTCAATTCAGTTAACTGCTCGTCAATGTACAACGGCGACTCGGCATTGCACAATCCAGAGGAGTCGTTGCCGTCGAGAGGGAGGATTGAATGTGTGTATGGGAGGGCATGGTGCCTCAAAGGCAAGAAGGCCCCGAAAGCACAACAAGACTGTGTGTGTTTGTGGTGGTCCATAGGTGGGAGACCAGTGAAGTAGATGGCGGGCAATTGCAGTGGTGCGGCAAATGGGGTAGCTAGGGTCTGGGAGCAGCATATGGATGATAGCGGGGTCTGTGATCACCTCATTACGGTGGGCTCAAGGTCAAAGGTAAGCTCAATGGGTGAATGTGTATTTTGAGGAGTTCCAAGCAAGTCTATCATCAGTAGGAATTGGAGCCGTGAGTATTTCCTAAACTAGCCCCAACAATTAGAGGGAGAGGTTGGTCGCTGCAACTCAACCAATGGAAGAGACTCGGGTCTTTAGCTAGCCGAGAGAGGCTATAATTAGTAGAGCTTGCAAGGTCAGGAAGAGCATGTGAGCTAGTTGGCCTATGGCCAAGTCAAGCGACATGGTTGAGGCGAGCATGTGTGTGTTCTTTAGGTGAGTCATGCCAAAAAAGGCATGCAGGATTTAGTGGAAAGCGGGCCGGCTATTGTGCAAACTTGGGGGTCCAGCAGCGCGCAAAGCAGGGCCAATGCAAACACGCAAGGAGTGGAGCTTGTAGCTGAGACATATTGAGGACAACTGGTGCTACTAAGCTTGGCATGATGGCAAGTAGGCGACGAGATCATTGGCAGAAGATGAGTCAACATACTTAATCGGCTACTTTGTAGCACCAGATTATGGGTTTTGAAAGGAGAAGGGCCCCACAAGCTTGATTTTATGTGCCTGTGTGTACTTGGTCATCACAGCCATGCCGGCATATTGGCTTGTGTGTGTGTGTGTGTGTGTGTGTGTGTGTGTGTGTGTGTGTGTGTGTGTATGTTGTGTTAGCGCCAAAACTGGCCAACCGAGCATTTGGTCAAAAAGCTGCTAGTGCTGAAGCCGGGCACGGGGTGTGTGTGTGTGTGTGTGTTCTTTCGGCTTGAAAGCAGAAAGTCTTGGCAGGTAGTGAAGGTGAGATCGAGAGCCAATTATACTGCGACGTAGATTGAAGGGTTGGCATTACCAATTTAGGCAGGGTTATTTCCCAAATTTTTATTTTTATTAAAAAAAACTCACTAGGGGGCATTCTCACCATTCCTTTGAGCACAAATGACACGATTCATGACTCCCTTAAAGTAAATGACAATTCTCTTAATCCTTCTGAACACATTGATGCTGTATGCTCATGATCCTTTGAGGGCTAACTCATACCAACACATGGTTGCCCCTATTCTCGAGTTTTAACTCCCAAGGTCACTCAAAACAATTTTGAGTGAAAATTTATTTCAAGCATAGCACACTTATTTTAATCAATTAAGTGCCAATCTCACATCAAATTGTTCACGACATTTGGTTGAATATTCTTACAAATACTCAAAGTTCAGTCTTTCAATTGAAATAAAAAATACCTCAAATATCCACATTTTGGTCTCGATTGAGCGCTAATAATCCTTCAATTGATTTGGTCTGATAACATATGATCCATTATTGATCAAAATTGATAAACCATTTGAAATTGATGTATATTATACACTATGGGGCATCACATATGCACAACGTCGGGTACCAAAATTTTGCAAAACCATTTCCAATAATCATCATTGCAATCTTAAATTGCTCGTATCTAGTAGTTTTAATCATCCAAATCCAATTGGATTTGTCATTTTTGGTTTTTACAAAGCTTCAAGCTCGTGATTATGGCAACTCATGAACACACAAATTAATGAAATTCTTACCATTTTAATCAAATAGACATACACGAAAATGGTATTACACAAAATCATCCTCAATTGCATATGAGTTGAGTCATCCACACCAATAAATGATGCACATACCAATCTTTAGATCTTTTAATCATCACAATTGGCAACCAAGACCAATAATTTATCTTCAATTTGGACATTGAATGCCATTGAGTAGGCACACACACCCAAATTTAGACCGAAATTATATGCAAAAATTCCATCAATTCCTCATTGTATAGCTCAAATTTCAATCTTGATCAAGCATAAACAAATGCATGCATGCTCAATTTCTAAAAAATTGATAATAATTAGACCTAATCAAAGCAATGCGCACACTCAAAAATTAAGCACAAAAGTTCACATTTGGCTCAATTGGCAATGCAATTAGGCCTATCCCTAATGCTTGCATACACTTTTCATGCACATTTCACAATCAAAAAGCATTTGGGTGCTCCACTTGACCATCAATCATTGAAAATCAAGTGGTCTTCAATTGAGCACACAGATTCAATCTTTGCCCAATGTTCTTGGCAATTAGACATATCCAATGATTGGAATTGCCTATCATTCACATCAATTACATGATTGCATATTCATATACCATCAATTTTGTCAATTTCTATGCATGCACACACTCAACATTAGGTGCACACACACACTTGAATTTTATAGCAGTTTTCTCTCTCTTTAGTGCATTACACACACAATGATTTTTATGCACACACATGAATTCTTGTTGCAAATCAAGCTTAATCTTGACACGCACATCATTCATTTGTCAAAATTGACCATCAATTTCATTTCCAAACAATCAAATTAGGCTCTCAAAGTATATCAATTGATTTACACACTTAATTTTAGCAATAAATTAACAACACATTGGAATCAAATTAATCACCCAAAAATTGAATGGAGTAGGCCAATGCACTTACAATCGATTGCATCCAAGCTAATCCTTGCTCCATGCGATGATTCCACCATGCACACACATGTGTGGCTCTTTCAATTTTGGCCCAAAAATTGACCATTGTAGGCCACAAATCAACCACTCAAATCAATAGATTAGCCATGGATTGGGGTATTCATAACTCAAAAATTAGCTTCCATTACTTGCACACACAATCAAATTAAACCAAAATTGAGTTACACACACTCAAAAACGATGAAATTAGTAGTGAAATTACTCTATTCTAGACATCCTCTACTCACTAGCTTAGGTTATCGATCCCTGGTAGCAGCGCCAAATGTTGGGGGTGATCGTAGCATCACCTAATCAACCCAAGACCAAAAAACTTATCAATCCTAGGATCTGAAACCCGGCTAGGGCATGGAAGCATGAGCATCATTGGATGTATTGAATGAGAGGATTCAAGAAAATGCTCTTCCAATGCAATAGAGGTTAGCAATGAATCACTAACTCTAATCACACTATAATCGTCAATCAAGCATCACCTACACACATTAAGCCCACCAAAGTCCAACTTACCATATACTTGAGTCTCAAAGCACTCTCTTGACAAGCACACACCAATTGCATTGGTGTTGGCCTCTCCAATCACCACATGTCAATCAAGGTACTGAATCAAAAGCTACACACACAAGGGTGAATGGTGCTTGAGTCTCATTAAACCCATCCACACACAAGCAAAAAATAGGCACATACTCTAGTCACAAGATTAAGAACCTACTTAATCAACTTAATTAGAGATGTTAAATATCACAAATCGAGTACTCATGGAAGGCTAGGAGTGGTCAATAGGCAATAAGTCATCACCACACACTCAAATCTAGAATAATGAGAGGGTGAAACTACTTCATGACATAATGGAATATAAAAGAATTAAGAAGTAGAGATTAGATTAAGAAATGCTTCTCTAATTACAAAAGATTAGCACTAGCCTTCTAAGCATGGACATTAAGCTCAAGGCTAGGGCATCCACAAAGTGAATACTCAAGAGTGAGCTCTCAAGAGTAAATGAATCCTTAAGAATGAAGCCTCTTTGCATAAAAGGATTTCTTATAAAGGCTTGCACCACAATCTTTTCTACTATGAAACTAAGTTGAGCCCTCTAGCATATACAATTTGGAACTCCAAATGAGCCCAAGACCTTATACAATGTGAATAGGAAATATTGTGCACATCCATATCACATCTCTCGCTTGGTGCATAATCGGTGTCGCATGTGTTAGCTGCTTCTAACAATATGGCACAAGTAGCACAAAAAGAAAATATTTGAATTAACTAAAAAATGACTACAGAGTGTTTCTTAGGAAGGATTTTGTCAATTAATTATGGAATGACTCAAGGAGATAAACTAAAGCTATGTAGAAGGTGGGATGATTATAAGTAACTCTTTATGAACATGGTTTAATCCATTTTTCTAACATATGGTTGTGGATTTTTTCTTTTACCCAGTGGAATTTGTCTTTGAATAAATTATTTATAGAGACTAAAGGGACTTCATAGTAGAGGCATGAGTTAGAGCTTCCCCCTTTAAAGCTTTGACTTGTGATTGTGTGGATACTCTTGGGATATGCTACTTTTCTTACAATTAATGGGTATGCATGTGGAGTAGGCTAACTTTGATGAACTAGGGCTCTCCTTCTATATAGGGGTGCAATAAGATTTTTACTTTGGACTTTAAGATGTTCTGACTTCTTGAGGAGTAGTTGGCCTAGGGAGTAGTTTCTAAAATCTTGTACAAAACATACTTTGAATTGTGACTCTATGAGAGTAACATGCATGAATTGCTTTGAGTAGTCCGGAGCTAAAGAGTTTTCCTTCTAGTGAAATGACCTAGTCCTCAAGAGGATGGAGAGAACAAAAGTTAAGTTTTGTGGTAATGTGACAGTAAGCAAGAAGTGTGAACTATCTACAAAGCTACAAAAAATTTAAAGATTTTCTAACTTGCAAAGAGATAAATGGAAAATCCAAGAGAGAAAAAACTATTAGTTCATGATGTGCAATAGTGGACTTCCTAATGATTTCAAATATTAATTGATCTTCAAGGTGTGTGTGGTGCATTTATAAACCCAAATAAACTTAAGTATAAATAGATTCCATATTCAAGTAATCAAACAACATTAAATATCACCAATTAAGAGTGCATGCGCATGCGCTTTTTTGTGTGTGTGTGTGTGTGTGGATGGGTGTGGATGGGTGTGGATGTGGTGAGTTTAGATTGCATGAATTAGGGTTGCATTTATAGTCCTTATAAGTTAATCAAACTTGAAGAAGTGCTCTAACACTAAGGAGAGTTAACCAAGATGACAATAATAAAGTCTCTTGGAACAACATATCTAGCATAGAGACTAGAGCAGGGCCTCTCCTCAAACAAAAGGCTAGCAAACACATGGTTTAGTGAAAAGAAACAAAATGGCTATCCACAATAACATGACTAACTTGATAACAATGAAGGGAAATCAACAAAAACAAAGGGACAATATAACATGAAAACACCTATAGTAGATCACTCCCTAGATCATAAGCAAAAATGAGTATACGATGTTTGGTTTTCTTCTACCATGTCTGGGGGGGTGCACTATGTAATCAGGTTAATGTATAACTGAGTTTGATAGGAGGGGTTTTAAAATGAAATTTTTAAAGGAAATTTAACAGAGATACATTAAAATAAGGGGTTTTTATATTCAATTTTGGAAAAAAAATCATAAAATAAGGGGTCATTCTATTCATTCAGACATGTTAAAAGAGGGGTTTTTTTTTAATACCCTACGAACTCACGTTATATAGAGGGGTACTGAATGGTGAATCCACCGAGTACCATGTGAAGCTTTCCTTTGCCCTTGGACTCTTTCCCTTTCTCCATGTAGAATAATTTGGATGACGGATGCTATGTCCTACCAAAGTAGTTCCTTGCATAGTGGCCTAGTGGGCAAGCGTTCCTGGTAAAGTAGTTCCTTGCATAGTGGCCTAGTTGCTCACATTCATGGCATCTCCCCCACATAGGCCCCACTTGTCTAGACCTCTTTCTTCACCATTGGATGTAGTAGTGCTTGAGGTTGATACCTTGGTTCTACTCTTCTTGTTCTTGAGGAACTTCTTCTTATTGATGAAACCCTCAAGTCGTGGAATGGGCTCTTTCTCCTTGAGGACAATGACTAGTTGGTCAAAGTCCTTGTCAAAAAGCACTACCACCTTGTCTTCCTCTTCAATAATACACTCTAAGTAGGTCAACTTGTTGAAATTAGAGATGATTCTACTGACAAATCTAGACACATCTTCTCCTTCCTCCACCACCAAGCCAAAAAAAAAAAAACATTTTTACAAAAATCTTTGAGTTCTTAAATCTAACCCCAAAGAGCCTTACCATCTTTTGCCAAGCTTTAAAGGTTGTATTTGCATCATCCAAAGGGTGAGAAAAAAATATTCATCCATGAAAATGACGACGATTCCATTTCTTGTTTATCCTTTTACTAGAAAATTGTGCTTTGATGTCTCATCTTTTTGCATGGGTTCAATAACATTCCATAGTTTCCTCTTCATGAGATAGCATCTACTCTTGGCTTGCCAAGTAGAAAATCCAAATCCTTTGAACTTCTGGACACTTTTTGTGGGGGATGGTGGGTGTGTGTGTGTGTGTGCGCGCGTGCGCTCAAGGAGGTTTGTGTGTGTATGGAGACATAGCTTACACACACACACACACACACACACACACACACACACACACACACACACACACACACACACAGAGAGAGAGAGAGAGAGAGAGAGAGAGAGAGAGAGAGAGAGAGAGAGAGAGAGAGTACTCATGATTTTGACTCAAAAGGTATTATATTAAAATACACACCATAGCATAAAATATGTACATAGAGGGCTTTATTTATAAGCCTGGAATAGATATCCGATTGGAGTTCCTCATCTTCTTAGCTTACACATAGCCATACTAGAGAGCCTTACAACACATAGGCCAGATTCCATATGGTAAGCTATACATGTGTAGAGGTGTTTCCCATGGTTGCAGAAGGACATGCCTATCCCAACAATCCACCCCTTAGGAATGGAATACACTGAATCAAGCTGGATCAATACCTAAAGCCACACAGGCTAATAGTCACACAGACCGAGGTAGTCACACAGATTATAGTCACACAAACTGAGTGGTCTCATCATATGGTGTCACACAAACTAAGGAATCCTCCCCTTAAACAAAGAAGGCGAAAGACCATCCATATCTACTATACATCAGTATACTCCCAAAAGTAGTTGGGGGTGTCACACACATGGAGACAATTCTTTGCCTGTTGAGCTGCATCTCCGTCCTCTTCCTCTGCAAGATTGATTCTACCTTTGTCTTTGTTGTTGCTTCTTGGCATTTTGATGGTGGATGACCTTTGATGTCACAATATTGTGCTACAATATTTGTTCTTGTAGCAATCCTTGGAGAAGTGTCCAAGCTTGCCATAGTCGTAGCACTTCTTATTGTTCATTCTAGATGATGACGCCTTGGATGATGACAATGCTAGGTAAGCTCCTTCCACTGATTCAGATTTATCATTTTTATTCTTATTTTTCTTTTCTTCTTCATTGATTTCCCTTGTGACATATTGTAGAGAAGGTATAGGTTCCTTTTTCTCTAAGACTGTGACTATGTTCCTTTTGCTCTAAGACTGTGACTATAGGTTCCTTTTGCTCTAAGACTGTGACTATGTTGTCAAAACTTTCAGGTAGAGCACTCAGGAGCACATCGACTTGATCTTCTTTCGGGACTTGGCACTAAATGTAAGTGAGTTGCATGATTATGCACATTAGTTTGTTAACGAGGCTTGAAACATCCTCCCCTTGAAGCATAGTAAGTTTGTAAATATGTTTCTTTAAGCTAATCTTACTTTGATTTTGTTTATCACCAAAATTATGTTCCAAAATATCCCATGCTTGGATTGCAGTGGTGTAGTTATCTGTGAAGTGCACATAATTATCGTGGAGTGATGTGATAATTATGCCTATAGCTTGTTCATCTTTAGCTTGTGCTTGTGTGATTTGGGCCCTAGTGAGAGTGCCTTCAATAGAAGTGGATGGTTTGCTTACTCTTGGTTTTACAACAGACCATAGTTGCTTTTTCATATGGTATCCTCGCTGCTTGGTCTGCCAGGTGTGGAAGCCTTCGCCATTAAATTTCTCAATTCCCTTTTTTCCCATAATGCCAATAGAGGGGTCTTAACACTTGATGCTTTGTCAAGGTCAGTGTCTACCTCTTTACAATAGATGGCGTGAGTGAAAAATTAAAACACTCTTCACAAAAGATTTGTGAAGCACCTCTTCACAAAATTTTGATAATTATTCCTCCTTGAGAGAATTTATAAAACTACGGTTCCTTTGCATTGCTTCGTGTGAAGATTTGAATTCTTTGACTTCGTGTGTAGATTTGATTTGCTTCGTCTTGCTTCGTGTCAAGAGCCACCGTGTGTATAAAATTTTGAAGGGCCGGTTTGCTTGATGCGGACGGCTACCCTGTAAGCTTTGAAGGGATTGAATTCTCCCACTTTGATAATGAGGCCGTCTTCACTTGGTGTGAACGGCTACCCTTGTGAGCTCAAAAGGTGAGATGAAAATGAAAAAAAAAACTAACCTGAGAGGGATGGCGAAACAAAAAAGAAGCAGTAGTTGTCCGTTGCCTTGTTGAGCTAAAGCGTGTAGCTGCACTCGATGAGAGGGTGTAGGGAGGGGCATTTTTCAGTTGTGATTGCATCCTCAAGGGCCGATTGGCAAAATTCTAAGGCCAGGGAGAGATATCAAAGTGAAGCCACAGCCGTTGAATTGAGACAATAGAGAGAAACTCTCAGCTTTGCACGATTGAAGGTTGTAGGAGAGAGCACCCTAGTGCGGGAAGAGCATCCATGAGCTTGGATTGAAGTAATTTGAAGCTATGCTCTCAATTTTATTTGATTAAGGGGCTAATTTGGGCTTCTTTATTGCCTTCTAATCAGTAATTAATTACTTAAAAGATCAAAATATTGGAGTTCTCTGTAATAGTACTAAGATTGCTAAGCTCATGGTGCTGCCAACTAGCTCTGATACCAGTTGTGGGGGATGGGGTGTGTGTGTGCGCTCAAGGAGGTTTGTGTGTGTATGCAGACATAGCTTTCACAGTTAGAGAGAGAGAGAGAGAGAGAAAGTACTCATGATTTTGACTCAAAAGGTAATATATTAAAGTATACACCATAGCATAAAATATGTATATAGAGGGATTTATTTATAAGCCTGGAATAGATATCCGACTGGAGATCCTCATCTTGTTACCTTACACATATCTATACTAGAGATCCATACAACACATAGGCCAGATGCCATATAGTAAGCTATACATGTGTAGATGTGTTTCCCATGGTTACAGAAGGACATGCCTATCCCAACACTTTCCTTCCCCATTAATGACACCCAATGTAAGTGAATAGGGTCTTACTCTATGCTAAGAGGGCAATGTCTACCTCTTTCATTATCAGTACTTTGTAATAATTGATTAGAGGGTAATTAAGAGGCTGATCATGCATTAATAGAAGAGTACCATAACCAATACTACCTCTTAGAAATGAGAGGAACTACAAGTGTCACTACAGGCTATATAGAGCACCAATGACAAGTGAGGTTTAGGGAGTATGTAGGCCAGACATATGTGCTTCATTTTGATAGGGCTTGGGATACTTTCTAGCACATCAAGGGAATGGGCAACCGAATAGCTTGATAGTGTGCAATGTTGTTGATAGTGATGAATCTCTAGAAGTTATGTTATACCGTGTAATGGAAATGGCCTATGAAATTTGAGAATAATGGAATTAAGAGAATTAGAGTGAACATTTTTGTGAGGTTACTTTGAGAACATAGAAGGTGAACTTAATTGATGGTAGCAACATAAACATAGTACTTAATTATCTTGGCATGAACAATACTTCTGCAAGAGAGAGTATTAGAGAACATGACAATAGTTGAGGACCGGATTTACTTGGAGCCGGTCCCCCCTCCAAAGGTGTTTGTATTATAGATTCTCCCATCAGTGAGAGAGACTTGATACAATAAAATCTTTGTGTTCCTTGTGAAATAGGTGATGCAATGAAGATGGAAAGCTTCATGCATCACAAACATAACACCATGTAGGCTTTCTATAGCTTTAGTTGGTAAAAATTTTGAGCTTTCTAAAACCTTTTTTGACAGCTTGAGGTTCTGTATCATCTTGAAAGCATTAACTATCCCAAGCCTCAGTCCCAAGGCCTCAAACACCTTCAAAGGTGGAGAGAGCTAGTGGGGAATGAGGGTAGGAAAGAGGAAGAAGAATCATTCATAGGAGAAAGAAATAGTTCCTCACTTACTGTCACTTTTCTTGCTTATCATAGCATAATATCATAGTAATGAAGATGGCAAGCTTAAGCATTGAAGCATGGCTCTTGGTTGGATTTGCATTACATAGCCAAGAGTGTTGGTGTAGGCTCTCAACTCAACAAGCTTGGAGAAGGAGATGGAGTACTTGCACTTTTCACTTCACACAATGAGAGAGAGAGAGAGAGTGTGCGTGTGTGGGAGAATATACCCCCTCTCATACTTTGTCCACCCCACCCTCTCTCTCTCTCTCTCTCTCTCGTATTATTTAATTATATAATTTGGACATGTGTCCTCTTTCTCCTCTTTGAGAAAAAGAACCTAATTATTTATTTTTATGCATCTAATTTCTTATTGGACCCCTTTAAAGCCTATCCAATAGGATTCAAGCACATCATGCGGCCCAAATGGGGAGGGTCTTGACATGTGTCTTTTATGCTTCTTAAGATATCATGTTTGAATTGAACACTTCAAGAACCTTAGTCATTTAAGCATGAAAATCATTTATACCTCTTGAGAGATCATGTTTGAATTGAACACTTTAAGAACCTTAGTCATTTAAGCATGAGAAGCACCTCAAGCTTGAGAAAGGTTCCCACAAACACCTTAAGCACCTTATTTAGCAAGCATGAAAAGCACCTCATGCTTGGGTAGGATTCCCACCTCAAGGTCAACCCTAGCTTGCCTAAGGGAAGAAGTCTTTTTAACACTAACTTTTGGAGGTCTTTAATGAAGCTAACCCTAAGGTCTTAAAGCTCCATTAGGTAGCATTGCTCTTTAACAGACCATCTCTCATTTGGACCCCTTTAACCTTGGCCCCTTAACCTTGGCCCCGTGTTGAGACAAATCCATAAGCACATGTCTAGATTCTAACCCTTGTTCGTGTTTATTCTCCCACATTAAATGATCAGTTTAATATAAGAAAATCATTTGGATTGGTTAGATATTAGATTTTATGACATTAAATATCTCTTGAAATCATAGTCGTCCTCGACTATGAGGTAGAAGAGACAAAGTCTTAGTCATTAGTCTACGTTTCTTAGCAGGTAGAGGATCCCTTTTCACCCTACAATATCATTCCAAAATGGATGACTAGTCCATTTGGTGCTTAGGAGACGTAGCTACCGCAAGCATGTTTTCTCTTTAGTCTTATCATACTCCCAAAGTAGAGTGACAAATTCTACTTGGTGTTTGAGTGATTTCATCATCAAAAACATGATTCTAAGTAGGCAAACTATTTAAATTTGTGCACAAAAGAGGATTAGTTTTATAAGATAAAAACATTGTTCATTTAGAAAGCATTTATGTTTGCTTACTCTAGTGTAGCATTGTAAGCATTGACAAGGTTCATACTATCCTTAAGTTGTATTCCTTGCATCCATCTAGCATCTTCAAAAGGATAATATTTGAACTTAATAAGATACCGTTGGATAATCTTACCATGTTGTAGTACCTTGTATTCATGTTGAAGGATAGCTTTGGGTTGTAGCACCTCTTCTTGGTCTTTGATTTCTGGAGGGTCTTCAATAATTGGTTCTCTTGGTGGCTCTCCTTTGCAGGGCTTAAGTTGGCTCACATGAAAAGCATTGTGTATGAGTCAATGGTTGGGCAGATTGAGTTGATAAGCCATGTCATTGATTGTCTTTGAGATTTGAAAAAGGACCTTAGTATCTTTTTGCTAGTTTAAAATAATACTTTTGATGGCCCATAGGATTTTTGCCCATCGTTTGACTCAATTGACCCTTGGGAAACTTAAGTAAGATCCAATCATTTTCTTTGAATGTTAAGGCCCTTCTGTGCTTGTCAGCAACAACTTTTTGCCTTTGTGTTGAGAGATGGATATAGTCTCCTTAACCTTTTGAACTGATTCTTGTAGGTCATGGCTATACTCATCAATAACTAAGATCTTCCCATGTACTTTAAGTAGCAAGGAAACTTTAGGTGTTCCCTCTATGATATCAAAAGGTGCTATTCCCGTAGTAGTATGGAAAGTATTATTGTACTCATACTCTACAAGGGGTAAGCACTTCTCCCATTGTGAGCGTTGATCTACTTCTGTAACATAAGTCTTTAGTAGATCGAGTATTGTAAGATTGGCTATCTCACTTTGGCCATCCGTTTGTGGGCGATAGGCCAAAGAGAAATTCAATCTTGTACCTAGATTTTCAAAGAGACCTTTTAAAAAATTACTGGTCATTGTGGGATCTCTATCTGACACGATGGATGTTGGCAAACTAAGGTGTTTGAAAATCTAAGATATGAAGAGGGTTGCCATTTGGTGTGCCTTAATAGTCTTTTTGATAGTAATAAAGTGTGGTGGCTTGCTAAACCTGTCGACAATTGTCCATATTCCTGTATTTCCATGGATAGACTTGGGTAATCCAAAGATAAAATCCATGGATATACTCTCCCATGGTGAACTAGGGATTTGGCAATGGCTGGAGTAATCCAGGTTTCTTCCCTCTATCATAGTATTTTGGCATACCACACATTTTGAAACATACTCATGTATGTCTACTTTCATGGTAGGTCAATAGAAGTACGTCTCTACTCCTCAAAGAGTAGGTTGAATGACTCTATGCCCTGCATAGGTATGAGTGTGGGATTCATACATGACTTTCTCACGAAAGGAGTGGGTAACACATAGCCTATTTCCATGGAGAAGATAACCATCTTTCAAGGTGAATGGTTCATCTTTCTTCCCCAAAGCAAGGGCCGACATTACATCTTTAAAGTCAGGGTCACTAGCATACTCATCTATCATAGAAGATAGATCATTGTGAGTTGCTATAGACACCGCATTAACTTTTGGTCGTGGTGAAAGTGCATTGGCCACCTGATTGTGCTTACCATCAATGTGAGCAATATGAAAATAAAATTGCGAAAGAAAATTTGCCCACCTCATTTGTTTGTCGAAAAGCTTGGTTTGTGTCATGAAGTACTTGAGACTTTGATGGTCTATTCGTAAAATGAATGGAGTCCCCAATTAATAGTGCTTCCATGTGTCTAGGGCATGTAGAATAGCTAAAATCTCTTTCTCATTAACTCCCAAGACCCGTTCATCCGTATTGAGCCTTTGGCTCTCATATGCTATGGGCATGCCCTTCTTGAAGCAAGATTGTTCCAAGGCAATCACCACAAGCATCACATTGGACCTCAAATGGCTTTGAGAGATCCGGAAGCATGAGGACAAGTTGAGAGGTAAGCTTCTCTTTGAGCTTGTCAAAAGCATTTTTCTCCTTAGCAGTCCATGAATACTTAACGTTCTTTGTTAAGTCATGTAATGGTCCTGCTATTTGAGAAAATTTAGCTATGAAGCGTCTATAGTATGTACACATACTAATAAAGCTTCTTAGCTCATGTGGATTCCTTGGATTAGGCCATGCTTTTATTACCTCTAACTTTGATGGATCCATACGGATACTATCTTGAGAGATAATATAACCTAAGTATTGAATCTCTTGAAGAAAAAATTCACTTTTCTTTTGGTTGAGAAAAAGCTTGTTTTCCCTCAATGCTTGAAAAATCACTTGGATATGTTGCTTGTGTTCCTCCAAGGACTTGAAGTAGATGATGATATCATCAAAGAACACTCCAGTGAACTTGCAGTAGAGTCTAAATATTTTTTGCATCAAACGATTGAATGTGGCTGGTGCATTAGTCAAGCCAAAAGGCATGACTAGATATTCATCATGTAGAGATGGTAGACATGGACTTATTTGATATGCTCATGCTAGAGGCTGATGAGTTGATTCTAGGACACATAAATTTTTCTATAGATGAGAGGGACATAGCCATCCCAGTGTCTACGATGACACATGAGTAGTCTTGATGATGTAGTGTATACAGATAGCGTTGAGGAGGCTAGTACACCCAAGGTTGCATAGATTTTGTTAGCGTTCGCATATATCATGTACAACCTGGCCTAACAACTATAGTGGGAGAAATTACAGCAAAGATTGCCAGTTATACAATGATTGATACTAGCATGATACTTTATGGACCTATGCAAACCATACATAGATATTTGTGGGATTTGCATCATGCAGGTTCCAGCATGGATTCGCATGCTCGCCTATCACTAGAGCCAATATGGTTGCGCATTAGGAAAGAAATGGACTCAGTTTTGGGCCTTTTAGCTCTAGTGAGAGAATGCCCCTCAGCTAATAGGAAGAGGGCTAACGTTACATAGAAAAAGCCTTTATTCTCATTTTTGAAAATGTCCATGAAAACCATTTTGGTGAAATTGTCACCATCACTAGAAAAGTAAGGTGCTTTTGATAGTGACATCTTGCATAAGCGCCGAACGCCTTTTTATGACCTGTTGTTGCTATCCTATAAAGTGAGGTACTTGTAGGTGTACATCTCCTGCAAGCATGTAAGGTTCCTAGTCCCACCGACACCAAAAGCGGGAGGGTACCATTGACAGGTCTCTAGGCCTACTAAAGTAAAAGTATTTAAACAAGAAAAATTCCAGGGAATTCACCCTTACCATTGGCAATGGTTTAGGTTTATAGCCCTAGAAGAGGCCCAGTCCTGTCTCGCAATGGAAACGGGACCCTATAAAAAAATTCCGCCCCTATATCTTCATCCTTTAGATTAAGGTTTCCTTAGCCAACGTTTTTTTCCCCCTAGCATATGTGAGGGCACAGCCGTTGGTGGATTCCTCGTCCAAGTGAAGAAGTTTCTAAACGTTTTAATGCGCGAGAATGGATAGTTAACTGACTAATCAGGTCCACCCGTCCATGATTGACAACCTTAGTCAATCACCACTTACCACCCCTCACTCACACATGATTCTATTGTTGTTTAATTACTACCACATTCCTTTCACAATTAAAAACAATGATTCCTTTTTAACTTTTCAAACTACATTTCCTTAAGACAACCTTTGAAAACAGTATTGAAGACATTCTTTCAGAAAACAAACATCTTTAAACATAAGACAAGGTACTGTCATTTTAAAATATCACTGACCTGTACTAACTTGTGTCAAGACCACCTATACAGGGGTGAAAAACAGCACCCATTCCTTATTTATATAAACCGGGGTGGAAAAAGTATTCACCCAAAGTCCGGGCGCCCATACGCCAAAACCAGTTGCCCATACAACCGGGCGGTTCCTCTAGGATAAATTTAAAAGTACTATCCATAAACATAAACAAGCACGGGGTAAAGACTCCACACGTGCCAAGATAACCGACTCCTCCATGATGGTATCTCCATCATTACTCATTACCTGGAGTAAAAATATTTCCAAGGAATCAGAGGTGTCTTGAGACAAGCTGTCTTAAGGATGGTCAAACATTTCTGTCCTAGGTCAATCAGTCATAACCCAATCATTTCTTTCCTAGTTACAATCATTGCTCGTGGATTTCGTGGAAGTTACCTTCCATTTATAGCCAGTTTTTTTCTTCCTAACCTTACGTATGCAATGCTTAACTTAAAATGAACTCTAAAAGCTATTAATGACATAATAGAAATCCACCTGGGACTGCTGGTCCATGTGCTGTGGAGCAGGTGCTCGTAGACTCTCCTCTGTTGGCCTATGGCTAGGCCCGGCTTCATGGTCATTAGTTGCTTTGTTGCGCTTGTTACTAATATCCTCTTCTTCAGTCAAAGGATTCCCCCTGGTTCTCTTGGGAGCCATTTTGGCAGCCTTATAAAAAGACTTAATCCATTAGAAGTTTAATTGAATAACCTTTATTTTCCTTGTTTAGACAAAAAGGATTTTTGGAATAAATAAGGATCTTTAATAGTCGATTTGATAGGTTACTCATCCTATAACTTAATTATGCTATAAGTAATTTTTTTCCCACCCTTCAATAAGGATTTTGGACCTCGGTTATTCATTTGGCAATTAGAAAAATTTATTTTTTAATTTTTCTTGTCCATTATATACAAAAATCGGTTACTTTTGACCAAAATACGTACCTAAACTATTTATCTAAGGTTATGATAATTATCATAGATTTCTCAAGGTATATTCCTTCTCTGGTATTGATATCAAAGGTTTTTGGTTTACTTTACTATATTTCCCTTTTTATTTTTCCCAAAAATTAGAGTAATTTTATTGCGATATATAGTTAAACTGATTTTCTAATGGTAGCATAATTACCACGAGTTCCCTAAGGTCTAATAAACCTCTGATAAATATTTTAATTCAATTTAAATCTATTTGTTAATTTCCCCTATTTAATTTATCTAAAAAACAGAGTTTTTCTACTAAAGTAATTAGCTAGATTAATTATTTGAGCTTACATTAATTATCACGAGTTCCTTAACTAATTAAACCTTGAAAGATATATAGCAACATTTGAATTAAATTTAGTAATTTCCCCTATTTAAATTACTCAAAAAATAGAGTAATTTTGCTTAAGTAATTAGCTAGATTTATTATTTGAGCTTCTCCTAATTCTCACAGGTTCCTTCTCATCTAATTAACCACTGATAAATATATCACAGTATTTGAAATCCATTTACTAATTTTTCCTATTTAAATTGATCAAAAAATAGAGTATTTCTGCTAAAGTAATTAGCTAGAATAATTTTATGAGATTCTCCTAATTATCACGGGTTTTTGAACACTTAACTAACCACTGATAAATATATCACAGCATTTGAAATCCATTTATTAATTTCCCCTATTTAAATTTCCCAAAAAACAAAGTATTTCGGCTAAAGTAATTAGCTAGATTAATTTTTTGAGCTTTTCCTAATTATCACGGGTTCTTGAACACTTAATTAACCACTGATAATTATATCATAGCATTTGCAATCCATCTACAAATTTCTCCTATTTAAATTTCTCAAAAAACAGAGTATTTCTGCTAAAGTAATTAGCTAGATTAATTTTTTGAGCTTTTCCTAATTATCATGGGTTCTTGAGCACCCAATTAACCACTGATAGTTATATTACAGCATTTGAAATCCATCTACAATTTTCCCCTATTTAAATTTCTCAAAAAATAGAGTATTTCTTCTAAAGTAATTAGCTAGATTTATTATCTGAGCTTCTTCTAATTATCACGGGTTCTTGAACACCTAATTAACCACTGATAACTTTATCACAGCATTTGAAATCCATCTACTAATTTCCCCTATTTAAATTGCTAAAAAAACAAAGTATTTTTGCTAAAGTAATTAGCTAGATTAATTTTCTGGCTTCTCCTAATTATCACAGGTTCTTAAACACCTAATTAACTACTAATAATTATATCACAGCATTTGAAATCCATCTACGAATTTCCCCTATTTAAATTGCTCAAAAAACATAGTATTTCTGCTAAAGTAATTAGCTAGATTAATTTTTGAGCTTCTCCTAATTATCATGGGTTCTTGAACATCTAATTAACCATTGATAAATATATCACAGCAATTGAAATCCATTTACTAATTTCCCCTATTTAAATTACTCAAAAAACAGAGTATTTCTGCTAAAGTAATTAGCTAGATTAATTTTTGAGCTTCTCCTAATTATCACGGGTTTTTGAACACCTAATTAACCACTCATAAATATATCACAACATTTGAAATCCATTTACTAATTTCTCCTATTTAAATTACTCAAAAAATAGAGTAATTTGCCTAATTAATTAGGAAAATTACTCAAAAAATTATAGGATAATTTTCCTAGATTAATGACTATATAATGAAACTCTGATAATTACTTCAACTAAATATAATCTTAATTAATATATTTACCATTAATTCATGGTTAATTTGGCTAATTTCAGCCCTAATATGATAGGATAATTAATTAGCTTAATATTACTAAGCTTAATTATAATAATCAGCAGAGATTAATCAATTAAGAGAGGTTTTATGAGTATACATAGGCCTAATCTTTTATTTATTAACAAATAGCTTAATCTAACATTGCTAATTAAGAAGGATTAGGCTAATTATCGTTAGGGTTAATCAATTAGAGATTAATCTCTAATGATTTATGCGTAGTGTTCTATCTAGAGGAGAGAGAACGTATCAAGGCTCCGAGTCTGAGAAATTATGAAGAGAAGGGATCCTTTTATAGCTTTTTCTAAGCTCCTGGTAGTTTTTGGCAGTTTTCCCACATTCCAAGCAGCCCCCCAGCTTGCATTTTGCGCCATTTTCAGCTATCATTGTCCTTGGCAAGTTTCCCCAACTTCCACACTCCCCCCAAACCTTCCAGAATTTACTTGGTTGGTTTTTGCAGATCCTTAATGATGAAAATTGGAATTTTCTAGCTAATTCTAGAACCTTAGTGTAAAGAGTCTTTGCTAATGATTAATACCGGAACCATCCAATTTTTGTTACTAATTGAATTTCTATTGTAATTTTCCAGGACCCGTAACTGTTCCAATTTTTATCGGATTCAGATTCTGAAAATTTCTAAACATAGTAAAGCTCTGCTTATGATTCCAAAAATACCAAAATTAATAGTGTTTGGAATCGTTAATAGTGTTTTTGATTAAGTTTTGCAAGCTTTGTACAATTTTTAAGGTTTCGGAAACTGGAAACCTTACAGTCACCCCAACTTAAGGATTTGAGATGTCCTTATCTCAACCGAAATTGGAAAAATCCTTGTGAAGGGATACTTCATCCTCCCAGGTGGCGTCCTCGGTAGGGTAGTCCTTCCATTTGACCAAATATTCTCTGATAACTCTGTTTCTCAGACTCCTTTCCCTAGTGTCGAGAATACAATATGGTTGGAGTTCAAGAATTCCTTACTTCTGCATCACAATTTGTTCGTCATCTAGAGTATGATTTGGATTTGGGATGTAAGGTTTTAGAAGACTGATATGGAATACATTATGGACCTTGAGGTGCTCAGGCAATTTTAGTTTATAAGCTTGATCATTGATTACTTTAATCACTTCATACGGTCCACAATATCTGGGGCTTAGTTTTTTCTATTTTCCCGAGGATAGAGTGCTTCTTTTTGGCCGAACCCTTAGGAATACTTTATCTCCTTGTTTGAAAACCCGATCAGACCGTTTTTTATCAGCATACTGTTTCTGGCGTTCTTGGCTGCCTGAATGTCTTGCCTTATGGCTTTGGTTTGGGTATCCATCTCCTCCAACATTTGCTTTGAAGCTTCTACTCTTGTAGTACGGTCAGAAAAATTTAGGGGTGATATACACTCATGCCCATAAATAGCATTGAATGGTGACATCCATATACTTTGATAACAGGAAGAGTTATAGGCGAATTCCACCAGAGGAAGAAATTGGATCCATTTCCGGGGTTCCCTACCACAATAGGCTCTATGGATGTCTTCAATAACTTGGTTCACTCTTTCTGTCTGGCCGTCTGTCTGGGGGTGATAGGATGTACTGAAACATAGCTGAGTACCTAAGGATTCAAATAAAGCTTTCCAAAATTTTGAAGTGAATTTTGCGTCTCTGTCACTGACTATTCTCTTAGGAAGCCCGCGTAATCTGAAGATCTCTTTGATAAAGAGATGGCTTATGTCTGATGCAGTGTAAGTTGTTTTTACAGGCATCAAGTGGGAGACTTTAGTCAACATATCTACTACCACCATAATGGAGTCGTAACCTCCTTGAACAGTGGGAAGGCCTGTTACAAAGTCCATGCTAATGAGTTCCCACTTCATTTGAGGAATGTCCAGAGGTTGAAGTTTTCCTGGCATCATTACTCATTCAGCCTTAATCCTTTGACAGGAAAGACATTGTCTGATGTAGCGAAGTATATCTCCTTTAATTCCTGGCCAGAAATATCTTTTCCTTATGGCATTAAGGGTCTTTGCATAGCGAGGATGGCCGGCAACTGGAGCGTTATGTCCTTCATAAAGGATTAACTCCTTTAATGTTGGATTTTTAGGAATGTAAAGCCGATACTTATAATAGAGAAGCCCCTCCTCAGGTGAATAATCCTTGATTCTGTCTTTCTCTTTCTCTTTTAGGTCCTGTTGATTGATAACCTGTAGAAGTTTTTGATAATCCTTATCTTCCAGGGAAGCTTCCTTAACCTTGTTGAGGATTGGATTGTCAACTGTGGAAATAGCCCCAAGAAAAACCTTACGGCTAAGAGCATCAGTAACCACATTCTCTTTCCCTGGTTTATATTTTATCTCAAAGTCATATTCCTGTAAGAGTTCTATCCATCTTCTCTGCCTCATGTTGAGTGTTGCTTGTGAGAAAATCCATTTTAAACTTTGATGATCACTGATCAATTGAAACTTTCCTCCTAGAAAATAGTGCCTCCAGAGTTTTAGAGCATGGACGATAGCTAGAAGTTCCAGATCATGAGTTGGATAATTCAGCTCGTGGATTCTTAATTTTCACGAAGTAAAGGCGACTGGTCTTCCTTCTTGGTTTAAGATTCCTCCTATAGAAAGGCCGCTGGCATCTGTTACTACTTCAAATTCTTGAGTGAAGTCAGGAAGTTTGAGTACAGGAGCTGATGTGAGATTTTGTTTTAATTTGAAGAAACAATCCTCATGTTCTTTTCCCCATGTAAGTTTGGCTGTCTTTTTAAGTAGCTGCGTCAAGGGTGCGGCAATAACTGCATAATCTTTGACGAAGATTCTATACCATCCTGTAATGCCCAAAAATCCTCGAATCTCACTGACCGTTTTGGGTTGTGGCCAGTCTATTATATCTTTAATCTTTGAGGGGTCTACTGAAATTCCTTCAAGGTGTATTATAAAACCAAGATAACTAACTTCTGGCGTGAAAAACACACATTTACTCATCTTGGCATATAACTGATGTTGGCGTAGAAGATGGAGTACTTTACGTACATGGTCTTCATGCTCTTTTTCATCCTTAGAATATACCAGGATATCATCAAAAAACACCAACACAAAATCATCCAGATATTCTCTGAATATATCCTGCATGAGACGGTTAAAAGTGGCTGGAGCATTCGTAAGACCAAATGGCATCACTATGAATTCATAATGCCCATACCGGGTGTTGAAAGCAGTTTTGTAAATATCTACCTCCTTAATCCGGATTTGGTGGTAACCTGATCTGAGATGAATTTTTGTGAATACCTTGGCTCCATGTAACCTATCAAGCAATTCATCGATGCAAGGAATGGTGTACTTATTCTTTACTGATACCTGGTTAAGCCCCCTATAATCAATGCAGAGACGTAAGGATCCGTCCTTCTTCTTTTGGGATAGAACAGGTGCTCCCCAAGCTGAAATGCTTGGTCTTATGAATCCCTGCTCAATAAGCTGACGAAGCTGTTCTTTTAATTCAATAGCTTCAGGGAGGGACATTTTGTAGGGTCTTTTTGAAATTGGTTCACTACTTGGAAAGGTTTCAATTTCGTGGTCTATATCTTTGGGAGGAGGTAAATTCGAAAGATCTTCCAAAAATATATCCGAAAATTCTTTAAGGCATTCTAGAGTTGGGTTATCCGTTGAATCATCTGCCTTATTAAGTTTTACTACAAAGATCTGTTGCCCTTTACGTAACCCCTTCAGAAGTCGACTAGCCTTAACTAAATGAGCCTTAGGTTTCCCATTTAATCCTTGTACTAATGTTTCTTCACCTAAGTGCTTTTTGAAGGTTAAGTTCCCTTGAGCACAATGAATTTGGGCTTGATTTTTGATTAGCCAATCCATTCCTAGGATACCATCATAGATTCCTACTGGAAGAGTTCGAAAGTAGGATGAAGTCAGGGTTCCCCCTAGTTCAAACTCAACTTTCCCAGCTGTAAATTGAGATAGAACCTCTTTCCCATTTGCTAGTTCTACTACTAATTTCTTGGTAGGATATTGGTTCAATTTAAGTTTCCTTAAACATTTAGGAGAGAGAAAAGAGTGTGTGCTGCCACAATCTATAAGTAGTTCAAATTTTTCACCTTCTCTGTTTGAGGTGGTTTGGATGACAGCATACTGTTGCCGAGCTCCAGGGTTATCAATGGCGGCAAAAAGAGTAGCTCTTTCATCTTCCTCATCCTACAAGGTAGGCTCTCCTACTGCAGCATAAGCTCTGGCTCCTCTACCTCTTCCTCTGCCTCGTCCTCTATTGCCTCTACCTCTTTGATTATTTCCTTGGCCTATTTGAGTCTAAAAAGTGGTTCCGATAGCAATTTGAGGATTTTTCCCCTCAGGACATTGACTCATGTAGTGTCCCATTCTATTGCATCCATAGCATCTGATGTTCGGGAAAGTCTCCTCTATAGTGGCTGCAGCTGACACTGCCCTCCGTTGACCTCCTCGATTATAATTCCCCCTTGCTCTTTCTCTAAAGTTATTGTAGTTGTAATAGTTCCTGGCAGGAGGGTTTCCTTCAGCTGCAAGTGGTTTAGCTCTTAGAAGAGCATCTTGAATAGAGGTGGGTCTCATAGCTTCCAGCTGGTTACTCAAGGGTTTGTTTAAACCCTGACAAAAGCAAGCAATCTGTTGTTCCATAGTCATTGGTGGTGCGTAACGTCGTAAAGACACATATTTGGTGTAATACTCTTCCAAAGTAAGCCCTAACTGTTTGAGGGCGAAGAACTCATTCATCTTGATAGCTTGGTGAGCTGGAGGAAGATATCTTTCTTTCACTGCCTACTTCATTCTTTCCCAAGAGGGACTAATGGAAGGATTATCTCTACAGTATTGTTTCCACCAGAGTTTGGCATCTCCGGTGAGTCGAAACATTCCTAACATTGCCTGATTCTCTGAAGCAGTTCCTGCTACCAAGAAATAACCATCCATGGCGTCGAGCCATGCTTCGGCATCACGTTCTAAGTTGGTTCCTTCTCCCTTGAAAGTGGGGAGTTGAAATTGTTTTAACAGTAGTTTCTTTTCCTGGGTGGGAGTATAGAGACTTTTGGCAATTTCCTGAGTTTGTAATTAATGAAAATGCTTTAGTGATTACACTACTTTTGTTTTGTCATGCAAGTTCTCTAATTTATATACTTTTTAAAACACTAAAAACAGAAATCTAACAATCATCATCACCATTTCAATTTAAACTACACAAGCATGTCATAAAACCATGGTATATACAAAAGTTGATACAACACTGACTCATACTATGTACAAGATGGGCTTATACTATATACAATGTGTGATTCCCTAAATCAACATCCTCTTTACCACTAGTGGGTCTGACAGGGGATAAAAAAAGATGACGTCTTTTGGTCCCCTAAACCTTGGGTCTACCCTCATGGGCCTGACCCTACCTGGGTATATTACTGTGGCTACCTGATCATAGACCCACTGATTCTCTAACACTTCTACCCCATCTACAACAATGGTCTGATCTGGATCTTCAGTCCCACTGAAGAAGAAAACTTTGATGGTCTGAAGTGTTTCTGCCCACTTGAGTCTTTTTACATTGAGTGTCAACCCTTCTAACTGTCCCGCATCAATCAGGAAAATTCCGCCAAACTATGACCAGCTGATTCCCCATGTAGGAGGAGGGGAAAACATTAAATCTAACAATTGCATGATGCTCTTACGAAGTACAAAGTTGTTGGAGCTGCACGCAGCCTCAAACATGATGTTGAAAATCACAAACTTTTGGTAAGCTTGGCGGATATTTTCCTGTATTGATAGGGAAATTCTCATTTCACAATATACCATAATTAAAAATGCAATACAACTTGTGCCTATTTCCCAACTTTTATCCTCCTAAGGTCAGGACCTTATTAAACCATGCTCTGATACCACTTGTAAGGTTCCCAGTCCCACCGACACCAAAAGCGGGAGGGTACCATTGACAGGTCTCTAGGCTTATTAAAGTCAAAGTCTTTAAACAAGAAAAATTCCAGGGAATTCACCCTTACCATTGGCAATGGTTTAGGTTTATAGCCCTAGAAGAGACCTAGTCCTGTCTCGCAGTGGAAACGCGACCCTATAAAAAAATTCCGCCCCTATATCTTCATCCTTTAGATTAAGGTTTCCTTAGCCAACGCTTTTTCCCCCCTAGCATATGTGAGGGCACAGCCGTTGGTGGATCCTCGTCCAAGTGAAGAAGTTTCTAAACGTTTTAATGCGCGGGAATGGATAGTTACCTGACTAATCAGGTCCACCCGTCCATGATTGACAACCTTAGTCAATCCCCACTTACCACCCCACACTCACACATGATTCTATTGTTGTTTAATTACTACCACATTCCTTTCACAATTAAAAACAATGATTCCTTTTTAACTTTTCAAACTGCATTTCCTTAAGACAACCTTTGAAAACAGTATTGAAGACATTCTTTCAGAAAACAGACATCTTTAAACTTAAGACAAGGTACTGTCATTTTAAAGTATCACTGACAAGTACTAACTTGTGTCAAGACCACCTATACAGGGGTGAAAAACAGCACCCATTCCTTATTTATATAAACCCGGGTGGAAAAAGTCCTCCCCCAAAGTCCGGGCGCCCATACGCCAAAACCAGTTGCCCATACAACCGGGCGGTTCCTCTAGGATAAACTTAAAATTACTATCCATAAACATAAACAAGCACGGGGTAAAGACTCCACACGTGTCGAGGTAACCGACTCCTCCATGATGGTATCTCCATCATTACTCATTACCTGGAGTAAAAAATATTTCCAAGGAATCAGAGGTGTCTTGAGACAAGCTGTCTTAAGGATGGTCAAACATTTCTGTCCTAGGTCAATCAGTCATAACCCAATCATTTCTTTCCTAGTTACAATCATTGCTCGTGGGTTTCGTGCAAGTTACCTTCCATTTACAGCTAGTTTTTTTCTTCCTAACCTTACGTATGCAATGCTTAACTTAAAATGAACTCTAAAAGCTATTAATGACATAATAGAAATCCATATAGGACTGATCGTCCATGTGCTGTGGGGGAGGTGCGCATAGACTCTCCTCTGTTGGCCTATGGCTAGGACTAGCTTCATGGTCATTAGTTGCTTTGTTCCGCTTGTTACTAACATCCTCTTCTTCAGTCAAAGGATTCCCCCTGGTTCTCTTGGGAGCCATTTCGGCAGCCTTATAAAAAGACTTAATCCATTAGAAGTTTAATTGAATAACTTTTATTTTCTTTGTTTATCCAAAAATAAGGATTTTTGGAATAAATAGGGATCTTTAATAGTCGATTTGATAGGTTACTCATCCTATCACTTAATTATGCTATAAGTAATTTTTTCCCACCCTTCAACAAGGATTTTGGACCTCAATTATTTAGCTGGAAATTAGATAAATTTATTTCCTAATTTTTCTTGTCCATTATATACAAAAATCTGTTACTTTTGACCAAAATACGTACTTAAACTATTTATCTAAGGTTAGGATAATTATCATAGATTTCTCAAGGTATATTCCTTCTCTGGTATTGATATCAAAGGTTTTCGGTTTACTTTACTATATTTCCCTTTTTATTTTTCCCAAAACTTAGAGTAATTTTACTGGGATATATAGTTAAACTAATTTTCTAATGGTAGCATAATTACCACAGGTTTCCTAAGGTCTAATAAACCTCTGATAAATATCTCAATTTAATTTAAATCTATTTGTTAATTTCCCCTATTTAATTTGTCTCAAAAACAGAGTTGTTCTACTAAAATAATTAGCTAGATTATTTATCTGAGATTTCTCTAATTATCATGTGTTTCTTAACACCTAATTAACCCCTGATAAATATATCATAGCATTTAAATTCAATTTACTAATTTCCCCTATTTAAATTACTCAAAAAAGAGAGTAATTTTGCTTAAGTAATTAACTAGATTTATTATCTAAGCTTCTTCTAATTATCACAAGTTCCTTATTATCTAGTTAACCACTGATAAATATATCACAATATTTGAAATCCATTTACTAATTTTCCCTTTTTAAATTGCTCAAAAAACAGAGTATTTCTGCTAAAGTAACTAGCTAGATTAATTTTCTGAGATTATCCTAATTATCGCCAATTCTTAAACACCTAATTAACCAGTGATAAATATATCATAGCATTTGAAATCAATTTACTAATTTTCCCTATTTAAATTTCTCAAAAAACATAGTATTTCAACTAAAGTAATTATCTAGATTGATTATCTGAGCTTATCCTAATTATCACAGGTTCTTGAACATGTAATTAACCACTGATAATTATATCATAGCATTTAAAATCAATCTACCAATTTTCCCTATTTAAATTTCTCAAAAAACAAAGTATTTCTGCTAAATTAATTAGCTAGATTAATTTTCTGAGCTTCTCCTAATTATCATGGGTTTTTTAACACCTAATTAACCACTTCTAAATATATCACAACGTTTGAAATCCATTTACTAATTTCCCCTATTTAAATTACTCAAAAACAGAGTATTTTTGCTAAAGTAATTAGCTAGATTAATTTTCTGAGCTTCTCCTAATTATCACGGGTTTTTGAACACCTAATTAACACTCAAAAATGTATCACAGCATTGGAAATCCATTTACTAATTGCCCTATTTAAATTACTCAAAAAATAGAGTAATTCCGCCTAATTAACTAGGAAAATTACTCAAAAAATTATAGGATAATTTTCCTAGATTAATGACTGTATAATGCAACTCTGATAATTACTTCGACTAAATCTAATCTTAATTAATATATTTACCATTAATTCATGGCTAATTTGACTAATTTCAGCCATAATATGATAGGATAATTAATTAGCTTAATATTACTAAGCTTAACTATAATAATCAGCAGAGATTAATCAATTAAGAGAGGTTTTATGAGTATACATAGGCCTAACCTTTGATTTATTAACAAATAGCTTAATCTAGCATTGCTAATTAAGAAGGATTGGGCTAATTACCGTTAGGGTTAATCAATTAGAGATTAATCTCTAATGATTTCTGCATAGTGTTCTCTCTAGAGGAGAGAGAAAGTATCAAGGCTACAAGTCTGAGAAATTATGAAGAGAAGGGATCCTTTTATAGCTTTTTCTGAGCACCTAGCAGTTTTTGGCAGTTTTCCCACATTCCAAGTAGCCCCCCAGCTTGCATTTTGCGCCATTTTCAGATATCATTGTCCTTGGCAAGTTTCCCCAACTTCCACACTCCCCCCATACCTTCCAGAATTTACTTGGTTGATTTTTGGAGATCCTTAATGATGAAAATTGGAATTTTGTAGCTAATTCTAGAACCTTAGTGTAAATAGTCTTTGCTAATGATTAATACTGGAACCATCCAGTTTATGTTACTAATTGAATTTCTATTGTAATTTTCCAGGACTCGTAACTGTTCCAGTTTTTATCGGATTCAGATTTTGAAAATTTCTAAACATAGTAAAGCTCTACTTATGATTCCAAAAATACCAAAATTAATAGTGTTTGGAATCCTTCAATAGTGTTTTTTATTAAGTTTTGCAAGCTTTGTACAATTTTTAAGGTTTCGGAAACTGGAAACCTTACAAAGCATCAATCACCTTTTTATGAGCTACTCGCAATTTGAATTTGAACAGATTGTACTTGATAGCGATTGATAGGTATACTATTTAAGAATTTTTAAGGGGTCAGAACCAAGATAATAGAGGCCCATGAGGGGTCTCTAGGGCCTCTATTCTCTTGGTTTTGACCTCCCTGTACTTGATAGTGATTGATAGGTACTATTTAAGACTTTTAAGGGGTCAGAACCAAGCGAATAGAGGCCCATGAGGGGTCTCCTGGGCCTCTATTCGCTTGGTTCTGACCTCTCAAGGCCCTACTCTTAAAAAGACTATATGTTGTATTTTAAAGTGCTATCCTAAGGTTTTTGGATGTTTCGGATGCATTAGTGGTATTCTTCTTGTATTTTGAAAACATCTCTTATGTGTTTTCTCTCATTGCACATCACATCACTCATTAAGATTCATGGACGTGGATTTTTGTGTACACTTAAGTTGGGATCTCGAAAATCAATTTGTATGAGCACGCATTTGAGTGATCAAGCAAAGTTTTACGTATGTACTATGAGAAATAAAATTCCAAAAAATTACTTTTGTATTTTCCAGACTTACCTCCTTCTATGCTGAGTTGGCATTTCATACAGGGCCCAAAATTGAGTCTAGATTTTTCCTAATGTGTAGATCGAGTGAGTGAACCAATGGGCGTAGGGTGAGAGAGTCTCTGACTCTATTTCTTGTACATACTAGTAGTTTAGCTAGTAGGACCCACTTATCAACACTTTGCCTTCAAGTAGGAGTACATTGGGATAAAGGTGACATGTGCCCTGCCTCAAAGCTGGACGTACAGTGTCTAGCCGCCCACTGACTTACTGACCACTAACCTTATTTTTTCTACATAGAAGAAAAAGGGGTCTCACCCACACAATCTATCACTCTACACTCACCACACACACACTCCCACCACACAGCATCCACATTGGCATGCTCTTCATGAAGCTCTTCATAATCAATTAAAACCATGTTTGTGCACATATGGTTTTTGTAAAGGACTCTAAAGAAGCTAACTCTCACTCTTATTCTCTCTTATCATAAGAACAAATAGATTTCAAGCTTACTACTAAGAAAGTGACCATACCGCCGCTAAGTAAAATGAAGGTAACAGATATCTCTACCACTTAGCACACTTATGGCACATGCTTAAACATGGAACAAGTCCAAGAACCAATGGATGAAAAGTCTTATGCTCAAGAGAGAGAGAGAGAGAGAGAGAGAGAGAGAGAGAGAGAGAGAGAGAGGAGGCCATTGATGAACTCAACAGGGACGCCCTTGTCTTCCTTGGTCTCCATTTTGACGCTGCCTCACATACCCAATCATAAATTGTGGGTCTATGGTATGTGAGATTCATTGCATCTACTCAGTTTTTGATTCAGTGAAGATTAGTCTCCTGATCAAATTTCTTTCTACTTGTAGCCTACTGGTCTCCAACCTTTTGTGGAATTCTCAATTTTAAATAACAGTGATATATGCATAGCCATCAATGGTGCTCACTTGAGATTCCATTTCTTTGATTGATGTCATTGATTGGTTTCAATCTCTCAAACTATTAGGATTATAGTGCAACAAAAAATATACAAAAACTAGAGGAATCAATCAATTGTGTAACATTGAGCATATTTGAGCATGACAATTGCAAAGCAAGCATCAACCTAGATGTGTGTGTGTGTGTGTGTGTGTGTGTGTGTGTGTGTGAGAGAGAGAGAGAGAGAGAGAGAGAGAGAGAGAGAGAGAGAGAGAGAGAGAAACTCGTAGTAGGTGTCATGTTCCTGCCCATCCTTGATGAGAGGGACAAAGAGATGCTAAATGAATCTTTGCCGAATAGGTGTGACACAAATTAAGACTAAAACAATGCAATCGATGCCTAGCTATGCATACACATACACTAATCAATTATGTGTATGAAATACAGCACACACACAAATTGTAGCTTGCAACATAAGTAGAATGCAAGTTGTTTATTAAATTGAAGAAGACAAGATCAAGATTTTATGTAGTTTTAAATTTCGGATGGACATATTAGTGATTCATGGTGAGCAGATAAGTGAATTAATTAGATAAATTAATCACGCACTGATTTACTCATGCACTTCAACATAATCTATGAGGAGCATGTGTGCGGATGCATGCATGTCAAGAAGGGGATAAGCAGGAGAGACTACATTGTGTGTGGGTGGAGTAGAGTGGCCTGAAGCAACACTCACTCTTTATTGCTTTATGTATATAAAGAATAAGGTAAGTGGGTCAATGAGGTCAATGGGTGGCGGATAGTGGACGTCCATCTTGGCGAAGAGTGATTTTTCTCACACACAATGGCTACTCCTCATAACGGGGGCCTTACAAATGTACATTTTTTAGAATAAGAATTAGAAGGGGTGAATCAAAATCCATACTAACATAAAATTGTTTGAAGATTGAGACATGGTTATATGGATCTCCTGATCCATTATTTGAGATCCATTATAAACACATTTGCTACTTGATATGGTCGCATATGTCATGCAACCATTCTCACTAATCCTGGCTCTCCTACTAGGATGTCTCTAGCCTCATGATTCTTTCTATGGCTCTCTCTCTCTCTCTCTCTCTCTCTCTCTCTCTCTCTCTCTCTCTCTCTCTTCAAGGTAGCTAGATCTCTTGTTGTACATATCATGTTAGGAGCTTCATTGCCCCTATGTAGAGTCATTTGAACCCTCAAACCCCAAGGATCCCATCGGCCTAATCAATGAAAATTGTTGTTGGCTCATCAAATCAGTAATTCTCAATCTTTCTAACTCATTCTTCTTATCTCTGGTCTGATATTGGATACGGTAGATTTGATTGCACTAAGAGTGATATAATATTGATGCAGCAAGCCTCCAAAAGGTGTAGATCTCTCAAGTTCCCTCCGGTCTACTATCAAGTACCTATATACATGAGCGTATCTCCCTTTAGTGTATGTAAAAACATACAACCTTTTGTGCTCCAATGACTCTCCTGTAGGGTTCATGGAATTTTTAGTAGTGTATTTGTTCATCATTATCGTATTATACAGCCCTACGTGGGTATTATTTGTGTGTTGACTCGTTTTGCACAGTTCACATGCCTTAGTTTAGTGTTTGGCTTATCCAGCTTATGCGGCTCATCTTCCAACTCCACATCAACAATCTTCCGTGCCTATCATTCCCCATGTGTCTACAATATAGCGATTATGCACAACTAAATACATTGTTCCCTCCTCATCAAAGTATTAATAACCACTATAGTCAACATGCACTAGGTCCTTAAACTCACTAGGCCTTTCCTCTAATTTCATGCAACAACATCCATACCATTGTTGTAGATCTTTGCACTCTGGTTGTTTTTTAATTAATACTTTAAGTGTAAGAATTTTGTCTTGGGTGCTGGTTGAGATTGTCCATTTTCCATGTTCGGTCCCACCTTAAAACTCACCTTGTTGAATCCCTCAGCCATGAGGGTTTAAGATCTCTCTGATGATCTATTAGATAGACTTTCCTCAATGATCGGCTCTAAGGGAGCCATTGGTCCCTGATTCACACTCTCTTCATTAGAAATAATGCTGACTTGATCTCCTACGGTAAGGTTTCTAATCAAGTAAAATCTATTTGATCTCAAATTTATCAATAAATAATCACTCTTGCAACCCTAACATGTTACCTCTTTGGTTGCTTCAAAAATCTTCAACTCGAAATCACCTCAAGTTGCAGTGCTCTAACCTTCACAATATGCACAATAAACACTCGACTATGAGCTTATAGCCACTCTGTTAGTCAATTTTTTTTTGTGGAATTGAATCATCACAATTTCCAAAGCTTGCCATTGGTACCCTAATACCATACATATGCTTTTTATGTGATTTGGGCTAGTTTAGGTCAGCTGAAATCAAACCCTAGGTCTGATTTTGTGGTTTTTGAATTGTTTTTGGCCTTTTGGGTCTACTTTTGAATTATTTTTTTGCAAATTTGTTTTTGGAAAATATGTCTCTAGAGACTTTTGATGCAAACTTTTTAGGTTTTTGCCATAATCTCAAATGGGGGTTAGGGATCGTGATCCATGTCCCATCTCCTCTGGATATGAAACTTGGTCAGTTGGTAGACTCTACTATATAGAGACTATTTCCAAAATCTTTTGGATTTGGACAAGAAAAGTAGAAAACCCCCAAAATTTTAGTCAGTTAGACTAACTTTAAGTGTTTTTCCACAATGTTCTTCTATTGAGTGTGTTTTTTATCTCAATTTGATCCCAACCTTTGGTTCCAATTCATTGAAGTCAACATTTATGAGTTGGTCTCTATTCTGCTCTAATCCGCCTCTAGGGGGCATGGATTGCAATTCATGTTCCTCCGTAGAATCTTCTAAAATTTTCCATTTTGTTTTTTATGAGTTTTCTGAGGTTCATTGGCACCCTCTTTTTGGTTTTGAATCAACTTTCAGGTCTCTACCATCAAATTTTCAATATTTTAGAGTTATGATCTTTTTGTGCAAAATATTTCTTTTTGCCCTTTTTGCCTAGATCTTTTTAGCCCAATTTGATGGTGATGATTCCTACTTATCCTACTCCTATGTCCTAAAAATAAACATGAAACAAAGATGAACAAAATAATGCAATGAAAGTCATAACGGAAAATGGAACAACACTCTCAAAGAAATGAGAAAATTCAAAGAATGAAATGCCTTTGGCTACTCGCAACTCTCTTCACCTCTCAAGAATATCTAGCCAATAAAAACCAAAAAGGTCTAAAGGGACAAGCCTACAAAATTTGGTAGTATTCTGACAAGGTACAAAAATCAGGCTCCGTCATTAACTAGGTTATTAAAACTACAACAAAACTACCCAAACATGTGTCCGTAAGGTCTAATAACACTCTCCTATTGTGAAAATGACATAAACTGAAGCTTTAAGCACTCAAAACTATAGATATAGCTTGCAAACAGTTAGTCACAAACCACCACAAAACTTGAAATGCTTACCACTTGATAGAAAGATCAAGAGAAAGGGAACACAATACATGTTTTAGAAATTGAAATAGATTACCCAATAAAGAGTAATGTTGTTTACAAAGTAGAGTTGAGAAGCACCGTGACAACACGTACAATGAGAGCTGTTTCTTTATTAAAAAAATTGTCGCTACACTTTTCAAACTAGAGCTATTGTCTTATATACCTAGGGCTTGAAAAAATAGCCATGGGCTAGCTAATTTGGGACCTCATATATAATAAGACATTTACAACTCAGAAATTTGTAGCTCTAGGATCAAAATTACATCGGCTCATCTACATGGCTCTCAAAAAAATAAAGTACAATGTTTAAAAATATGGCTCTAAAATATTTTTCTCATTAGTAGGGTGTCCATAAGCTTTAATGGCCAAACAAGAATAAGGAGACTCTACTGAAGTATGAAGGCTAAGATGCTATGGCAAAGAGAATTAAGGATGGTATTGTGGGATACGAAGCACGACATGTTGAGCTGCAACAAAAAATCCATGTATGTGATGGTGGCTTGAAGAAGAGGTTCATAAGGAGCATGTATTTAAACAAACAGGTCTCGCTTCTTTTGACAGTCTTGGAGATTTTACTTTCAGGGTGCTTAATTTGTTTTGAAAGTTCGGGTGGTTTAGGAAGCTTTAGTGTTGATAGTTTTGCCACATTTGGCAAAACTATCAACACTAAATTTGGCACCTCTGAAACATAATGTGTTTTTGCTATTTTTGAAAGATTCTGTAGTTTTGATAGTTTAGGAAAGTTTCACGTTTTAGGTACTTGTATAGTTTTGGTAGTTTTGAAAGATCTTGTAGTTTTCATAATTTGGTGGGCGTTGGTAGCTTGAAAAGTATTGGTAGTCTTATGGTGGGTTTATAATTAGTTTACGTAGTTTTAATGTACTGATAGGTCTGGTACTTTTGGAACTTTTGAACCTTTGATAGCTTTGGTGGTTTTAGAATTTGATGAAAAAAGACTCTAGTTGGGATAGTTTTGGGTACTTTTTAAAGTTTTTTGGTACATTTGGTACTGTTTAGTAGATTTAAAAGTGTTTGGTACATTTGGTACTATCTGGTGCGTTTGGTAGTATCAGGGACTTTTGGTACATTTGGTACTGTCTGGTACGTTAGGCAGTATCATGGACTTTTGGTACATTTGTTGATAGAAAAATTGTAGTTGAGGTACTTTTTGTTAAGTTTGGATGTTTTTTAAAGTTTAGTAATTTGGGTAGTTATTCAATTTTTTGGTACATTTGGTAGTTTTGAAAATGTTTGGTACGTTTGGAATTGTCTAGTACATTTGGTACTATTAAGTACTTTTAGTACTTTTGCTCTAGTTGAGATACTTTTGGTTAAGTTTGAGAGCTTTTGGTAGTTTATATTAATTTGTTAGTTCTGGTATTGTATGTTAGATTTGGTACTTTTTGGTATCTTGGTGCTTTGATACTTTGCTACATTTGGTACTTTCGGTGCTTTGAGACTGTTTGATACTACTTGGTTTATGGTTCTTACTTTTGCTTCCTCCACTTCAACTTGTATGACGTTATGGAACTTGAGATACTAAATTGTTTATATGCTTAATCTTCATCAATTTGGGAAAGCAGGTGCGCATTGTATTCATGAGATTATGCATTTTGTAAAATAACAAGAGCATAATATAGAATTTCTTCCTGAGCTCGAGGATAAACTCCTCAACATCAGGCCTCATGACACAATAGGAATATCTGGTGACTGACACACCCAGGGTTTGACATTATCTAGGAAGGACAATTATAGAAGATCATCTGGAACCTCAAAATAACTCTTCAACAACACGTGATTGACATCTAGAATCACCAACCGATGACTTTTAGCTAGTGTATCTTTGGAGAACTTCATGCTCATTAATGGCTCTTTTAACCACCATGGATGTTACTTTTCTATAGTACGCAAAGTTCAAAGGAGTGAAATCAGAGACATTTTTTGTATCTAAAGCTTTAATACAACAACTACAACTTACCTTGATAAGTATAGGAATATACAGTACTAGATAAAGTGTTAAGAATACCAAGATTTCGTACTTGTTTGGCACTATATAGTATAAAACCGACACAACACAACCAAATTTGGGACTACGCATTATCAAAATAATGTAACGCATTGCCTTCTTGGAACCACTCAAGGTACCAACAAGTAGTTTCAAACTGGTACTAAAAAGTTAAAGATAGGAACAATCCACTAGACAATACCAAATTGGTACTACTAGACTGACCTTTTGGTAGTATAAAGTTTCCAATTTGGTATTTGGTGTTTTGCAATATAAAAGCTAACATACAACATTATCTGAATCCACAAGAACCTTATAATAAATACAACATGAAAGAAAAAATACTTTATAAGAAAGACAACATGGAATATTTATATCGGAAAATACCCAAATTGGTGCTATGAGACAAACCATTTGGAAGCATAAAGTATAAAGTATTAGAAAAACCATTTGGAAGTATAAGAAATACATCATGAAATAACAAATACTTTAGAAGAAAGACAACATGAAATATTTCTACTGGACAATACCAAAAATTGGTACTATTAGACAAACAATTTGGAAGTATAAAGTACCAATTTTGGTAGTGCAAAGTACCAAAATTGGTGCTGAACATTTTGTTTTATACCTATAACAAAGACAAAATAAAAGATTGTTAAAAACTTTATAAGAAAGATAACATGTTTGATTTCTACTAGACAAACCATCTGGTACTTTATGGTATCCAATTTGGTAGTACGAAGTACCCAATTTTGGTTTTGGATAGTACCAAAACTAACATTTGGTTTTACACAAGACTACCTGACTCCTTCACAAGACAACATGAAAGATTGTATAAACTAGACCAATGATAGATGGCAACGATAAAACACTAGAAGAATGGCTTTAATTCATGTATAACCAATACAATTTGCACACCCCGTGGGGCTAAGCCTGTCAGGCATGTGGCTTCAAAACACACACTACAGGACACTTTGGTCTGTTTAGAATAAAAGCTCTAATAGATTTGCTGAGTAAAATTCTTCACCTCCATATTTGTTGCCCACAACAACTCTATTCCTTGCAGCCTTATCTCCCTCTGTAGATTTGTCTCATCAATCTTCATCTCCTCCTTTGCATCAACCGCCCCCCCATCCATGGCAGCCTATCGTGTCGACCCCTCTTTGGTATCATCTTTCCCCTTTTCATCTCCGATGCCCCCCCCCCCCCCCCCCCCCCCCCCCCCCCTTTCTCTTGGCGATACCTCATGCCTGTCTGGTCACCTTTGTTGTACGCTATTGCGTTGCATCATCCTCCCCCCATTCCAATGATCTCCTCCTTCTCGGAATTACCTCCCACTTCTTCTTTGCCTTTGTTGTACAATTTTGTGTTGCATCATACTCTCCCTCTTTCTCCTTCTTGACATCTCCTATGCTCCCCCCCTGCTTGGCATTATCTTCCCCCTTATTGCCAACCTTTTCTGTTTGAAAGTGTTTGAAATCATCCTCTCCCTCCACCACATCCATTGTGTCCTTCCCATTGGCATTAGCACCTCTTGCCTCATCAACTGTTGGCATGTCTTCATTAGCACCTATTGCCTCTTCAATAGGTGACATATCTTTATCAGAAGATCAACAACTTCCTCATCAATAGTTGGGTTATTTTCATTGGTAGCTTTGGCCTCATCAAGAGGTGGGATCCCATCATCATGAGCCTTGGTGTCATCACCCTTTGCCTCTATGTTGTCACCTATATGCGGCCCCTTGTTATCCAAGTGAATGGCCTGAGGGACTCTCTCTTTTAGGTTTGCTTCACTCCAAGCACACAGTTTGCCCTCCACATTAGTCCCTCCTTGGCTATCCATGGTTGTGCTTGAACCCTCTAGCCCGTGCTCATCCCCTAGGCTTTCCACAACAAAATTCTTCAAGTCCCACATGACATCTTGTACTTCCTTGGCAGCATCATCCTAAGCAAACTAGTAACTGACCTGGTAAGAACCTATTCCTCCAATTCCTCTCCAAAATTTCCACTTTTGACACCCTCAACGGTATTCTCTCTAGCGACACAATCAAAAAACATTGATGGATTAATTAGGGGATGCAATCAACATATAATATTAATTTCATGTAGTGATAGCCGTTTTTCGGCTCTCCATAATAATTGCCATAGTAAGTTACTCCACCCTACCAAATTCACCCAAACGCTATGGCTATCCCTACCATTTCACTGTACATAGGCGTGTGTGAGTTAGGGGGCTTTTCCCATATCTTCTTAAAAACCCTCAGCTAGCTAGTCACTGGGCTAGTTGAGCCAAAAAATAAAAAAAATAAAAAAAAAGTATATTATGGCCTCTTTGTGTGTAAATATTTCATTGTATATATGGCCTAAATATAGGGATTTTTTATAATTATTTTGGTATTTTATTTAAATATTTCTACTTAGGTGTGTGTTTTATTAAACCTATGTACACCTTCTTTCATCCTCTTACACCATAATTATATTTTTTGCCAATATTTACATACTCTAACCTCATATTTTTCCTTTATACAAATCACTCCCACATTTTCACCCTCACCCTCGTGAAAACAAAAAATTGATTTCTACTCATTGGTTACGTTTATTATATTATTTACTTGCATATCTTTTCCTCTTTCATCCAAAATAATTCAATGAGGGACCATATCATATGATTCCAATATCTTTCCATATCCATAACTCCTCCATATTTTTATTATTATTTTTACTCATTATTCTAACACCATGTGCTCATTGAGCTAAAGTCCATGAATAGTCCATACACTAGTCCCACCATGTATATATTTATTTATTCACCAATAATCCTCCTCCATGCATGGGTCAAGGGCAACTTGGATGCTTTGTATTATAATATGACAAAGGAGGGGCTCACTCTTGGATGCATTGTACAAATTCAACAAACGAGGGGGCCACTAAAAGACTTTTGCAGGCATAAAAACAGGCTTTTTGGTGAGAATTTTGGCACCTATCTCCACTCCGAATTTGTAGTGGTGGTCAAAAGCGAAAATGTAGCCAACGCTCTGAATAATCACCTCAAATGTTTTCATGATTTTTGGAGCTACCAGTGGTGAGCTATGATTTTTTTAGTGGACCCCAGTCTGCCCACTTTTCTCACAAGTAGCCCTTAGTCTTCTCTCACCCTTCCACACACCTACTCACTCTTACACATCCCTCCCTCTCCTTCCCTCACTCAAACCTGCAATTTCCATGGCTTCTCTCACCCTCTTCACCATTACCCTTCTCTCTCATCTCTATAGTTCTTTTATGAACCTCTACATACATACACCCTCTCCATGTCTCTCTCTATTGCTTCTATGTTACAATTTCATTTACCTCTCCTAAAAATATCTAAATTCAGCATCTTAACCATGATAAATTTTGCAAATTGAGGATTTTTCATCAACAAATCCTCTTTTCATCGTGGTGGTCAACCGTGGCGGCGGCGTAAAGAAGCGAAGAAGAAGAAGAAGACCAACGGTCATTTTTTCCACAATCTACACAAGGGTGAGTTCAAGCTTCTTCAAAGCTTCACCATCTCAATGATTCTCTTTTAATTCACCCCTCTTCCTTCATCAAATCAACTCACTCTACCCATTGTAAATGTAACATTAACTTTCTAGTGATTACTAACGACTAACATACTAACACAAAATAGCATTGACCTAACCATAAAAGACACCTCACCTCAAGACATGTGTATAGTAACACTCTCTCTCTCTCTCTCTCTTTTTCTCTCTCCTTACTTACTTTCACCTTATCTACCATCAATAATGCTCTCTTTTGAGCCCACACCCATGACTCAAGCAGACAAAGAAGGCCCGCAATGTTTTGATATTCAAAAAAATCATAATCTTGATTTGTTAGCTTGTAAATTAGGATTTCCAATAATTTTTATGAGGGGTCTCCAACCTATAAATAGACCCCTCTCCTTCTTGTAAAACAACCTCCAATATCTCACATAGCACCCCAACACTCTATGCATGAGGAGAGACTTAGGTGTAGCAACCACTTGTGAGCTTCACTCTTGGTGTGAGAGAAGCCTTCAAGCTACACATTGCAAGTGAGAGAGCGTGAGTTCCTCAAATCTCAAAACCACTATTGTATATGCTCCTTCATCATCAATAAATTCAGGTTTGGTGCATCAAAGGCGTGATTCGACGTTCAAATCTTCGTCCTTCCATTTGTTCAATACGGTTTGGTGAATTCAAGGTGACTTGTGTATTTGAGTTTTTATCGGTTGATCTTGATTTTAGAAAGTGTTTTAGTGTGTTTTTCATTGCCAGTTTTGTGTCCATTGTAAGAGGGTATTGTGGTGAGAGGTCTCCCACACCCTAAGACAGTGTGTGTGTGTTTTGGCAATGTTTAGCAATCACTAAGCATTGAGTGAGTTTTGTACAAGTTCTACGATAGCATCATAACGAACCATCTCCATTTACAAGTCACAAATAATGTATTACGCAAGATCTATTCCTCTCTCTCTTCCCTTTGCTCTAGCTCTCTCTAGTCCATTTTGTGCGTGTCTTGGTGTGAGGTTGCTTGTGTGTGTTGTGTGGTGCATCTTCTTGGTTGTGCCAAAATCTCTCTTGCGTCCTAGTTCGCATACCATAACTAGGTGGTGCCCCTATCTTGTTTGGGTTTGGCTGCGGGTTTGTTGTTTTGTTGTGCTTATGGTTGCTCCAGCCCCAATTGAGTAGCACGGGAGCCTTGAGGGGTGTTTAGAGGTCGCCTCTCTTGTTGCCCGCCCCGGACCGCCTCAATTTTGGTGCCCCCACGTAGGAACAGGCTTGTGTATGTTTTGTGAAGGCTCAACCTTTAGCATAATCAAGTAGCTTGCATGAATCACGAGAATTTGTATGATCCCTTCATTCCCATTGCAAGGCAAAAGGTACACATAATTGTTAGTACTAAGTTGCAATTTCAGCGAGTAATTCGTAGAATTTTAGGTCCTCTTAGGTTCGTAGAGATAAACGCATCAGTAAATCCTTTTATTTTGCCTCTCATTAGGTACGAACTTAGTTTGGACGTCTATATTTTTGTTTTGTTTTAAGAATTAGGTCATGCATAGACCATGGATAATGGCCCAAGAATACAGGTTTTTCCCTTTCATTTCACTCCACACATTAGAGTAAACATTGCAATTAGTAGAAAAATCCATTTTCAACAACGTATGGTATTCATGTTTGGTGCCCAAAGAGTAGGAGAAATTCTCGCGTCACCAAACCCTGTCATTCTACCTCTTATTGATTATCATAGGTCATTTGATGTGAATATTTTTATTTTGTTGTAGAATAGATTGCAATTTAGAAAATATTATTGTGTAAATCTTTTAAAGAAAGAAAAAACAAAAACGCGTCACTTTGAAATCAATTCAATGGAGAGCCAACGCCAAATGTCTGGATATCCTCTTTTCTTTGGAGATCCTGGAGAGGATGCAGAATTATTTCTGGCGAATTTCAAGATGTCTTGCCGTATCAAGAGGATAGTAACTGATCAAGAACGTGTAGAAATGTTTGAGGTGGTCCTTAGGAAAGATGCTAGCACTTGGTTTGACTCTTTGCCTGAGGAAGTTAAAGGGAATTACACAAAAGTTTTGAATCGTTTCAAGAAATACTTCTTTGATCCCCAAAACACTCAGAAATTATGGCAAGACATTGTTTCTCATAAGCAAAAAGACTTAGATGACTACTACTTGTACAAGCAAGAGTTCCTACGTCTTTGGGCTCTATGGATACGAAATGTTGCTAACCCTGGTGATGGTGCAGAATTTCTAAAGAAGGAGAGGTTCATAGCGGGACTCTCTCCTGACCTTAAGGTAAAAGTTGAGGCAGGTGCACCTGCTACCTTTGATGCAGCTGAAACTAGGGCTGTTGAGAAATATAGGAAACTCAAGTGCTTAAGGGGTGAGGTTCCAATAGAAGGTCTTAGACCCAAAGGTAAGTCACAAGCATCAACATCTAAGGAGCTTTCTGAGGTAACGGCGGAAGTGATTGAGAAGTTAAATGAATCTTTAAGCAGCTTGTCAATTCACCTTGCACAAGCTGTAGGTCCAAAGGGACAAGCAAAGAAGTCTGAAGAGCGAGACCCACGACCTAGGAGAGTCTTGCAATGTTGGAATTGTGGTGAGTCTGGACATGGGATGTATAATTGTCCTTGGCCCCGTGGGGAGCCAGGGAGACCTAACTTGAATTACCCAGTGATGAATGCAGGTGAAGGAACTAGTCAGCAACCACGGCTTATACAAAGGCCAAATGGACCAAGACCGCCTCCACAAGGAGTGGAAGGAGTTCCACCTTTGCCAGACCCAAACGTGCATGTGGTAGAGGTGACAAATTCAAGAGAGGTTGACATGGAAGCAAATGTCATTAAGCGTGGCCTAGGGAAAGGTAAGGAGAAAGAAGGAGTTACATCACAAAGTGACCATGGACAAGAAAAGAAGGCAAAGGAGACCAAGGAAGCTAAGAGGACTCGACATCGTATCAACCTCCAAGACTTCCCTCTTGGACATGGTATGGCTCCGTACAACTTGTTGGAAGACATGAGAGGTAAGGGTCCTGATATTTCATGGCCTCAATTTCTTGCATTATGTCCACAAGTTAGGAGGGATTTAACAAGGGCAGTTAGCACTAGGAGAAAGGTAAAAGAGAGTGTGCCTGTTGTAAAAATTTCACAAGCTGAAATGAATGAGGACATTACACCAGTGCTAGACTGTTACATCAAAGGAATATTGGTTAGGAAAGGTCTAGTGGATGGGGGTGCACAAATTTGCATCATGACAGAGGGACTCATGCAAAGACTAGGCATGCACATCCATGAGACACCTGAAATCAAAGTCAAGACGGCAAACAATAGCAAAACGTCTCATGGTAAAAGGGGATGCACTTCTCATTGTGAAGCAGATTTTAGGCATTTGGGCATGCAAAAATGAAAGACTAAGGGCCAAAGTTCATACCATCCGTAGGCTATTTAATCAATTTGAGGAGGTGCAATTATATCATATTCCTAGGAAACAAAATGAAGATGCTGATTTACTTGCACAACAAGCCATTGCATGTGTAAAGAAAGAAGTGCAGGTCATCATGGTGGCGGCTGCTGTGAAGCAACCGAGGTACCAGGGATTGGAGTCATTGGATCCCATCATTGGCTACATTTTGGAGGGTGAGTTTCCACCAGACTTCACAAAAGCTCAGAAGAGGAGACTCATGAAGAAGGCAAGCATGTATCTCTTCCTAGAAGGCTCCCTCTATCAAAGAGGGAAGGATAAAGTGTGCAGAAGAGTACCAACTATCGCAGAAATTCCAGCCATTCTAAAAGGTTTGCATGAAGAGGCATGTGGTGGTCATTTTTCCCAAGAATTAACTGTGAAGAAGATTTTGCTTGCGGGGTATGTTTGGCCAAGTCTACATGTGGATGTCCAACATTGGTGTAAAAGTTGTCACAATTGTCAGGTAAATGGGAATAGAAGATTGATTTATGGTCCAAGGCAAATCGTGCTTACAAATGGACCCTTTGAAAAGTGGGGCATTGATGCTATGGGTCCTCTGCGTAGGACAAAAAATGGTAAACTCTACATTCTAGTGGCTGTAGACTATATGACTAGGTGGGTGGAAGCACAAAGTGTGGCAAAGGTAAATGAGAGGACAGTGAGCAAATTCGTCTACACTCACATTTGTTGTAGATTTGGCACACCTTTGGAGATTGTTTCTGATAATGGTCCAGGGTTTACAAAGGGATTGCTCACAGAACTCTGTGAAGAACTTTGCATTCTACATCGTCACAGTACACCCTACTATCCCCAATCAAATGGTTTGGTAGAAAAAGCTAATGGTGTCATTGCAGGCATCATTAGAAAGATGGTGAAAAACAAGACAAAGTTGTGGGATGACTTCTTGGATGGTGCCTTGTGGGCGTATCGAACCACATATAGGGAAGCCACAGAGTTCACACCATTTCACTTGGTCCATGGTCAAGAGGCTTTATAGCCAATTGAACTAAACATTCCAACAATGCGACTTCATGGCAAATCAGCACAAGATGATCAAGAAGCATGGATGGATCGACTTCTTACCTTAGCTGAGCTTGAGTGGAAAAGAGAAGCAGCATACGAGTGCTATGAGAGGAAAGCCACACAGACAAAGGAGAAGCTTGACAAGAAACTGAAGGACAAAGGTATCAATGAAGGAGATCTTGTGCTAAGGTATGACAATCGACTCGATAATCGTTTTGATGCCAAATTTGAAACAAGATGGCAGGGGCCATACATAGTCAAGAAGGCTTTCACTTCAAGTTACTATCAACTTATGGACTTGAATGGGAAAGAGCACTCCAGGAAGGTAAACGGCTATCGCTTGAAGCCTTACTTGAGTCGCCTTCTACCAAAGGATCTACCAGAGCAAAAGGCAACTATCCCATGTAAGTATTGTTCCATGAAGCATGAGTGTAACAAAAACCAAAATTCCAAGGGGCCAAACAATGAAGATCTTGTCAAGGACTCTGAAGCACTCTCATTGGAAAAGATTCTTTATGATGGTACATGAATATACCATCATCCTGGGGGAGGGCTAATGATAGCCGTTTTTCGGCTCTCCATAATTGCCATAGTAAGTTACTCCACCCTACCAAATTCACCCAAACGCTATGGCTATCCCTACCATTTCACTGTACATAGGCGTGTGTGAGTTAGGGGGCTTTTCCCATATCTTCTTAAAAACCCTCAGCTAGCTAGTCACTGGGCTAGTTGAGCCAAAAAATAAAAAAAATAAAAAAAAAGTATATTATGGCCTCTTTGTGTGTAAATATTTCATTGTATATATGACCTAAATATAGGGATTTTTTATAATTATTTTGGTATTTTATTTAAATATTTCTACTTAGGTGTGTGTTTTATTAAACCTATGTACACCTTCTTTCATCCTCTTACACCATAATTATATTTTTTGCCAATATGTACATACTCTAACCTCATATTTTTCCTTTATACAAATCACTCCCACATTTTAACCCTCACCCTCGTGAAAACAAAAAATTGATTTCTACTCATTGGTTACGTTTATTATATTATTTACTTGCATATCTTTTCCTCTTTCACCCAAAATAATTCAAGGAGGGACCATATCATATGATTCCAATATCTTTCCATATCCATAACTCCTCCATATTTTTATTATTATTTTTACTCATTATTCTAACACCATGTGCTCATTGAGCTAAAGTCCATGAATAGTCCATACACTAGTCCCACCATGTATATATTTATTTATTCACCAATAATCCTCCTCCATGCATGGGTCAAGGGCAACTTGGATGCTTTGTATTATAATATGACAAAGGAGGGGCTCACTCTTGGATGCATTGTACAAATTCAACAAAGGAGGGGGCCACTAAAAGACTTTTGCAGGCATAAAAACAGGCTTTTTGGTGAGAATTTTGGCACCTATCTCCACTCCGAATTTGGAGCGGTGGTCAAAAGCAAAAATGTAGCCCACTCTCTGAATAATCACCTCAAATGTTTTCATGATTTTTGGAGCTACCAGCGGTGAGCTATGATTTTTTGAGTGGACCCCAGTCTGCCCACTTTTCTCACAAGTAGCCCTTAGTCTTCTCTCACCCTTCCACACACCTACTCACTCTTACACATCCCTTCCTCTCCTTCCCTCACTCAAACCTGCACTTTCCATGGCTTCTCCCACCCTCTTCACCATTACCCTTCTCTCTCATCCCTATAGTTCTTTTATGAACCTCTACATACATACACCCTCTCCATGTCTCTCTCTATTGCTTCTATGTTACAATTTCATTTACCTCTCCTAAAAATATCTAAAATTCAGCATCTTAACCATGATAAATTCTGCAAATTGAGGATTTTTCATCAACAAATCCTCTTTTCATCGTGGTGGTCAACCGTGGTGGCGGCGTAAAGAAGCGAAGAAGAAGAAGAAGACCAACGGTCATTTTTTCCACAATCTACACAAGGGTGAGTTCAAGCTTCTTCAAAGCTTCACCATCTCAATGATTCTCTTTTAATTCACCCCTCTTCCTTCATCAAATCAACTCACTCTACCCATTGTAAATGTAACATTAACTTTCTAGTGATTACTAACGACTAACATACTAACACAAAATAGCATTGACCTAACCATAAAAGACACCTCACCTCAAGACATGTGTATAGTAACTCTCTCTCTCTCTCTCTCTCTCTCTCTCTCTCCTTACTTACTTTCACCTTATCTACCATCAATAATGCTCTCTTTTGAGCCCACACCCATGACTCAAGCAGACAAAGAAGGCCCGCAATGTTTTGATATTCAAAAAAATCATAATCCTGATTTGTTAGCTTGTAAATTAGGATTTCCAATAATCTTTATGAGGGGTCTCCAACCTATAAATAGACCCCTCTCCTTCTTGTAAAACAACCTCCAATATCTCACATAGCACCCCAACACTCTATGCGTGAGGAGAGACTTAGGTGTAGCAACCACTTGTGAGCTTCACTCTTGGTGTGAGAGAAGCCTTCAAGCTACACATTGCAAGTGAGAGAGCGTGAGTTCCTCAAATCTCAAAACCACTATTGTATATGCTCCTTCATCATCAATAAATTCAGGTTTGGTGCATCAAAGGCGTGATTCGACGTTCAAATCTTCGTCCTTCCATTTGTGCAATACGGTTTGGTGAATTCAAGGTGACTTGTGTATTTGAGTTTTTATCGGTTGATCTTGATTTTAGAAAGTGTTTTAGTGTGTTTTTCATTGCCAGTTTTGTGTCCATTGTAAGAGGGTATTGTGGTGAGAGGTCTCCCACACCCTAAGACAGTGTGTGTGTGTTTTGGCAATGTTTAGCAATCACTAAGCATTGAGTGAGTTTTGTACAAGTTCTACGATAGCATCATAACGAACCATCTCCATTTACAAGTCACAAATAATGTATTACGCAAGATCTATTTCTCTCTCTCTTCCCTTTGCTCTAGCTCTCTCTAGTCCATTTTGTGCGTGTCTTGGTGTGAGGTTGCTTGTGTGTGTTGTGTGGTGCATCTTCTTGGTTGTGCCAAAATCTCTCTTGCGTCCTAGTTCGCATACCATAACTAGGTGGTGCCCCTATCTTGTTTGGGTTTGGCTGCGGGTTTGTTGTTTTGTTGTGCTTATGGTTGCTCCAGCCCCAATTGAGTAGCACGGGAGCCTTGAGGGGTGTTTAGAGGTCGCCTCTCTTGTTGCCCGCCCTGGACCGCCTCAGTAGAAACATTGCCCACATACTCTTCAAAGTAGAGTGCCCACTAGTCCAAGAATTTTCCTCCACAAGGATTGCAATGTTGCAACCAGGTAGGTATCCTTCTGTAATACTATGCATTCTCTTTAGAAGCATGTCTTAAAACTAGCCTCTTACTTACATCTACAGATACATTCTGTCAAGAAAAATGTGAGGTTTGGCATGAACTATTCAATATGTTTCACACGTATCATACTACCCATTTTGGTACTCTTGGAATGTTTGGATACTATACCTACCCCTTTTTGATAGCATATGAAGCAATTTCCCTACAATAAATACCAAATATATTGTATTACTTAATAGTACACGAGTCCTTTTTTGGTGCTTTTGGTAGCATATGGAACCACAAATTTGTAGTAGACTACCAAACTTGGCACTACCCAGAGAATATACCACTATAAACAAACTCTCTACTTTAACATTTGCTCAAATGAAACACCATGGAATATTGATTGCAAGAATAAGAGGTTACCTGAGAGTCATCGAGAAGATGTATAACACTTTTTGTTTCAATTCTTTGCTTACATTTGTCCTTTTTGCTAGGTGAAACTCTCTTCTTTGATATCCAAAAGGCATAGACCAAATCTCTAATTTCACATGTGATAATGGTACATCAAGGCAATTGTCTTATTGCACCCAATGGAAACATTTCATCCTCATCTTTCATCTCTAGCTAAGAACTTGCTACCGCTATATTCCTTTGATGAACACCCAAATCACTAGAAATTCTAGATTGATTTATGTATGTTGTGTTATCAGTATTATTCAATAGCATCATCAAAGAACTTCTCTTTGCAAAAAACTCGCTTGATGAGTGAGGGACCTTTAGCTAAGTCAATGTGTTACAAAAACTGAAGACAAGAGTCAATTTGACATTTGAATTTTGCAACTTGGAGAATGTTTGGTGGTGCATGAGCTACTGTAATATCTCCTTTTGTTCATTTATTGGGAGCCCTTGGGTCTGCTTGCACCAACATGGATCCACAATCAAGCATATGTTTGTCTTTGACGTGTTTTTTTGCAATCCGACTTGGATACCGTGACTCCTTTCCTTGATTTTTTGTTTGCACTGTTTTGCCGCCCAATGACTGTGAATATAATCTTGGTTTGTGAGAGATTTGTAATGGAAGTAGGCACACCGAATTCCATGGCATCCAATCCATATGGTGGCTCTAACTCAACATGGTTGGATGGGCTTGCATGGCTTTCCACACACACACACACACACACACACACACACACACACACACACACACACACACACACACACACACACACACACACACACACAGAATTATCATCCATAGAGTTCACATATGACCCATGGGATCGAAGACAAAACATTACAATGGCTGCTTTCAGATGAAGCATAGATCATATCAGTTAAGGATTGAGGTCCGTCGAGAGAGTAATGGAAGACAAAAGAGACGAAATCTAAGGGGGCTCTCATAGAGGGGGAGCCGATTTGGGAGTTTGAAACTCTTGGATGACGGCTTTACCACCTTGATAGACTACCCCTCTACCTTGTTTGTGGGCTTTGTGCATCTTCTTGAACTCACTTGATTTGGCCTTGAGTTGATTTGGGATCAATTCTTTGGCAATTCTTTGGCAGTCTCAGGGTTACATAAGAAGTCAAGAGTATCACTACTTATACACAAAGAGATTGAACGATGGTTCTTTAATCATCTTGATCTTGTATGTAGATGATATGCTTATCACAGGCAAATCAATTGATGAGATCAATTAGTTGAGAAAGATGTTAAGCACTTAGTTTTCCATGAAAGATTTGGGAGATGCCAATCACTTTCTTGGTATGCACCTCAAGTTAGACAGGCAACATGGAATTATTGAATTAACTCAAGAAAAGTATATCCAAAAAGACTTGAAACATTTTAGTATGCAGGGAGGGAAGTCATTGAGTACCCCAATGCAAACATACTCCAAACTTAGCAAGGAAGATTCTCCCAAGACAGTGGCTGAGAAAGAGGAAATGGCAAAAGTACCATATTCTTTAGCAGTTGGCAGTTTGATGTACGCTATGGTAGCCACAAGACCAAACATTGCACATGCATTGGGAGTGGTTAGTAGGTACATGGCAAACCCTGGCAAGAAGCATTGGGAAGCAGTGAAGAAAATCCTTAGATATTTGAAAGGTACAGCTAGCAAGTGTTTACACTTCGAAAACAATGATGCATCTATTGTAGGTTACACGGATGCGGATTATGCGGGTTGCATGGATCGTAGAAGATCCACATCTAGCTATGTGTTCTTTGCTGGAGCAGCTATCTCTTGGAGATCGTGTCTCCAAGATTTCACGTCTTCATCTACCACTGAGGCAGAATACGTTGCTGCATCTGACACCAGCAAGGAAGCCATATGGTTGGCTCGTCTAGTGGGAGATTTGGGCATTCACAAAGTTCTAGTACTACATTGTGATAGTCAAAGTGCCATTGCTTTGAAAAAGAATCCAGTGTTTCACTCAAAGTTGAAACACATAGAGGTCAGATACCATGTCATAGAGATGCATCGGTCGGCAAGCACATCGAGCTTGTCAAGGTTCACACTGACGACAACCCCACAGATGCTCTCACAAAGAGCCTAGCCTCGGAGCGATTTACACATTGTATCGAACTTATGGGTGCAGGATGAAGCCTCGGTGATGCTTCATCAAATTTGTACAGACTAACTATACTAATGCCACTATTGGCCGACCCCTTCAAGTGGGAGGTTGTTGGGGTGTAGGCCAGGTGGCCATGTGAAACCACCCTTGTACACTTTGTTTCACCTAATCAATATAGGGAGAAAAAGAGAGAGTGTCGACTCTCTCTCTTTTTTCTCCCCTAACCCAAACAAAGATTGTTTCTGTATGATCCCCTTCCCCATTCTCTTCTTCCCTCTCTTGCACACACTCTGTATACACGCACCACGCCCACAATAGTTGGATTTGCTTTAGTAGTAATGTTTTCTCTTGAGTAACAATGTGAAGGATATTTATGCGAGTATTACCATGGGATTGAATTAGTGGAATTTAGTACTAGATGAAAATCTCTCTTACCTATGCTTTTAACTAATCTCATACTCAAAAAGTTTGCACACTGGATGAAGACAATTACTAAACCATAAACAAAACTACTTATAGCATACACACGAGAACCATAGTATGTACAAGAGCTAATACAATCCATTAAGATCCTACTATGTACAAGGGTGACGATAGTCTTGTACTAGAATCTTGTGGGCTTTGGGTGGATCAGATATAGGATCAAAATATACAACATCTTTTGGTTCACTAAAATTATGGCCTACACCTATGGGTCTAATTCTACCTAGGTAGACTACTTTAGACACTTAATCAAACACCCATTGATTTTGTGATACTTGGATACCATCTACTACAAGGGTTTCATGAAAAAGTATACTCCAATCACTTGAAGATCTTCAGCCCATTTGAGTCTCTTCATATTTAGTGTAAAACCTTCTAACTCTCCCAATCAATGAAGAAAATTCCACAAGATCCTGACCACCTGATCCTCCAAGTGCGAGGAGAAAATCTCCTATCTAGCCATTTCATCAGGCTTTTTGGCATTGAATAGCGTCGAGATAGACATGCCCTCATAAATGTAATGTTGAAATCCATGAGTTTGCGGTAGGCATGATGGAAATCTTTCTACAAAGATGGGAACAATTCTCTCTCTTATTTTCTCTCCCTCTTTTCAATTAAATACCTAATTGAATTGTTCAAAAGTCACCTACTTCAACCTAATACCTTAAACTTTTCCGTAGGTCCAAGATTTTAATTAACACACGCTCTGATACCAAGCATGAGGTCCCCAACCCACCGACACCAAAGTCGAGATGGGGTCCTTAACATGTCTCTAGGCCTATTAAAAGTCAGAGTCTCTAAGTAAGAAGGGTTCAGGGAATAGACCTTTACCATTGACAATGGCTTGGGTTTATAGCCCTAGAAGAAAACCTATTCCTATTTTAAAGTGGAAACGAGACATCTTAAAAATCCAAAACTATTTCAACCCTATAACTTTCATAATTGGACTAAGGTATTTCTCAACCAACGCTTTTTTCCCCCTAAAAAATGTGAGGGCACAACTTCCAATTGGAGAAGTTTTCTAAATTTTTTTAGTGCGAGGGGATGGATAGTTACCTGACTAATTAAGTCCACCCATCCATGATTGACAACCTTAGTCAATCCCCACATGATTCTTTTGTTTTCTAGTTACTATCACATTGTTTTAACATTTTAAAAAATGGTTTCTTTTAACTTTCCGTCACAGTGATTCCTTTAATCAAGTATTAAAAACAACATTGTAAAGCATTTTTTTTAGCAAACAGACATCTTTAAACTTAAGACAAGGTACTGTCAATAAAATAATTAACCATAATAACCATGACTAGTACTTTTCTTGTCTCAAGACCGCCTAAGGGTGAAAAAACGACACCCGTTCCTTATTCATAATCCGGGTGGAAACCTATCACCCCGGGGGATTCACCATGGAAAACTTATCGCACCACGTAAGTGCAAGGAGGGGCGTTTTTTTACAAGTAACATAAGCGTATAAGTTAGGGGCAGGTCCCCCAATAACTTATTTCCCATGCTTAAAAATAAGGGAGGGGGTATCATATTTGGGAGGGGGGGAGGGGAGTGAGAAAAGGGAAAAATAAGAGGAAGTTTTTGTGTTTCAAAATCATGGATTCCCAAACAAGTCTGCCCTTAAACTTGTGAGTCAATAGCTACAAAGATACATGCAAGAACTAACACTGCTTTATATCAATTTCTTGTTTCTTGATTATAGTTCATTTGTTGAGGGATAAAAGATATAAAGAGTTTGTATAGATGCAATTTTACACGGAGAACCGAATACAACTTTATAACCATGTTTTTTGAGTAGTTTAGATGGTTCGGAATTGGACGAGTAGCTAGAGTGCAAGCTGAACGGGCACATACTTTGAAATTCAAACTAAGACGCATTGAAGGTACATCTAGTTATCACCATAAGAGGTTCCTTCGTATGTTGCTATCCACTATGCTACACACTCTTTGACTAGTTTTACTCGGTTAGATCATGTGAGACCTAAATTTTATATGTAAGATAAGGGTATGATAGTTTTTTGCATTGATTGTTGTATACGCATAGAAAAGGGGGGCCATATTCCCTAATATGAGTCGTATATAGGGGTTTTATCAAAGTTTTTTGCTCGCAGGTGGCGTCTCATTTTGTATATAGAGTGAATACTCGGGCCTATCACCCAAACTTCGAAGTGCCCATACACCAAACCCGTTGCCCATACAACCGGGCGGCTCCCCTAGGATAAAAACGATATCCTAACTTATGTAGAAACATCAAGACATGACACGGAGTAGAAAATCATCATTCATGGGGGTAACCGACTTATCCGTGGCTGCAAGCCATCATTATTCATCAAAATATACCAAGGAGTCGGAGGTGTCTTGAGACAAGCTGTCTTAAGGACGATCAATCATATCTTTCATAATTCAACCAGCCTTAGCCCAAACAATTCATTTCTAATTTACAAACAATTTCACGTTGGTTTCTTGGAAGATGTCTTCTCTTTTCAGCCAATTTTTACTTTTCCTAATTCCTTACACCCTCTTTTACGTATGCAATGTTAATATTTAAAAAAGAATTTGAATTATTCATCTTAAATTATAATGAAGACCCACCTTAGATTGGTCGGGTATTTGTTGCATTGTTGGGGCATGAATGCTCTCATCAGTAGGTCTACTACTAGGCCTGGCTTCGTCGTCGTACGATGCTCTAGGCCTCTTAGGATTACTGCCCTCATCATTAGATTGAGGGTTTGCTCGGGTCCTTTTTGGTGCCATGAATTCTATCCTTATAAAAAAGGACGTCTATTTATTAGGTAAATCATCCAAAAACTTGGCTTTACCTTTGTATTCAATCTAATTCCTCTTTTTACCCCAACTAAAGTTAATTTGGTAGTCCTAGGTGCAATTTCTTGACCTAGTAATTTCTTATTTTCTTATATAAATAAGATCATTTTATCTCAGCTTTCTTAAGGGTCTTCTAAAGCTCTGTTAATTTTTTTATAAATTCCTGCATCTTTTTCCTAATTTCCCTATCTTTAATAAGCTTGAAATCTGCTTATTTTTTGTTTAATATTTATTAGATTCATTATCTCCTAAAGATTGAATTTTCTCAGCTTCATATCAATGGTTTATACTTCCAGTAATTTTTCTGGAAACTTTTAACAATACTTTCTATTTATCCTATTTAATTTTGATCTTAAAATAGGGTTCTTGATCTATTATAATTACTTAAACTAATTATATTATTATTTTATAATTATTACACTTAGATGATGATGTTTCTTGAATTTGGTAATTACCTTATAATTATCTAACTTTATTAGCTAATTTTTTCCTTTTATTATCATCTAAAATTAGTCTTTTTTTGCTTAGTTACATATTTAGATTAAACTTTTGACCATAAGTTAATTGTCACAGCTTACTTATAATGTTTACTAACTTAAATAATTATCTAACTTGATTAGCAATTTTTTCCCTTTTATTTTTAGCTAAAATCAATATGTATTAACTTAACTAAGTACCTAAATTATTTTTATGACCATAAGATAATTATCACGGCTTACTTATGATGTTTACCAACTCTGATAATTATCTTATAGTTATCCAATTTGATTAGCTATTTCCTCTTTTTTATTTTCAGCTAAAATCAATCTATTTTAGCTTAACTAAATACCTAGATCAATCTATTTTAGCTTTTTGACCATAAGCTAAATATCACAGCTTACTTATGATGTTTACTAACTCTGATAATTATCATTCAATTATCTAACTTTATTAGCTAATTTTCCCCTCCTATTTTCAGCTAATTTTTTTTTGGTTTGACTGAATTAAATAGATATATTAACTTTTTTATCATAAGCTATTTATCAAAGATTACTTATGATTTTTACTAACTTTGATAAATATCTTATAATTATATAACTTGACTAGCTATTTTTCTCGTTTTATTTTTAGTAATAATCTATCTATTTTGGCTTAATTAAATAGCTAGATTAACTTTTTGTTAATGAAATAATTACCCCATGTTTTTAACAATGTTTTTAACTTTAAAAATGATTTTGTGATATGCTGAGTTGTTTTACTAAATTTTTCATTAGTTTTATAGCTTAAATAGCCAATTTTTGTCTAAATAATTACAAAAATTAATCATAGAATTATGATATAATTTTTCTAGCTTATTAACAGTATGATTAAGTTTTGATAATTATTTTAGAACTAAGTAAGCTTCTTTAATAAAATTTTCATTAATTAAGGTCAAAATTAATCAATTTAAGCTCTAATTAAAATTAGTAATTAAATTGATTATTGATCTTCATTAATGTTAAGTAATCAGAAGATAAATAACATATAATAGAGTTTTTAATAGTAGATAATAATTTAATCTTCTTTAATTAATAGATTAATTTAGAAAAATTAGATATAAATTGCTAATTAACTGAGATTAGCATAATCACCTCGTTCAATCACTTGAAATATATACATAGAATGTACAAGATGAAAGAAGTTAGGGTAGATTCTCACACAAAAGAGAGGGAATGGAGCAAAAAAGCGACCGTCATGAGCCCTCTCCCTTATACTAGAGGTATTCATGCCTCTAGCTCCATGTTTAGATCTCCACTTATTGAGGTAGAGGAGGCGTCCTCCTCAGGGATATCCATCATAGGCACTTGATCAAACCGTTGGAAGTAGGGCTTGAGTCTCCATCCATTGACCCTGGTTCGGTGCAATTTCCCAGTGGCATATGTGAGTTTATAATTGCCATTCATGTAGCATTTGAGAATGATAAATGAACCTTCCCATATAGGCATGAACTTTTATCCTTTCGGGTATCAAACATGTTATCATACCTTAGGACCAACATAGCTTTCTTGAGACCTTTTGCCTTAAGTCCGTTGTTGAAGGTAAGTCGTGGTTGCTCTGTGTGTACTGCATAATAGTTGATAGCATCTTCTCTATCTAGTTGAAGCCTCTCTAGATCAAGAATGTGGTTGTAAAGATGAGCATTAGAGCATTCCATTTGCCTAGCTAGTACCCTAAGACTAGCCAATTGTACTTCAATGGGTAAAATGGCCTCTTTTCGATACACCAAGTGATATGTTGTGAACCCAAAGGATGCACAAAATGAAGTGCGATAAGCCCAAAGTGCAGCCATAAGATGCTTGTCCCAATCACTTTTGTGATTGTTTACATGTTTAGTGATGATCTTGCAGATCATACCATTTACCTTTTCCACCAAATTGTTGCATTGTGGGTAGTAGGGAGTTGAGTGCCGTCATGAGATACCCAGCTTCTTCATCAGCTCTCCTACTAGGTCTCCTCTAAAACCTGGTCCCTTATCAAAAATTGTTTCAAGAGGCGTCCAAAATGGCAACAAATATTTTCAAATACAAACTTAGCCACTTCCTTAGCTGTAATCTGGGTGGTAGCAATTGCTTCAGGCCACCTGGTCATATAGTCCACACTCATGATTATATACAATTTACCTGATTGGCTCCTTGAAAAAGGCCCAATGGCATCAATTCCCAATTTCTCAAATGGTCCATAAGAGATTATAGGAGTCTGTGGCTCATATGTGAGCCTCCTATCCCTTGTCTTCTGACATTCCTTTTTATACCAATAGTGCACATTTCTCTGTAAACTAGGCCACACAAACCCGGCTTGCAAAATCTTCCTATTAGTAATGTCAAGTGCAAAGCACCCTCCGTAAACACCATCATGACAACTTGAAATGATTTTAGTGATCTCTCTAGAGAGAGGTACACGCCTAAGAATTTGATACTTACCCTTGCAGTAGAGGTCGTCATTGATAAGGCGGTATTTTGTTACCTTGTGCACAAGCCACTACTTTTGGCCCTTAGTGAGATATTTAGGACACTCTCCTGTGTCCAAGAAACTCATGATGTCATGCATAGCGTCGCTACCTTGGAAGAGAGGTAGCTTCAACTTGATCGCACCCACTAGAACATCTTGTAGTTTGTCTCTAGCTAGAGCATCTGCTTCTTGATTTTGTGCTTGAGGGACATGATGTAATTGTACAACTTGAAACTTCTCTGGAAGTTCCTTTACTTGGCGTAAATGGCCTAGCAAGCTATAATTTTTACAAGCCCAAGTTCCTTGTATTTGTTTTATTAAAAGAATAACATCATCAAATACATTTAATCGTTGAATACCTTGTGTCACACACCACTCTAACCCAAGAGTAAAGGCTAAATATTCTGTCTCATTGTTGGAGTGGGAATCCAAGAGATCCCAATGGAGAATACCTTTTCCCCTTGCTCATTGAAGACAACAATGCCCACTGCAGCTTCATCCACTGTCCTCTTGTCATAAAATCTAATATCTAGCTTACCCAAATGATTTTCTCATATTAAACTGATCACTTAATGTGGGAGAATAAACGGGAACGAGAGTTAGAATTGAGACATGTGCTTCTAGACCTATCTCAGTAGGGGACCAAAAGGAGAGATGGTTGCATCTCAATACAAATCCAAAAGGAGATGTTCTACCAAAGAGCAATGTGCAATAAGTGCTTCTAGACTTATCTCAGCAGAGGACCAAGAAAAGAGATGGTTACATCTCAATACGGGTCCAAAAGGAGGTAGTCTATCAAAGAGAAACGTGCAATTAATGGAGCTTAAAAGACCTTAGGGTTAGCTTCATTAAAGACCTCCAATGGTTAGTGTTAAAATTCCTTTGACCTTAGGCAAGTTTGAGCTTGAGGTGGGAACCCGACCTAAGCTTGAGGTGCTTGTCGTGCTTGATGACTAAGTGCTTGAGGTGCTTGTCGTGCTTGATGACTAAGGTGCGTGCTTGATGGCTAAGGTGCTTGATGACTAAGGTACTTGAGGTGCTTGTCATACTTAATGAAGAAGGTGCTTGAGAAGCATCCCATGCATGGGGGGTAAGATGCTTGAGTCAAAAAGAGACCCTACAAACTTAATGAGGACGGTGCTTGAGAAGCTTCCCATGCATGGGGAGGTAAGGTGCTTGAGTCAAAAAGAGATCCTACAAACTTAATGAGGAAGGTTCTTGAGAAGCTTCCTATGCATGAAAGTCCCAAAGTTAGGGGAATCTTTGACTTAATCTCCCACTCACATAAAGGACACCCCTTTTCCCAAGCGGCACATGGGACACATGTTAGACTCTCCCTATGCTTAGCCACATGGTGTGCTTGAATGCTATTGGTTGGGCTAAAGAGGGGTCCAATGAGCTTCTAGTTCCATCCAACAAATATCTAGATATTTTCAATCTCTCTCTCTCTCTCTCTCTCTCTCTCTCTCTCTCTCTCTCTCTCTCTCTAAGGGGTAAGGAGGACACTTGTTTAAAAACTACCCATGTACTTGAATGCATGCTACGTGTGATTGGCTAGGGGTGAGAGGGGTCCAATGAGCTTGAAACATGTGTAAAAGCTACAACTCGCCCCAAGCAAGCAAGGGGAGTGTTGGGGGGATATACACCACACACACACACTCATTTTGGGGATGCATTCTCACTTGGTGGAAAGTTGAGAAACTCCACCTCCTTCTCCAAGCTTGTGAGAAGTGAGAGCCTACACCAACACTCTTGGTTATGGAATGAAAATGCAACTAGAGCCATGCTTCAATGTTTAATCTTGCCATCTTCTCCATCTTCCTTACTATGCTATTATGTATGCTAGCAAGAAGAGTGATGATAAGTGAGAAACTATCTCTTTCTCCTATGGAATGTTTCTTCCTCCTCTTCCTACCCTCATTCCCTGCTAGCTCTCTCCACCTTTGAAGGTGTTTGAAGCCTTGGGACTGAGGCTTGGGATAGTTAATGCTTTCTACAAAGTTTATGTTATGCTTGTGATGCATGAAGATTTCCGTATTCATTGCATCACCAAGGTTGCAAGGAACACAAAGATTGTATTGTACCAAGTCTCTCTTGATGGGAGAAACTATAATACAATTGCCTATTGGAGGGGGGACCGGATCCGTATGAATTTGGTCCTCAATTGTTGTCATGTTCTCTAAACTCTCTCTCTTGCAAAAGTATTGTTCATGCCAAGTTAACTAAGTACCATGTTTATGTTGCTACCATCAATTAAGTTCACCCGCTATGGTCACAAAGTAATCTCACAAAAGTGCTTCATCTAATTTCCTAATTCCTCTACTCTCAAAGTTCATAGGCCATTTCCATTACATTGGTATCAGAGCATTTGGTTTCTCTTTTCTTGCTTAAGAAGAGAGGTCCTTAAGTAGCCTATTAATGGTTGATTTTGTTAATTATATTAGGGTAAGTGGGACTAGGATCTATTATTGGTTTTGTTGAGTCCATTATGTGGGATATGGTGCACACCTTGTGAGCTTTGATCTTAATAATGGAGCCTTTTTAGACTTGCCTACGGCTTTACCATTATTGAGCCATAAGAAGTCCGAAAGGAGCTATCCCTCAACAACTTCGCTATGTTAGACCCACTCCACTACTCTCTGTAATTAATCAATTTGAGCTGTGGGTGTAGATACTTAAGTGCCTATTTTCAAAGGCTAAGAGAAGTGGCAACTAAGGTTTTGAATTGCCAAAGCATACACTAAGTAAACACATAAGTTTAATTAACATGGCTGACAATAACCAAGAGACTAAAATGAACATTGATAACTTTGATTTTGCACATGAAGGTGCTAATGATGAAGCCCCCATGTTTGTTAATTATCTTGTTACTAGGTTGCAACAAGCTATGGGCAACCTCGCTTTGCAAGCTGAAGTTACTCAACAACTTCATGCTTATGGGATTTCCTTTCCTCTCCAAGAGGAGAGAGAGCTTAGGAGGCCTTTTGATGAGACCTCCAAAAGAAGACTCTCTCCCATATGAGAGGAGGAATCCAAAGAACAAGAAATTAATGAATCCCTAAGTTCCTCCAAAGATGTGGCTCCACAAAGAAGGCGGACTAAACGATCGCCAACTCCTCCCAGGAGGAAACGGTTAACCCATAGTCCTTCTCCTTGTCACTCCAAAAAGGGAAGAGAGGAAACAAAGGAAGAAAAGGGCAAGAAAGAGGTCACCCTCTTCTCCTCCTTCTTCACCTTCCTCCTCTACCAATGAAAGCTATGGCTATTCTCCTAGAGAATACAAGAGGGGAGGACATCACAAATCTTACGGTACATGATGGCGAAGGTCCCAAAAGCTTAAGAAGGTCAAAGAGGGAGGAAAGAGCATCATAGGTAAGGAAAGAGTATCTCTTTCCTTACCTATGATGGCACCTTTGGTGCTACTGACAGAGTATTGGCCTTCATCCAACAATTTGATGCGGCCTTTGGAGAAGAGGGCTTCACAGAGTCTTCCAAGCTATGCCATGTAGCTATGCACTTCCAAAAATTGGCTCGTCAATGGTGGGCTAGCCTTCGTGGCAACGACGAAGCCTCAAAGACATGGAAAAATCTATGAGTTTCCATCATGAAGCAATTCCTTGCAAGTGATGCAAAGGACAAAGTGCTTACCAAATGGTGAAGTTTAAAGCTTCTCTCTCATGATTCTATCCACAAATATGTGGAAAAGTTTTGAGATTTACATCTTAAGGCTATTGTGTTGCAAAAGATAGACTTTGCTCAGTAAAAGCAACAATTCAGTGCGGGATTACCTGAAGAGATGGCCAAGTATGTCAACTCTCAACGGCTTGGTTCTATCATAGAAGTAATCCACCACACTGTGGTTGCTTCGCGCATTAATTTACAAGAAGGGGCTAGACGAAATGTGAAGCCCATGGAAAATAAAGACAAAACTGATGCCAAAATGAAAACCAATGCCCAAAATTCTTACCAAGGCTATTCCAACAACAACAACAATTAGTCCAAGGAGAAGGGAGTTTACAAAGGTAAATATAAACTCTCTCCTAAAGAGGTAGAAGCTTTTTGTAAGGACCACAAATGTTTTAAGTGTGGGGAGCAAGGCCATGGTTATCATCCTTGCCCCAAGAGAATTGCCCGCAATGAGACTCTTGGAGCCTCTATGTTTGAAGCTCCAAAAGAGGATGCTCATTGCCAAGTATTTCTTCTTTCCTATGGTTGGGGAAAGATGTAAGAGCATGATGACCCTAGTTCAACTCACAAATTCATATCCACGGAGTTGACTACTAAGCTAGGCATACAAGCCCACGAGATGGGAGATGCATTGAAAGCCAATGGAGCTATCAAGGGACAAGACGTCTCAATTACTTCCTTAATTGGAAAATTAAAGCTTCATGTCCAAAGCTATGTGGACAAAAATGATTTTTTCATCTCCCCTCTCAAACATGAGAATGTTATCATTGGGGCACCATGATTTAATCGCATGGCCTCCAACATGAAGTTCCTTGAAAGGAGAATCTACTTCACCTACAGGGAAGAGAGCATGTACATAGATGCTAATGAGTCAGAGAAAACCATATTCTTGCAATAAAGGGAATCAAGAGTAATTAGAGGAACACCATATTCTTGCAATAAAGGGAATCAAGAGTAATTAGAGCTGTGTAATTTCCTAAATGGATCCCAAGATGTTTTCATTGATGACATCCCTAGTGAGATATCTCTAAAATGAGGGATGATGACCATGCGATTGAGCTCCTACCAAGAAGCTCACCGCCTGACAAGCCTCCTTATCGAGTTTCACAAGCTCAACAAGAGGAGATCATGAGGCAAGTGCATGAATTGGTGGAAAAAGGGATGGTGAGGTCTAGCTCCTCTCCATTTTGTTCACCATTACTTTTAGTGCAAAACAAAGACGACACATATCACACGTGTGTCGACTATAGATCACTAACAAAAATAGATTTTCCATGCCATGGGTAGAAGATCTATTTGATAAGTTACAAGTTTTGGCCTGATAAATGCTCCAAACGCGTTCAAACTCATGATGGACAATGTTGGGGTATAGGCGTATGTGCCTTGCCCAGCCGCCCAAAGTCTGGGCGCCCACTGACTTCTATACCTTATACATAGCATAAGTGTATAGGGGGCTGCTCACTCATTGTGTCTCCCCACCCATATCTGTGTGTCGTGTGTCTCCTTCTCTCTCTCACTCTCCGTCTGTGGTGCTCCCCGATCCCCTTCAATTGGTATCAGAGTGTAGGTGCGGAGGGAGCGCGTGTGTGCACAGTCATGGCGATAGCGTAGAGCCAGTTTCATTCCCGAAATCGCGACCGCGCACGCGCACTTTCAAGAGTGCAAACAGGGTTTCGACTTCGGCACTGGCAAATTCAGCTTTCCGAGAGCGTTTCCACTAAGCGTCCTGGCATTTTACCCCCCTTTCGAAGCCATTAGAGCCATCAAAAACTTCATTCGAGCTACGGTTGAGGAGCTGCATTTTTCAGCCCTCTTTTGGCAGTTTATGCTGCGTTTTTGGATCGAAAGGGAGGTTTTTTGGCATAGCTTTCACACCCGGACTCGGATACATGTAATCCAAGAGTCTACCTTGGGGTTTTGGCATGCTCCGGACACGCTCGTCATATCAAAATTTTAAAATTATGAACGCTGAATTTTCTGCAGCAGCTGCAGCAACAGCAGTTGTTTATTGTGTGTCGAGGATTCCACACATGGTTTGCTCTCAGATGTGAGAGTCATATTTGCTACAAGTTTCCTCACAGGTGGGAGGATACGATGTATGCCTTATGTGGTTTGATGCTCAGGGAGACTAATGTGATTGAATTTTGAGCTCGGCAATGTATGCCTCGAGCATGTTTTTTGGCTGTCACAGGTAGAGCAGATATTTGTGTACTAGATTTGCAGGTGTTTGCAATGATGTATGCAAAGTGTGGAGATTGGTGCATGCATTTGGAGTGCGGTTTGATGCGCTTTGGTTGATCATGGTTTTGAGCGTGCAGTCAGTTTGGTTACTGGTTTTGTGGCCGTTTTATTGACGAAACTCTGGCGAAATTTTCCCAGGAGTTTTATGCGTATCATTTATGCGATCTAGGTAGAGATTGCGGGTTGCACTCAGCATTTGCGTGCGGTGTTCTCTGCAGGTGGGAGATTTGTGCGTGTGTATGCATCGATACCGCACAGTGTGGGCTTGGTGATTAGCTCACAGATGTATGCTCTATGACGGCGTGTGTGCAGGTGATCTTCAGACCGAACAAGTCATAACTTCTTGGAGAAGTTTTGGGCTAATTCTTTATGCGCTACGGTTGGTAGTGTGGGGCTGAATTACGGACTGTTTTTGGCCATGCAAGAGGGCTGAGAATTTTGTAATTTTGGGCTGACTTTTAGGGCTGATTCGGTGAAGATTATGCACAAGGTTATGGTCGTCATGAATGCGTCTTGTAAGTAGTGCGTTTGATTGCAGTGTGATACTAGAGCAAGCGAGGCTTGTATTGACATTGCGGGAGCTCTATTTTGGAGTGTGTCTCACAGGTTTTACATTGTGTTTCTGGCCATATTTGTAGACAGTTTCCAGGTGTTGTTGGTGAGGTGGTTTTGCTTTCTAGTTTGCTACATTGTGCTCATGGTAGAGACAGGTGATCGCTCAGATTATGATCTCTCCGAAATGTGCATGTTTGATGGGTCAGACTTTGCAGCATGGAGAGAGTGTATGCTTGATGCATTGACACAGCGAGGGTTGCATTAACCATTGAGTGGTGATGCAGGTAGACCTTCAAACATGTCTGACGATCAGTGGAAGGAGCTAGAGGAGAGGGCACTATCTACGCTCTCTTTGCACCTTGCGGAATCTGTATATGCTCTTGTTATGTATGAGACTACTTCGAGAGCACTTTGGCGCAGATTACATGATATGTATGATAGATCTGAGTCATCACGGACTCGTGTAAGACATGTACATTCACGAGCACGCCGACAAGTGACATGTTGGTATTGTGGTCATTCTGGACACGTTAGACGGCGCTGTTTTCATCGTATGCGACATCGTAGCAGACACGGCAGTCTCAGAGATGTATGTAGTGATGCCATGGACTCAGTTGCTTTGACAGTTGAGGCAGATGTAGTGTCGGAGTATAATAGTGACGGGGATGTCACTTTTACCTCGAGCTATGCACGAGATGCTATACATGTGGATAGTGCACTCCCTTCGCAGTGGTTGCTAGACGCAGATGCTATGTTTCATGTCACGCCGCATCGTGAATGGTTTTGTAGCTATTCTAGCGGGATGTTTGGCAGTGTACGTTTGACCGATGGATCAGTGTATGCGATAGCAGGTGCAGGAGATGTGAGATTGTCATTACCGAGTGGTACATCTTACTTGTTACGACATGTGCGCTATGTACCAGATTTGACAGTGAGTTTGATCTCGATTGGTCAACTTAGAGATTGTGGATGTCAGATTTCGCTACGAGAGCGAGATTTTGTGATGCATTTGGGTTCGCGAGTGATTGCGAGAGGTGCCAGGAGTGGTACAGGTTAACCATTGCATGTGGATCACGAGAGAGACGGTGTTGTCTCTGTGATCACGCAACCAGGTAGAGAGCGAGAGAGCAGGAGAGTCTCTTTTGCTTGTGGGTTGCAGGGTACTTTGCATGGAGTGCAGAGTAGTGAGCTCGTTGTGCACACAGTTGGGGCACGACTTGAGCAGTCACACAGAGAGGTGACAGAGTCAGACATGCATGCTTTGCTAGTGACTGAGCAAAGCAGAGAGTCAGTTGTGCGAGATACTTCTATGCAGGATAGACAGGTAGAGCGATCTTGCTCTAGTGAGTCACGACAGGAGGACGTTGTGCAAGAGTCTATGCATACGGAGTTAGAGCATGAGAGCTCTAGTGAGTCACAGCAGATTGAGTGGTCATGTTTGCAGTGGATGGTTGTAGAGGAGACTGAGATGTCAGCGATTATGCAGTCATTCCTTTCTATGCTCGACAGTGAGCATGGGGATATAGTTGTGCAGGATATGTCTTCCAGCAGACACCTAGAGCAGTTGCTTTGCTCTGAGGTTGCACGACAGGTTGATGCGTCTTGTGTGGATAGTTAGGAGATGCATGTGGCTGACACGCCTTGTCAGTCAGAGATGCCTATTGCGAGGGATATATATGTTGATGCATGCTCCGTAGAGCTAGCAGGGCCCGCTACCATTGCATCGGCATTCGGTGGTCTCATGTATGAGATGTTGATCTTGAGATCGGATATCGCAGCTGCAATGGGAGCATTTGCAGTTGGGGTTGTCAGTCGTTTGTTGACTGATGATGGCATAGTGCACGAGGGAGATATGCAGGTATTGCATACATACTTGCAGTACGTGTGCGGTATGTCTAGTGGTGTATGGACTTACACGGGAGCAGGACAGCCGGATGCACACGATCACAGCCAGCCAGTGGGCATCAGTTGAGAGCGGTTTTCTCTCACCTTTTGTAGTCTTTAGACTAGGTTCCCTTGCTTAAAGGCACAGTCGCCTTTAAGTGGGAGCTTGTTGGGGTATAGGCGTCTGTGCCTTGCCCAGCTGCCCAAAGTCTGGGCGCCCACTGACTTCTATACCTTATACATAGCATAAGTGTATAGGGGGCTGCTCACTCATTGTGTCTCCCCACCCATATCTGTGTGTCGTGTGTCTCCTTCTCTCTCTCACTCTCCGTCTGTGGTGCTCCCCGATCTCCTTCAGACAAAAATCTTCAGGCCGTTCAAATTCTCTTGAGGACTACAAGCGACACCTCTAGGTAATCTTTCAAGTTGTGAGAGAGAATAATATTTTCATTAATCAAAAGAAAAGTGAATTTTTCCTACTAGAGATTCAATATTTAGGTCACATTATCTGTAAAGATGGCACCCGTATGGATCCAAAAAAGTTAGAGATAATAAAAGGATGGACTAATCCAAGGAATTTACAAGAGGTACGAAGCTTCATAGGTATGTGTGCATACTATAGATGCTTCATAGAAAAATTATCGCTAATAGCAGGCCCATTACATTACTTAACAAAAAAGAACGTTAAGTATTCATGGATTGAAAAAGTGCAAGAAGCTTTTGAGAAGCTTAAGGAGAAGCTTACCTATGCTCACACTATTAGATCTCTCAAAGACATTTGAGGTCCAATGTGATGCTTGTGGTGTTTGCCTTGGAGCTATTTTGCTTCAAGAAGGGCATGCCATAGCTTATGAGAGTCAAATACTCAACTCCGATAAGTGTTTATTTGGACAATACGAAAAAGAGAAACTAGCTACTCTATATGTCCTAAATACATGGAAACACTATCTCTTGGGGACTCCATTCATCTTACGAATGGATCACAAAGCCTCAAGAACTTCATGACGCAAACCAAGCTCTCCGACAAAAAAATGAGGTGGGCAAATTTTCGTTTGCAATTTAAATTTCATATTGCTCACATTGCTAGCAAGCACCATGAAGTGGTCGATGCACTTTCACAACGACCAAGGGTAAATGTGATGTCTATAGCAACTCACAATGATCTATATTTTATGATAGATGAGTATGCTACTGACCGAGAACTTAAGTATGTAAATACAGCCTTTGCATTAGGGAAGAAAAAAGAACCATTCACCTTGAAGGATGGTTATCTTCCACACGGCAATAGGCTATGTGTTACTCACCCATACAATACGAAAATCGTGTATGAATCCCATACTTCTCCTTATGCTGGGCAAAGAGGGAATCCATAATCTACTCTTCAAGGAGTAGAAATGTATTATTGTTGGTCTACCATGAAAAGTAAACATACAAGAGTATGTTTCAAAATGCGTGGTATACCAAAAGTTGAAATTTTATTAAGGGAAGCAACTTGGATTGTTTCAGTCGATAGGCTTAACAAGAAAACACACTCTATGCCAGTCAAAAAGACTATTAAGGCACATCAAATGGCAACCCTCTTTAAATGTCAAATTTTCAAGTCATGGCTTTCCAACATCCATAGTGTCGGACAAAAATCCTAGAATGACCAGTAATTTCTAGAAGGGTCTCTTTGAGAATCTAGGAAGTAGATTAAATTTCTCTTTCGGCCTATCGTCCACAAATGGATGACCAAAGTGAAATAATTAATCTAACAATCCTTGATCTACTAAAAGCCTATACCATGGAAGTAGGTCGATGTTCCCAATGAGAGAAAAACCTACCTCTTATAGAGTATGCGTACAATGACATTGTACATACTTCTATGGGGAAAGCACCTTTCAAAGTTAAAGAGGGAATATCCAAAAGTGCCTCACTACTTAAAGTACATGGGAAGATCTTTTCTACTAATGAATATAGCCGAGACTCACAAGAATCTCTTCCAAAGATTAAAGAGATTATATCCATCTCAAAGAAAAGGCAAAAATGGATGCTGCTAATAAGCACAGAAGAGCCTTAGCCTTTAAATAAAATGATTAGGTCTTGCTAAATTTTCTCAAGGCTTATCTAAGACATAGTACAGGCAAGAATCCTATGCGCCTCCAAGAGTATTATGCTAAACTAGCAAAAAGATACTATATTCCTTTTTAAATTTTTAGCCAATCAATGAGATGGCTTATCAATTAAAGTTACCCCAACCATTGGCTCATGCACCATGTTTTCCATGAGAGCCTACGTAAGCCTTACAAAGGAGCGCCATCAAAAGAAGCAATAGTTGCAGACCCTCCAAAAATAAGAGATCAAGTACTTCAATCTAAGTCCATCCTATGACATGAAGACAATGTACTAAGAAACGGTAAGATTATCTGATGCTATCTTATTAAGTTTAAGAATTATTATTTTAAAGATGCTAGATGGATGCAAAGAACCTAGCTTAAGAATAATATGAACCTTGTCAATGCCTACAATGATACCTTAAAATAAGCATATCATTTTGTCTCATAAGACTAGTTCTCTTTTTATTGTGCACAAATTTAAGAAGTATGCATGCTTAGAATCATGTTTGTGGTGATGACGTCTCCCAAACACCAAGTAGAACTTATCACTCTACTTTGGAAGAATGATATGGACTAAAGAGCAAACATGCTTGCGGCAGCTACGTCTCCCAAGCACCAAATGGATTAGTCATCCATCTTGGAATGATGTCAAATGGTAAAAAGGGATCCTCTACCCGCTAAGTAACATGGACTAATCACTAGGCTTTATCTTCTCTACCTTATAGTCGAGTGTTACCAGATACATGTGGTAGTGATGTGTGTGAACACACTAGGACCTCCGGGGCATTTTTTCCCTCTTTAGGAGGTTTTTTCCCCCGTGCATTGTATATACGCCTATTATGCACATTGCTGTTGCAAGAGTCACTTTCCAGAAAAAACAGGACTAGGCAGCGTGCAGTTGAACAGGCTTTTATTGCTTCTCAAAGAAAGGGTGGTAATAGCAATGCAGCCACTTCTTATAGTTCTGCTGCGAGTGGAAAAAGTTCTGTTCCTAATGCTTCTGCTGGCAGCAATTCGTCTGGAAATTCTGGTGATAAGGGCAAAAAGAAGAAGCGTTTCCATTATTGTAAATCCAATGATCACTTGATCAAGTCGTGTCCTAAGTTGAAGGCCAAAGAGGCTAAGAAGAAAGAGGGTGGTTCCACTGCAAATGCTGGTTCCACTACAAATGCATCCATTATTGAGTCTTCTGTGAAAGGAGACTGTAATGTTGATGTTGATACAGAATGGGCTTTTAGCGCAAAGTGCACTTACAATCATGATGTCCATGATGCATGCTTGCCAGTTGTTGCTACAGATTCACATGTGTGGTATTTCGACAGTGGTGCTACAAAGCACATTACCTCACATCGTGAATTGTTTACCTCTCGAGAGTCTGTCCCTCATGGGAATTCAGTCACTTGTGCCAACAACGCCTCGTATCCAGTTCAGGGAGTTGGAAAGATTGTGCTCACTGCTGTTAATGGCAGTTCCTTCACACTTGTTGATGCACTTTATGTACCTGGGATCAAGAAGAATCTCTTGTCTGTATCCGCACTTGCTAGACTTGGACTTGTAGTCAAATTTGTGGATGACAGATGTACAGTTCATGATCTCAGTTTTGGTGATGAAACTGTTGCATCTGGGCTTTTGTGCCACGGGCTGTATAAGCTCACTCTGTATGACAAGTGTGGACAAAATTTTGCAAATGCTGTTGCAAATTCAAGGGCTATTTCAGATGCAAAACTTTGGCATGCACATTTTGGTCATCTGAATTTTTGCAATTTGCTGCGTTTGCAGAAATCTGATATGGTTGCTTCTTTGCCGCCTCTTGCAACACCTGTCAAACATGTTTGTGAAGGCTGTATTTTGGGTAGATGCAGCGCTCTAAATTTCCAAAGGATGGTTCAGTTCGGGCCACATGCAGGTTGCAGCTTGTGCATAGTGATGTTTGTGGGCCCATGCAAACTCTGTCCTTGGTCAATTACCTGTACTTTGTGACTTTCATTGATGATTACTCCAGGCATGCATGGGTATTTCCGCTTAAAGCGAAGTCCGAAGTTTTTATGTGCTTTAAACAATTTCTGGCTATGGCTGAAAATGTCTCGAAATGTACTATGGGCACCTCCGTTCCGATCGAGGGGGGGAGTATATGTCTCATGAATTTAATGCATTTCTGGCTAGTCGTGGGATAAAAAACCAATGTACAGTGCCTTATACACCTCAGAAAAATGGTGTTGCTGAGAGGAAAAATAGGTCACTGATGGAAATGGCACGATGTATGGTCAAAAGTCAAGCTTTGCCGCATTCTTTTTGGCTTGAGGCCATCATGTGTGCCACTTATGTACTTAACAGGTGTACTTAACACTTACGTACTTAATAGGTGTATGGTCAAAAGTCAAGCTTTGCCGCATTCTTTTTGGCTTGAGGCCATCATGTGTGCCACTTATGTACTTATGTACTTATGTACTTAACAGGTGCAGTCTATTACTCCATATGAAGCATGGCATGATAGAAAGCCTTCTATTGAGCACATGCGTGTTTTTGGCTGTTTGGCATATGCTTTGGTGCCACAAGTGCAGCGCAGAAAATTGGATGATAAGGCTGTCAAATGTATTTTTGTTGGTTATAGTGTTGAAAGCAAAGGTTACAGGTTGTATCCTCCACAAACAAAACGTATTCTGGTTTCACGGGATGTAGGTGTTTGTGGAAGATTCTGTTCAGCCCTTGCTGTCAATACTAGAGACAGTAATGTAAGCTCACAAGACATTTATGACACTTTGTTGCCTATTTTCAGTGGTGGAAATACGAATGTAAGTTCCAATGAGGCAAATGTACAGCCTATGGGGGTTTCTGAAAATGTTTCAGATCAGCCTATTACTGATACAGATGTACATAATGTACTTGATGAGGAAAGGGCAGAAAATGAGCAGGCTAGAGGTATGCCAAAATGGCTGGTGCACACATTGCGTGACAGTAAATTGAATGCACCTTTGTCTAGTCATACTCGTTCAGGCTCTCGCCATGCATCTTATGCATCAGATTGTTATGCTTTGGCTGTGTCTAGTTTACATGATGTTGAGGAGCCTCTCTCATTTGATGAAGCACAGAATTCAAAAAATTGGATGGCTGCCATGCAATCAAAATATGATGCACTTATAGAAAATGACACATGGACTTTATGTGATTTGCCTCCTGGCAAAAAGGCCATTGGTACGAAGTGGGTTTACAAGTTGAAACGTAAGCCGGATGGTGAGATCGATCCCCATAAGGGTCGACTTGTTGCAAAGGGTTATGCACAGCAAAAAGGCATAGATTATGAAGAGAATTTTGCTCCCACTTGTCGTATGACTACTGTGCATTTTCTATGTGCATTGGCAGCTCATTTTGGTTGGGATGTACATCAATCAGACATTGTTACTGCTTTCTTGAATGGTGACATATTTGAAGAAGTTTATGTAACGCAGCCCTCGCGGTTTTGTCATAAAAGGACAAGAGGACAAAGTGTGCAAATGTAACAAGGATTTGTATGGGTTGAAGCAATCTCCTCGTACTTGGTATGAGAAAGCTGACACTCATTTGGTCAAACAAGGCTTTCGTAACAGTCCAACAGAAAGCACATTGTATGTAAAGCGTGAGGGTGATGTACAAATCGAAAGTTCCTGTCTGAAAAAAAATCAATGAGATAGCTAAGAGCATAAAGACAGATCCAGGCAAGGTATGTAAGAAAAACCAATGTGCCGCTCGTATTTTTCTTTATCTAGAACCCCATACCCCTATAGTAATAGGAGAGTCAAGGATAGGTCCCTCGCTTTATCGCCCTACAAAGGGCGGTAAGTCAAGAGAAGGCGGGTACCCGATCCCTTCCCAAAGAACCGTACGTGATACTCCTGCATCATACGGCTCTGTCTTAAGATAGGATAGCCAATGAGTCGGCCCTTGTCATTCATTCTTTCACGACAACTTTTTCTGCTTCAAATCTGGCAGAGACATTTTGGCGGTGTTCAGCGGTTCACCTCAATTGTTTGCGAACAAGGGGATCTGCTTGCAGTCCAGGGAGGGCCTGGCCTGTAAGGCTGGCTCTTAAGCTTCGCAAGCGCTCCCTTTTCTTCTATTATTATTACAAAGAATTAATCTATCTTACGTATGTGTGTATATATATCATTGAACGCGTGGCGTGTTGGACTGGCTTGCGCATGCGGTGTGTCTGAAGCGGGAGGACCGGTTATGGGTCTCAGCAAGCTTCCTTGCATCTAACTGTATTCTTGAAATGTGCGTTTGCGCTTTGCGTTTCCTCAAGGCCTTTGCCTTGGCCTGATCTTTGTGTTGAGATGATATTTAACTTAATAGAAAGCAAGCCATTAGCATGTCGCTTCACGCCTTATCAAAAAAAAGTCCAAATCCTTTTTGTCTCTTCCGTGCGTGCGTGAGACAAAAAAGAAGCATGCGACGTGTCAGTTACACATACAGCTTTGCCTTTAAAACGTCCATGCCCCGATCCGCGGCTAGGGGCGTCTCCTTGTTGTCTAGCCTCAGTCATCGTAGGTTGTTTTAATTGACTTTATTTTTGTATTTTGGATTCTTTTGGCTTTTTGACGTTTTGTTTCTTAGCTAAATCTTTCTTTGCTTGTGATTTGGCTTTTTAATCTACGGCTGCCTGTAAGTGGTCTTTTGAATTAAACGTTGTTTTCGGGTTTTATAATTACCCCAGTGATTTTGGCCGCCAAGAGCACTCTCTTGTCCGCGACCACACTAAACGGGTTGGGTTAGGTTGGCCTCTTATTTTGTTTCAGTGACTTATCTTATAGCTGGCTTCTTGAGACCGACCTGTCAGGCTTTCTCTTGAGACCAAGACGATTCTCCCTATCAACTCAATCGGTAGCTGACGAGTCCACGTCCATCCCAGGGCGTCGGGTACAATCCATTTCCCTGCCACCCTTGTAGCCGTCACCTGGAATCCGCGCAAGTGTGTCTGCACCCCTTAGACTTGACGAAAAGAAAAAGGTTGTTTTCTAAACTCCTCCACCCAACCCAGGAACACCCTTTTCTGCATGTCTATACAATACTTGAGTAGGCAAGGCGAAGTATCGCAAGGTACCCATTCAGCAGAAGACTCCACGCCAATTCTAAATAGGTCGTCTAACGGATTCGACAAAAAAGGCTATGCCTGCACACGAGACTACCTTTCATCGAAAGCTTCGCGGGAACTCTCTAAATTTAACCCTAGCCCGCCCGGAGAGGTTTACTGCACAAGGCTCCTGTTTGCAGGGGGCCTTATCCCAGCGGAGATCAGAAGCTCAGCTCCACACGACATAAGGATTAACACGCTTTCAAAAAAAACGTGAAGAAGTAAAGTATCCAACATGCAAAACACAGCAATCATAAAGGATTCACTAATTAAAAATGCTATTATATACTCTTTCTTAAAACCTTCAATACTAGACCAACCTACTAGAATGCAAATAAGAATTAAAGACATAGTCAAGACTGCTAAAGATAAGAAAGTACCATCTATACCTATAATGAAATTGATGTTTGAATGGGGAAGCCATCAAATAGTTTCCACGAATTAAAATTTGGCTGTGGAATTATCGGATTATGTCCAAAAAACCGAAAAATACGAAGAAGTCGTCAAAAAAGCGCGCAAACCGATGATTCATATCCGTCATATTCCAAAATCAGGAGAAACCAAGAGAATAATGCTTCCTAACAAAAAACGTAAGGTGAGACCACTGAGATAAAATTCCGCTAATAACATCTTCTCATTGTGGTTCTTTATGTTGATGATTTGCTGATCACTGGACCAAATGAGAGACACATTGCTGAATTTAAGGCTGATTTGAATGCTACTTTCAAGATGAAAGATTTGGGGCTGTTGCATCATTACTTGGGTATACAGTTTAAGCAGTGCGATGGTGGTATTGCCTTGTGTCAAAAAAGTTACATAGAGACATTGCTATGTAAGTTTGGACTTGAGGATTGCAAACCTATTGCCACTCCCATGGAAACAGGTTTGAAGCTGAGTCTACATGATGTTGGCGATCCTGCTGATGTCACTCTTTACCAAATTGTTGTTGGTTGCCTCATTTATGTATGCAACACGAGGCCGGATATTCAGTTTGCAGTCTCACAGGTCAACAGATTTATGCATAGCCCAGGGTCTAAGCATTGGTAGGCTGTCAAGAGGATTTTTCGCTACCTTAGTGGCACTTTACATCTTGGCTTGTTTTATCCCAAGGGCGGATCATTGCCGCCAGACTTACATGCTTTTTCGGACTCAGATTGGGCTGGTTGTTTTGACACGCGAGTGTCCACAAGTGGTTTTTGTTTCATGCTTGGAAGTTCATGTATATCATGGTTCATCAAGAAGAAACCTACTGTGGCCACTTCTAGTTGTGAGGCTGAGTACAGGGCAGTCTTCACAGCTACGGTTGAGTGTGTATGGCTCAGACGCCTTATGGTTGGACAGGACACTGCCAACACTATCTACACTGATAGTCAGAGTGCATTGGCAGTTGCGAGGAATCCCGTTTTTCATGCTCGCACAAAGCACATTGAGGTGCATTACCACTATGTCAGGGAGAGGCTCTCAGCAGGAGAGATCAACTTGGATTATGTGCCAAAACAGGACAACCTTGCAGATCTTTTCACAAAGGCATTGTCTCGTGAGAAGCTTGAAGCTTTACGCAAAGCTTTGGGCTTACTCCCCTTTGTGGACTGATCCTTTCCTCAGGGCATGGCACTTCCCTTTACTCATGTGCGAGCTCTCGTTCACCGCATCACTCCAGGGGGGATTTGTTACCATATACATGTGGTAGTGATGTGTGTGAACACACTAGGACCGCCGGGGCATTTTTTCCCTCTTTAGGAGGTTTTTTTATCCGTGCATTGTATATACGCCCATCACTCTAGGGCTATCTATCTTTCCATTGCACACTAAGTAACACACTCTCTATTGTGTGCCTTGAGCTTCCTTCGTCTTCTCCAAGCTGTGTGTGTTTCTCTGCAACCCTAATTCCAACATCGAGGACGACTATGATTTCAAGAGAGAGGTAATGTCATAAAATCTAATACCTAGCTTACCCAAATGATTTTCTCATATTAAACTGATCATTTAATGTGGGATGAAGAGTTAGAATTGAGACATGTGCTTCTAGACCTATCTCAGTAGGGGACCAAAAGGAGAGATGGTTGCATCTCAATACGGGTCCAAAAGGAGATGGTCTACCAATGAGCAATGTGAAATAAGTTCTTTGAAACTTATCTCAGTAGGGGACCAAGAGAAGAGATGGTTACATCGCAATACGGGTCCAAAAGGAGGTAGTCTATCAAAGAGCAACGTGCAATTAATGGAGCTCAAAAGACCTTAGGGTTAGCTTTATTAAAGACCTCCAATGGTTAGTGTTAAAAGTCCTTTGAACTTAGGCAAGCTAGGGCTTAGGGTTAGCTTCATTAAAGACCTCCAATGGTTAGTGTTAACAGTCCTTTGACCTTAGGCAAGCTAGGGATGAGCTTGAGGTGGGAACCCGACCTAAGTTCGAGGTGCTTGTCGTGCTTGATGACTAAGTGCTTGAGGTGCTTGTCGTGCTTAATGACTAAGGTGCGTGCTTGATGATTAAGGTGCTTGTCATGCTTGATGACTAAGGTGCTTGAGGTGCTTGGCATGCTTAATGACTAAGCTACTTTGAGATGCTTGTCATACTTAATGAGGAAGGTGCTTGAGAAGTTTCCCATGCATGGGAAGATGCTTGAGTCAAAAAGAGACCCTACAAACTTAATGAGGAAGGTGCTTGAGAAGCTTCCCATGCACGGGGGGGGGGGGGGGGGGGGGGGGGGGGGGTAAGGTGCTTGAGTCAAAAAGAGACCCTACAAACTTAATGAAGAAGGTGCTTGAGAAGCTTCCTATGCATGAAAGTCCCAAAGTTAGGGGAATCTTTGACTTAACCTCCCACTCACCCAAAGGGCACCCCTTTTCCCAATGGGCACATGGGACACATGTCAGACTCTCCCTATGCTTAGCCACATGGTGTGCTTGAATGCTATTGGTTGGGCTAAAGAGGGGTCCAATGAGCTTCTAGTTCCATCCAACAAATATCTAGATATTTTCAATCTCTCTCTCTCTCTCTCTCTCTCTCTCTCTCTCTCTCTCTCTCTCTCTCTCTCTCTAAGGGGTAAGGAGGACACTTGTTTAAAAACTACCCATGTACTTGAATGCATGCTGCATGTGATTGGCTAGGGGTGAGAGGGGTCCAATGAGCTTGAAACATGTGTAAAAGCTACAACTCACCCCAAGCAAGCAAGGGGAGTGTTGGGGGGATATACACCACACACACACACTCATTTTGGGGATGCATTCTCACTTGGTGGAAAGTTGAGAAACTCCACCTCCTTCTCCAAGCTTGTGAGAAGTGAGAGCCTACACCAACACTCTTGGTTATGAAATGCAAATCCAACCAAGATCCATGCTTCAATGCTTAAGCTTGCCATCTTCTCCATCTTCATTACTATGCTATTATGTAAGCTAGCAAGAAGAGTGATGATAACTGAGAAACTATTTATTTTTCCTTTGGAATGTTTATTCCTCCTCTTCCCTATCCTCATTCCCTGCTAGCTCTCTCCACCTTCGAAGGTGTTTGAGGCCTTGGGACTGAGGCTTGGGATAGTTAATGCTTTCTACAAAGTTTATGTTATGCTTGTGATGCATGAAGTTTTCCATCTTCATTGCATCACCAAGGTCGCAAGGAACACAAAGATTGTATTGTACCAAGTCTCTCTTGATGGGAGAAACTATAATACAATTGCCTATTGGAGGGGGGACCGGCTCCGTATGAATCCGGTCCTCAATTGTTGTCATATTCTCTCAACTCTCTCTCTTGAAAAAGTATTGTTCATGGCAAGTTAACTAAGTACCATGTTTATGTTGCTACCATCAATTAAGTTCACCTGCTATGCTCACAAAATAATCTCACAAAATTGCTTCATCTAATTTTCTAATTCCGCTACTCTCAAAGTTCATAGACCATTTCCATTACACCTCTTATAGGCTCCATAAAAAAAAAGTGAGTGAGCCTTCTCTATCTTAGGGACTTCCAACACATGTGTTACTTGTTTGTCACTTGTCTTTATCTTCAACATCTTTTCATAGTGGCAATGGGTGAGAATGCCTCCTAGAATGGCTCTTGTGGAGCTCTCCACTTGCATTGTGTAGCCAAACTCTTGCAACCTTGTGAGCCATTTGAAAATCCTAGAAGAAACATCCATGTGTTGCATTACATAAGGAAATACTTGTTTCATTTTGAAGATTATGAATGGTCCAAACAATAAATAAAAGCAAAATTTGGTGGTAGCAAACATTAATGCAAAGCACCATGTGCTCCACTACCGTGTATCCCTTTTTCGATGGAGTCATCATGCGACTAGAGAAGTAGATAGGATGCATGAAAGAAGTTTGAGGATCCTTTTACATCACTACTACCCCAAGTGTGTCATTGTCCACACTAGGGTTTACATAAAACGACTCGTCCCACTTTGGAGGTGCAATAGTGGGAAGTGAGGCTAGAATTTGTTTTACCTCATTGAATTGTTGTTCATTTTCTTCATTCCAAGTGAAGATCTCTTGATGGGTAATTTGTTGTAAAGGGAGAACCACTTGAGAGAGCAGGTGAATGAACCTATTCAATTACGTCACCTTTTGAAGAAAAGAGACATACTATGCAATCATTAGGAAAATTTTGGACTCAAAAATGGGCCTTGTAAGAAATGCCAGGTCATCTTAGAGAGAGATAATAAAAAAGTCCCTAATTTCATTTTTTATATTCACTTTCAAAATAACTCGGATATCAAATTTGGAGGGTACGTTTATTAAAACTCTCAAAAAGTGTTCAGACAATGATAACATACGACGGCTCTGAATTGAACGCCGATTATCTCAATCTTTTGGATTTTTCAAAACTAAGATTTGGCGCTCAATGAGGTGCATTGAATGTTATTCTTCTCCTCAATTTCGCATCTCTCTTGCTTTTCGCCTGCGCGCAATCTCTTCCCTTGAGCTCTCTTCCATTTGCTCCACTCTTGAGCTCTCCTCTGTTTTAAGCTTTCTCATTCACCAAGTCGTCTCAATGTCATTATCATCTTCACACATAACTCAGACGAGGAGTCAAAACAATGTGTATCATATGCATATCGAATTGTCCAGAGAATACGAGCCTCTCCAGAAAAAGAATAAGCGAGGCATCCTTTCCGAAGCTTCAAAAGAGAACTTCAGATTTCAAGGTAAAAAAATCGTCGATCTTTGGGTGGATGGCAAGGTGTATCCTGAGCATCCTATCACCAACTCAACTCCACCGTTCAGAAACATAACGTCATTGCTGAACTACGTAGGAGATGGTTATTCTGGTTTATATGTCTACACCAAGCATTTGGCGGCCAGAAGTGATATTCTTAAGCTTGAGAGAGACCTTGCACACAAAGAAAACTTTTGCTTGAAGCAAACTGTGACAGAGTGCGCTCAGCCAACTGAAAGGCAAGGACGAAATCATCACGCAGCTCACGCAGGATCCCAGAGAAAAAAATACTGTCTTGGTTCCTCGATTAAGAGAACGACGCTTACGAGACATTGAATGTTGAAGGTTGATTCTGGGGGTTTGAAGAAGAGGGTTAAAGCAATCAAGTAAGATTATCATTCAAGCAGGTTTAATTCATCTCAGTATTTGTAGTTTTATATCTTACTTTTCATATTTATGCTTAGATCGTTGCTACATCCTCAGTCGAATATTGACAGCAACCTGCCAACTTCTTCAATTCCTTATGGTCTCATACTAAAACGCAAAGATGTCGTCTGACTTTTGGACGATAAGCGCTACTGCAAGATTGTTGCTAAGCACCTTGACACTCTTTTGAAACAAAATCAACTCCAAACACGTGATGTTCAGTCAATTCTGGATGAAGCCGGAATATCCAACAAAGGTTATTCTGCAATTTTTACGTATGTCTGGTGTTTGAATCAATTGTCTTCACCTGTCAAATCAAATGTCTACAATTTTTAGGTATATTGGATATGTGTAGCATTTGAAAACTTGGAAATAGTCCATTTACTTAATTTTCTGTTTACAGAACTATACTGCAACAAAGTAAAAAGTTCAATCTCAAGCACACGTTGCTGCCAAATCCTTTCTCCATTCGAAAGACAAGACTGGAGGTCAGCCAGGAAGTGCTTCGGACATTGGGCACTCCTTTTCACATTGAAGCAATGTACAAATCGCCATCAGTAGAGGAAGTGGTCTATGACAAATACAATAATATATTTTATGATTTAGTAGCTTTGCAGACATATATTGTTCAATTGTTCGAGGTTTCTCAAGAGGAATGCAATAGAGTTTTGAAGTTTGTGCTTAAACCGGATGAGTGCGAGCTAGTGAAAGAGACAAAGGTTGAGCGTGTCACAATAACACTTATGAATAGAGCATTAGATGAAAGCATTGCTTCAAACGACCCTAGAAACTTTAGCGTGCAATCCGAAAACAATATTTTCTTATTAGCCACGTTCAAGGTTTGATATGAACAAGTTTTTGCTTTAAAAAATGGTTAGACATGTTTCATTTGATTGGTTTGGTTTTCCCATTTCAGGTGCCTGTAGAGAATTTTGATATTCTTAACTGGGTTTTCCATCAAACAAGTATTCCTGAAGTCATAAGCGAACAAAGAAATGGAAAGACACTCGATGTATTAGGCATGGGTTCATATATAGTAGAGTGGCATATGGCTGGAGATCTCAAAACCCTAAAGTGTATGTACAACATCTCAAAAGGAGCAACAAGTAAAAGCCCTTGTTTGTATTGCATGGGAGGAGTCATTGGTCTTGAGAAAAGAAATTGGAGGAGAGCACCGGACAGGCACTTGCAGGACCTTAAGTTCCGCCCAGTGTTGGATATTCCACTATCTAGAGTACATATTTGCACGATGCATGCACTCTGCAGAATCATTGAGAAACTTATGTTTCTGTACATTTGTTTTGCTTGGACCACTCAGCCGGCATCAGCAAAACAAAGGGCTATATTATCATTGGAAACAGTTTTCTCAGATATGGGCTTGCATGGAGGACATGTGAAAATAGAGTAGGACGAGAAGAGGTCTAAGAATGGTCGAGATGTGCCAAAGAATTTGTCTATTGGCGGTGTGAAATCCCGTCTCTTCTTGTCGATACCAACAAGTGGCAGACAACGCAAAAGCCAAAGTGCTCAGGAAAGGTTGACATTGAGATACAACCGGTGGAGAAACCTGCACAATGCAGTGGTTGACCACGCAGACAATGGTGCAGCAAGGACTCACAAAGGGAACGTGTGGAAAAGTTTGGATTCCATATTCAAGTTTTGTGAGCTCAATACTTGGAGAGATACTAACTATACATTGTTTTAAGACGCTCTGGAGACCTTCCACAGGTCTTTCATAACTGCATGGACAAATCAACACATAACTCATTACATGGTATATTACTTTATTTGATAAAATTGTGATTATATATTTACATATAAACAATAGTTTGGTCTTTTTTGCAGCATATCATATGCAATCACATGCCTTGGTTTGCTAGGCAGTATGGTAGCTTGGCTATATGGTCTACACAAGGTATGGAAAAAACTCACTACCAAGCCCGTACTGGCTATTTCAGCCACACTCGTCACGGAGGTGGTGCAAACAAAGCCAACAGTTTGGAGGAACTACATCAATGGACTTATCGAAAACTTATGCATAGAACACACCGAAAGGAATGTGTCAAAGACAGTTAGATTGGCCAAGCAATGAGATTAGCAAGCAAACGATGCAAGAAGGAAATATGGGAGGCATCTTCTGCGGCATCGTGACATGCAGAGTGGAGACTTCAAAAAGAACGCATTGGAAAAACTTGGACAACTCTGACCCAAGTTGTTTGAGACTTCCTAAAGATAGCACATTGTAACACAATATAATTTTTTGTGCCAAGAGAAGACAACCAGTCTCACAAAAGTGAGAAACACAATGTACTCATTGTTTTGATAGAAAATGTACTATTTTTTGGCATCGACAATATACATTGAAGCTTCTCTATTCTTCATCTTCGTCAAGAAAAGTTACAAAATATTCTGGCCTTTTTGCATGCTGTGTGTTATCGTCTTCTTCTTGCCTTGGTCTTTTGCAACCTAGTCCTGCAAGTTCGTTTGTCGACAGTACATTTGTCTCCACCTCCACAGCCACAAGAGACATTTCTTCAATAGGTAGATGCGCAATTGGTTAATTATTGCAAAACATAGCATGCTTGTCATACTCTAGTGATTGCACAGGGTCAGTGATTCCGCATGCCAAACCATATGCTGCTTGGGTCAAAAAATAGCGACTACGCAAACCATATATTCCTGGCCCTTGGCCAAACATATACAATGCGGCCTTTTTTTCTAAAAGCATTATTTTATCTGCGTTCCACCTAATGACGCCCCCTCCTAAATATCTTGAAAGTGTCTTCAACGTCATCAAGGGTAGCTCCGTGTTGTCATTGGAGAAGGACGAATGGAAGACCAAAAAACTCGGATACTTAAGATTCTTTAAGTATTGGCCAAGAGAGGAATTCTTTCCTAAATGTCCCATGCCTCGTCCATGAGGGCGAGGAATGAAGGTATCATCATAGACCACCAACTGCAACAAATTAAGGTTATGAAATGAGATAAGTAGAAACCAAAAAGGTAAGGCAAAAAAAAAAGATTACCTTCTGGCTTTCATCTTCCTCAAGTAAGTCCTCATTCCATAGGTTGATGCCGCCCTAACCTCCAGTGAGCGCATTGGAGGTTGAGGCCAAAGATGATGAAGAAGTGCTTGCCTTACCTATTTCTTCAATCCCTAGCTTTTTTTGCACTTCCATGAACTCCTTTTCTGTTGGAAGCGTGCGCTCATACCTAGCAACATCATTGTAAATCATCACAAGTGCACTTGCGGGGTCAACGAACTCATCGTCATTTACATGGGCATCTATAACAGAATACATGTCGTGCTCAGGGTCAATGACAGCATCATCCTCTTCGAGATATTGTGCCACAATGGCAAGGCAATAGTCCTCTCGAAGGTCAAAAAGCTCCATAATGTCGTTAAGCATGGCATACTACAAATCACCAATAGGTATGGTAGGTAGAACACTAGTAGGCAAAGCACCCTCCTGAAGCTGGACTCCCTCTGGCTTCCCCCAGACTTGGGATCGTGACCCTCCCCAGTCTGATCCTCTAGCGAGACCTCTGTAGCATCAACATGCTCATCCAAACTTAAATGCAAATATAAAATAAAACCTGCATAATATTCAGCCACTCGACACTTGCGGTTATGAAGTGTACACTTGTAGTCTGTTATCCGCAAGTGCATTGGCAGCTTAAGGCAACTCCTAGAAAATATGTGTTTCTTGGAGGAGTCCAAATTGATATCCTTCATGTGAACAAAACGAAATCCTTGTATCTCGATAGTGCCACCGGACGTTTGCTGCTGGTAGGTCTACTCAAAACCTGATAGGTAATGTTGCGCGGAGACAATCCACTCATGCAAAGAAAAATCTGGATTGAATATCGGCCTGATCTCTGTCTCGTGCTGCTGAAGCCCAATGCGGTATAGAAAATGAGATAGTTTGTCTTGGGGGACATCCTGAGAGCAAGGCACTTCCTCCTCTGCTTCAATATTGAAGGAATCCATAACGGAAATTCAAAAGCGAAGATAGACAAGAGAGTACAACATCCAAACAAAGGGCAAATTGGGGAGCAAGTCATATTTATAGGACTCCCGAGGACATTGATGACATCGATTGACGTGCATCATGGGACCGTCGTGCATCATGCAGTTGACATCGTGATGATTACGCCACGTGTCAGCCGCCGTGGAACGGTCGCGCCACAACGCGAAACTGGTGCCGCCGCTCCACAAAAGCACCACTATCGCATTTTGGCGCGACAGCTTGTTGTCGCGTCATAACGCGATACGACCAGTCCAAAGTACTCAGGAACGCCCCGTATCGTGTTGTGACGTGATGCCTTTTTGTCGTGCCACCCGTGCATCATGCAGGCGCCGTGATGACTACGCCACATGTCAGCCGCCGTGGAACGGTCGCGCCACAACGTAAAACTGGTGCCGCCGCTCCACAAAAGCACCGCTATCGTGTTTTGGCGCGACAGCTTGTTGTCGCGTCATAACGCGATACGGCCAGTCCATAGTACTCAGGAACGCCCCGTATCGTGTTGTGACTCGACGCCTTTTTGTCGTGCCATAGCGCGATACTTGTGGTCAAACTAACCGGGACCTTACTTATCGCATTTTGACGCGACAACATTTTGTCTTGCCACAACGCGAACATGAAATTCGGAACCATCAGGGTCCGCCTCCTCGCGTTGTGCCGCGACATACCGTTGTTGCTAGGGCAACCCATTGGGGCGCTTCTTTTCTCGTCGTGCCACACCGCGAATAGGTAGTGCCACTAATTTTGGCACCACCAATATTGCGTTGAGTCCCGATGTGCCACGTGGTGCATAATCATTATGCTCGCACGCTTCCCGTCATACCTCGCAATGTCATGATTTATGCAACCGCCTCTTCTCATGATTAAGATGTGATTATACTTATTCCGCTAATATAAACACCCCCCCTCCTTTTTTCTCATCGTTTTTTCTGAAGTGTCTCTAGTCACTCTGCATTTTTACCCACATCTAGATTTCCATATTTCCTCGCATTCTCCTCGTTCAAGTCATGGCCCGCAAAAAGAAAACAGCAAGGAAGGTTTATCCTGGCTAGTCTGGTCCGCAGGGCCTGGCTAGCTCGTCTGCAGTGCAACCGTCAACATCGCAAGTGATTCCGGGCAAGACCATGCCACAGTTACGGATAACAATGCAAAGAAGAAGATATGAGCAGAATAGGAGCATTCTACTCGAACTTCATAAGCTCCAAAAGCACATTTCATTGGCAATACCTAAACTGCCATTTCAGAGAGTTGTTCACGAGATTTGGGAGCAACACGACCTGAATTTCCGGTGGTCTCAAAGTGTAATGGGGTGCTTGCACGAGGCCGCCAAGGATTTTTTTGTAGAGCTTTTCCAGGATAGCTACATTCTCTCGGCCCACGCCCATAGGGCAACATTGATGCCACGAGACCTCAACACACTTCCCCTTCTCAGGTTCAGGTATGACAAAACAATATCGCCTGCCGGTATTTCAGACCAAAAGATGGACAATATTCTTAGAATACCACCTATTGACAAGGTCAAAGTTCATGAAGTGTCTACACAAATGCATCGATACAGCACCCGTCTCAACACCGAGCGGGACACAACAGAAGACGATAGTGAAAGATTGGAGCAGTTACGCCTTGAGATGATGGAGGAACAAATGGCAGATGCCATTAGCGATGCCAATGCTGATGATTTGTCATTGCTGTTTCCCTATTTTCATGTTGGCCTTCCTCTGTGGGGACGCATTCTGTATTTTCCCTATCACCCCCACGAGATTGCAATTTTACAGAACCGGACGAGGGAACTCACAGACTCAATCATCAATTGCTTGCTTTGGTGCATGCTATTCTTTTTTTCACAATAAATTCTTTTAATATATTCAATTTTGTATGACACGAATTTCTTTACAGTTTTGTAGTTTTAAATTTGCCTTGGAATATGCAAGATGATGTCGCCATCCTTGACTCGAACCTCTCGATCGTTTTGACGGCCGAGGATACATCTTTAGTGGAAGTAGTTGACTGATTCCAGTCAGTGAACATGGAGACAACAAAAAATTTTGTTCTGGCTTATCATGAAGGGTACGCAATGTTTTCAATAGTAAAATTATTTTATCTTGAACTCTAATTTGTTGTGATGACATATGTTTTGCTTATATTTATTTGTAACAGCGCTCATTGGAGTCTTGTTCTCTTACACCTTGAACGAAACCGGTGCTACCTTGCTAATTCATCCCATGAATTTCATGATGAAGTACGTAGGTAAGAGATTTTGTATTTTGTTCGACATCGCATAGAATTTTGTTAAAAGTCGCTTATGAAATTTAATTGTATTTTTCGCAGATCTGTTCGGAAGCTTGTGTCTGCTCTTGAAGCTTTAACGCAAGAGCAGATTTATGAGAATCTTACGATTATTAGTTGCAAAATCTCTAAGCAGGACAATGCCTACTCTTGTGGATGGAGGGTCTTAATCAATGCAAAAATTTTGTTAGGGGTCATGTTTGATGGAAGTCGTAGAAGTGTAAGCATTTGACACTCGTTTACAGATTTGTATCTTAATAAGTTAGTAGCTATGTTAATAAACATGATGTTCTTAACGCAGGTAAGAAATTTGGCAGATTATTCAAAGACTGGTGTTTCTTCGTTTAGAAACAGAATGATTGAAAACTTGATCAATTGCACGACCATGCGTCCAGACGGAGCACATGATGCTTTTATCCCGCCAGCACAAGGCCCACGCCGACAAGATACCCGTTGTCTGTCATACCAACAGAAGCACATATCAATATCTCCCCAGATGCCTCCCCAACCCAAGCTCCCACCAGCTCTCGTCCTCAAGAAACAGCTCCAGAAGCCTCAAACCCCCCACCCAACACCTCTCCTGCTCATGAAGCATCTCCAGAGCCCCCAAACCCCCCACCCAGCACCTCTCCTACTCATGAAGCAGCTCCAAAGCCCCCAAACCCCCAAGCCACCACCTCTCCTCAACCTCAACCAACAGCCCCCACATCACCGCACGCACAAGATTAGAAAGAGATTATGAAATGTACTTTTGACAAATTGATTATAAGCAGTGGATAGAAATTTGACTTTTGTTTTTATTATAGTTCAAAGTTTACAAAATGTTGTGTACAGCTTTCCAAAAAAATGGGAGAGTGAGGATCCAATGGTGTTTGGTAATGTAGAGAGTTTCCTTTGTCGAGTAATCTTTGAGAATAGTATTTGAATCATTGTGTATAGTTAGTTCACTATTTCAAGTCTGTCGCTAGTAATCTGTGCACAAAGAGTCGTATTTTCTTGTCTGTGAGGTACCTATAATGCAACGTACGCGATAAGACATTGGGATACATGAGCACGATAGAAACATCAACGTATAAAAGTAATACATGTAACTTAGTACCTTTCGCATGTTACACTTAAAAACAAATTTTGAAGGCAAATTGAGATCGGACTCATTTAACAGATCCTCTCGAACCTGTCTTAAAGTGACATTTGATCTGATCACAACAACTATAAGCAAATAATTTGAAAACCATATCTCGATGGACATCAAGGGATTAAAAGCATTGTCACTTAAATCTTGATCCATAGCTACCAACTGACCATTCACTCGATGCCACCTCATGTGGTAGAAAGAAACTATAAAATTATGTGATGCTATCATACACTTGCACACAACCGAGCGCATGTCAACTTTGCACAAAATGCCTTCAGAATCACTGACATCCCAATTATCATCCAAAAAACCAAGGCAAGGTTGGGATTTGCAGATGAACATGGTTTCTGGTTTTCTAACCTCCTCATCGTGAAAGAAATCTATAAAGACATGTAATGGCATAAATAGATTGACTCGTACTTGCCTGCTTGCAATGTTTGGTCGTAAACACTTCAAAATTTCCTGATGAAGCTTGAGTTTAAAACGCTCAGAGGTTTCTGAAGTTCGAACTGGCCACTTTGGGAAATCTTGTTGGGGAAGAGGGAAAGGTTTCAAAGTGCCAAATCCATGGACAGAGCAAGGGGCGTTGTAAAAGCAATCGTAAAAGAAAACTCCCCTCTCTGCGAGAATCTATCTTGCACTAGTTCTGTACATAAGTTCTCCCACCGAAGCATGAAAAGCATCAAAAATACCAATTATGCACTCAACTAGTTGCCAGTCTTCTTTGTTAGAAGGATAAATATCTACAAAAACAAAAGATAAGAGAATGGTCACAAGAAATAGTCAACAAAATAACTTGAAGGATCTTTAAAGACTTTTTAGCAATATAGTAGTCACACAGTTTGGTCTATGAGTAGGAAACCCCAAAGGCGACTATTGTAGTCGTAGTTCGGAGTGTATATATGCATGCTCAATGAGCACCTCTTTCACTGTCTTTCCCGTTTGAGACAAGCGAAAATCTTTCACACGTCCTTTGTAGCTGTTGATGAATTCATTTGACATCCGTTTTCTTCTTCTTGTTTGAAGTAGAACCCAACTACCAATGGTGACTGTGGTAGACATCCAACGACCATGGTCTAAGTCAAAGCTATTGAATAGTTCCACAGATTTAACAGGGACGGATGATCGTCGTGGTCGTCTTCCTTCCATCTCTGCTTCTATTAGCTGCGAAGTGACACTACGCAAAAACGATAGAAGAAAAGAGGCTCACTAGTTTACACAAGAAGTAGTAGCTTGAAAAGTGTTCATCAAAAGGTGTGCCTCATTGAATGTGAGTTATGGCACATTCGGCGTTCTTTGGCCATGGCAGGGGAATAATTTGCACAAATCGCGTCGTATCTTCTTATTCAGATCTTTTTAACAAAAAAAACTCTTTTTTGAAAACGCAAAAATTTGAGATAAAAATCAAATAAATTGGAGCTACCGTTGTGGTGACTAAAACTCTATTGGTCGAACAGCATTCTCTCTCTAACACCAAAAATTCCTTTTTTGAGTCCAAACTTTTCCTAATGTGAAAACATGTAAATGCAGGAAATGTCAAATGCTGAGTTCTCAAGAAGTACCTTTTTGACACATTGTTGACATCGGTTCTTCTTTATGGAGCTAAGGTGTGGGGCAAGATCATCTCAAAGTCTACTTGGAAGAGTTTGAGAATGTCCAAAAGCATATTCTTACAAAGTTTTCTTCAAGTTCAGACACAAACACCACATATGTGACATGGAAAGGGTTGTGGAGTACATGATAAAGATGCATCAAAACCCCTCATATCAACTTCCTACAGTTGCATGGAAAGTTCAGAAGACGCATAAAAGCAAGATCTTGAGCACGGGATGGATGCAAGACATAAAGAAGTGGTTTGGGATATGGGATGCATTACACTTGCTACATAATGTCTCAATAGACTCTCTATGATGCCTCATCGACTCCCAAGTTAATGAAGCTTTTCTACAACACCAATGTATTATGGCTTGGGAGGAATCCGGTGGGTCATGTTTCATACATCACACCACCCATATTGCCCCCAACTACAAAACCATGTTCTTCATTGAAAGAGAAAGCTGTACTCACCCTTATATGCTTGAGCCTTCCCCCTTGTCAGTGATACGCACTATTGCATCCATTCGGCTTAGCTCCCACTCCCTTTGATGCGAGACATGGCGTGGGGAAATGGCGAAGAGTCAAATATATTGTTCACATTATGCTCACTGCAAGTTCCAGAGTCTCGAGTACCACACACTCCTACAGTGCTCAACTTTTGGGCACTTTTAAATTTGCTTCCCTCACATTTTTAGCCAGGACTTAGACCTACACACGTTCCTCTGCCAACCACAGTGTGGTCTCTTCATTGCGACTCTCATCACCACAGTTTTGGAGCATCAAGAATCACTTATCAACCCCATACATACTGCATCACATGTAGCTTTGGTCCCATATGTCACATTTGATCTTCGAGGATGATAATAAAATCTCTCTCTCTCTCTCTCTCTCTCTCTCTCTCTCTCTCTCTCTCTCTCTCTCTCTCTCTTTGCAAAGCATGGGCTACAGGTAAATGGGCCTTCTACCATGGTGATAGACCCATCATTGAGGAGTTTTGGGCCGTATATCGTGGTGGTAGAGCCGTCATTGAGCAGTTTCGGGCACAAAAAGCCCCATAGCATCCTCTTGGATCCTCCCCCCCTTTTTTTCCATAGCAACCTTTATCGCATAAGCAACATGTGTTGCAATTTTGTTGTAAACAACCCCAACCATTTTCCTTCCCCATCACTTTTCTTTCTTGCCACATTTGCCTTGGACGCTGTAAATTTGACACCCTCTATGTTAGAGGAGTGCTTTTGTATGCCCCGTTTTTTGGTCCCATGGGTCATATTTGACCTCCGAGGATGATAATGAATCTCTCTCTCTCTACGTGTGTGCATGCGTGTGCGCTGGGGACTGGGACAATCAAGATGAGTGTGCATTTGAGCATCGACGATGGGGGGCTACAACGGCTCGTGGGCATTGAGTACTGAAGGGGGACTGTGAGGCAATGCTAGAGGCTCTAACATGTGTGTGTGGGTGGTGAAATCCTCCCCCCCCCCCCCCCCCCCCCCCCCCCCCCCCCCCCCCCCCCCCCCCCCCTTTTTTGTATAATATATTCCATTCCAAACACTCCATGGATCCCTCCCCCCTTTTTTGTATAATATATTCCATTCCAAACACTCCATGGATCCCTCCCCCCCTTTTTGTATAATATATTGCATTGAGTACCGAAGGGGGACTGTGAGGCAATGCTAGAGGCTCTAACATGTGTGTGTGGGTGGTGGGATCCATCCCCCCCTTTTTTGTATAATATATTCCATTCCAAACACTCCATTGATCCCTCCCCCCCTTTTTGTATAATATATTCCATTCCAAACACTCCATGTGCAAGCACCAATATGCAAAACAACTGATAAAATCATGAGGCATGCCCTTGCGGGTTAGAAGTATTAGTATTAGGTGCAATTAGTTGTAAGACTTTGTAGACCTAAAGGTGAGCTCCAAGAAACAAGACGCAGCATCTTCAAGTAAGGTTGACACTCCACATAAATTTCTTCCTCAAAGATTTATTAAATGTGTGTTCAAAGACACATATGAATACAAGCGATTACGGAAAAGGAGTTGAGCTAGCAAACAAGCAACAAAATTATGAAGACAATAAGGTATATATATAACAACAAACAAAACTGTGTTCATGGAAAATTGACCTTGACTGTATTTTCGAAGGACAAACTCAAAGATCTCAAAAAAAAATCAAAGGTTCTCTTGAAGAAAATTGGCAAACCAATGAGATTCTAGTGTAAAATCTAGCCAATAGCTCAAAAAGTCTAGCTCAAAACCGAGTGATTTCAGGCTTGTCCTTTTTTCATTGGTTCATAAAATAGTTTTTGGTTAACACGAAAACAAAAGAAGATGAGAATCAAAGCTCATGATGTTGACAATAAGCTATATGAAACACTACAGTTGTCTAAGAAAATGTTTAGAACTACTTGTGAGGTATCTGCTTATCATGCCTGAGAAAATATCTAGAATATCTTGTGACATTCGACTGCTACAAGAAGGAGATGCCAAGTTGCCAAGATTGTAATATTTTTTCTTTACACTACTGGTAAGTACAAAGAAAGAAGCAAAGTGAGAGCTATCAGCAACACGGGAGACAAAAGTGGGCGAGCCCTATCTTGCAACATGTACTGATTTCAAAACAGACAAAGAAATTGTGAATCATGTGCACATGGGAATGCACAAAGTAGCAAGCGTGCACCTTATTGACATACAACATGAACCCACTGAAGAAGCTTTGAGGCATGGAGATCACTATTTGGATCTTCCAGGGGTGGGAGATGATCATCAGATGGAAATTCTAACCATTAATCTTGCAACAAGGAAGACTGCTATTTATCTTGTAGCAAGAAATTCTAGTAGCTCGAGTACATAAGGGGAAAAAATGATAGAGTATGACAAGATCATAGCACATGTACATGCTGTCTTATGCACAACAAAAGATTGTGAAGTAGTGGATGACATCTTTGTGAGACTTGTGATAGTCACACACTATTGGGTTGCATTCCCCCTTGCTTCAGAAGTCATGGAAAGGACCCTGCTTGCATGCTTGTACAAGAGATGAAGATTAAAAAGCTCCCAAAATCTTGCCACCTAATGTAGGCAATTGCCCATATATAAGCCATGAGAAGGTAGAAATATTATCCCCACGTTAGTATAGCAAACAACAAATGTCAAAATGCTTCAAGAACATGATAGGCCAGATTCTCCAAAAGGTTCTAAAGCAAAGTGGAAAATAAACCTCCTCATCTATCTAGTTTCTATTCTCTTTCTCTTGCAGTTTCACACCATCTTGGGTTGCAAATTTGAGAGCTCCCACTCATGTATTGCCCAACATGATGGTTGTATCGACCGGCTACAAAATGTGGGATGAGTGCATAGCACATCTTAGTAGTCTCTATAACCTTTCACGTGCATGTAGGCATCCTCAAGAAAATGTTGATCTTTTGATTCTTGGCCTCAATAGTACGCGTACTAATGAGGAGCAAATTGTGGTCAAAGTCTTTGGATGGACTTGCATCCAATCCCTCATCAGATTTTAGCAATATGTGTCCATACATCATAGGGTATAGAGATGCATTTCCAAACTCTAACTATAAGAGCCAGGTGAGAGACATGTTGATAGCCCTGCTCGCTTCTCTTTCCAAGCTAAGGGAAAATCTTGTTGGATTCTCGAGCGTGCTTGTGAGCATGGAGCTACAATTTTTGGAAGGAGATGGAGCCATTAGGCTGAAGAATTGGGGAGAACACTCTCTCCTAGCATAATTAGTGTTCCTTGATTGATTTTCTAGGGATCTTCAAGAGAGATTATTTTTGTAATTTATTTCAAGAGGTAAGTTTTTGGAAAACGGTTTTTTTTAAGGCTTTGAGATCTACGAAACAAATTGAAAAAGCGGAGTCTCAGTGTATCTTGAATATTGCATGGTTGCCTGCACTTGACTCTTTGTATCATCTCTTCTTTGACTCTTTTTGTTGCCACAAGATTGAAAGTAGGAGTTAACTCATGTTCTATGTAAAATTAATTACAATCGTAGTTTGTAGATGAATAGAGATGCATTAGGTGCACGAGATGCTTCTACCCAAAATAATCCAAAAATCATAAGTGCGTTTTTTTTTTTGGGGGGGGGGGGGGGGGGGGGGGGGGGGGGCACCATAGGGAACGTGCCTTTCCCCGTATACTTGTTATCTCCTCTAGTGTTGGAATAATTGTTATTTAGTTGATTTTCATGAGTATTTTTTAATGATAATATCTTAAACAAGTTTAGTACATTTGTATAGCCAAGAAATCAGCTTCCTCACTTTATTTTTTTCAATTAACATTTTTTCATCAATTCAATGTTGTCTATTTTTCCATTACCAATAGCAAGAATCCATTTCGCATATCTTTTATTTTGACAATAGCTATCTTGCTTTAACCTCAAATTTTCCCTTAACTTTAGAATCTCTACATTATTCCATAATGGAGATTTGCATAGTGATGCATTGACAATATCTGTTCTACTTCCTTTTGGTAAAACTAGCAGTATTTGTCAAAAATCTCCACCTAAAAGAATAGGCTTTCATCCTAAAGGTTTTCTATTTGACATCAAATATTTAAAATTCCTATCAAGTGCTTCAAATGCAAGTCTATGAGTCATTGGAGCTTCATCTTAGATAATTAAACTTGTCTTTTGGATCAAGTTTGCTAGTGCACTATTAATTTTTATATTACAAGTACTTGTTGGAGTCAAATCCAATGGAATTTTGAAATGCGAAAGAGTTTTTCTTCCTTTTGACAATAGTAATGTTGCAATTCTAGATGAAGCGCAAGCCATGCAATTTTTCCATGTCCTCGCAATCGTTTCAAAATACAGTTGTATAAATATGTTTTTCCAGTCCCAGTAGGTATATCTAAAAGAAAAATCTTTGGTTTTTCTTGTGAAATAGATTCCATTATGTTTTTGTATGCATTTTTTTACAAGTATTTAGATTTTTCTCCGTTTCATTTGCCATTGCTTCTTCAATTGATTTCTCAAAGCTTATTTCTTCTAGTAGTAAGCTATTTGCATCTAAGGATGCTTCATCTTCTATAGATATGGGCATGCTTGTTTATACAAATTATGTTTATATATGGTTGAACATGTAAAGTTTATAATAGTTTGGAAGTTTTAACTTATATCTTAACATGATTGCTAACATATAAAAATAATTTATCATTGATGCTATAAAGAGTAGTTATTAAACGTACTTGGAAAATCTTTTAAACTTTTTTCATGTAGTCCAAGTATATTATTATTTCTATCTGAGCTTTGTTTTGTGCTCACGATGAGCAAACCTCTTTGCTTGAGATATTTTATTAGTAGAAAGATCAATGTCTTCAGATAGATGTTACCATATACATGTGGGTACTGATACCATATACATATGGTAGTGATGTGTTAGGACCGCTGAGGCATTTTTTCCCTCACTAGGATGTTTTTTCCCCCATGCATTGTATATACACCCATCACTCTAGGGCTATTTAATTTTCCATTGCACACTAAGTAAAACACTCTCTCTGTTGTGTGCCTTGAGCTTCCTCTATCTTCTCCAAGCTATATGTGTTTCCCTACAACCCTAATTCCAACAATTGGTATTAGAGCAGGTTTGCGTCCTCCCATGCTTAGTCACTGGCAGCTCCAGCACACGCCTGCTCACTTTCTCCAATTTTTGTGAGCTTTGGCGATTGTCAACAGGGCAACTAATACTTTGGTCAATTCAAGCTCATTTTGACCTTCGTTTCCACTACAGGTAGTAATGTGCAGGCTATTTTGTCATTATGTGCAAAATTTGCATCAACACCGTTTTCTACATAACAGGTTCCTTACAGTCTACTACGGTTTGTGCTATATAGCACGTGTTGTTCTCGATTTGTTTCTCCTCTTTTTGGACAGTTTTCACATCAGATGCATCATTTGCCATGGCTGACAACAACAAAAATGTGTTCAAGATGTTTACCCGCTGAGGATAGATTGGATGGGGACAATTACCCTAATTGGGCTTATGTGATGCAACATGTACTTATGTCAAAGGGCGTTTAGAATATTATGTAGGGCATTGATGTACATCCTAATTCTAAGGATGTAGGCGATGTTGAGGATGTTGCAGGTTTTGCGGGCAGGGTTGCTGCTGCTAGAGCTGTTTTGCCTACGGCTGAGCAAGTTCGTTGGGATGTAAAAGATGCACATGCTCATGCTATGATTGTATTTTTTGTGAGGCACACTATTAATCCTCATATCTGTTCAACAAAATTTGCAAAACAAGCTTGGGATATTATGGCTGGTCTTTATGCAAGTCGTAATGAGGCAAAAATTGCATTGTTGCATAAAGAGTTGGAGTCGAAGATTATGCATGACGAAGATGAAATGGAAACTTTCCTTGCTGGTGTTAAGGATATAAACGAGAAACTTATTTCTACAGGCAAAGTCAATTCTTACAGTTCCCTTGTGCAAACTTTTCTTGATGCTTTGCCAGGTTCTTACCAGACTTTTGCTAGTACTTTGAGACCTATGACCCAAGGAAATCCATAAGTTGTCAATTTTGTTGTATTATGCACATTGTTGTTGCAAGAGTCACTTTCCAAAAAAAATAGGGCTAAACAGCGTGTAGTTGAACAAGTCTTTATTGTTGCTCAAAGAAAAGGTGGTAATAGTAATGTAGCCACTTCTCATGGTTCTTCTGTGAGTGGTAAATCACTTGTTTCTAATGCTTCTAATGGCAGAAATTCGTCTGGGAATTCTAGTGAAATGGGCAACAGAAAGATGCGTTGCCATTATTGTAAAGCTAATGATCACTTGATCAACGAGTAGTGTCTAAAATTGAAGGCAAAAGAGGCTTAGAAGAAAGAGGTTGGTTCCACTACAAGTGCATCTATTGTTGAGTCTTCTGTGAAAGGAGATTGTGATGTTGATGTTGATGCAAAATGGGCCTTTAGTGTAGAGTGAACTTATGATCCTTCTACCCATGATGCATGTATGTCAATTGTTGCAGATGCTCATGTCAGGTACTTTGAGAGTGGTGCTACAAAGCACATTACCTCTCATCATGACTTGTTTACCTCTCTCGAGGATGTCCCTCGTGTCAATTCAATCACTTGTGCCAACAATGCCTCTTATCTGGTTAAGGCAGTTGGAAAGATTATGCTTACTACTGCAAATGGAAATTCTTTCATGCTTGTTGATGCATTGTATGTACCTAGGATCAAGAAGAATCTTTTGTCTGTATCCGCACTTGCTAGACTTGGTCTTGTAGTCAAATTTGTGGATGACAGATGTATAATACATTATCTCAGTTTTGGTGATGAGATTGTTGCATATGGCATTTATATCATGGGCTGTATAAGTTGACTTTGTATGACAAGTGTGGGTAGAACTTTGCAAATGTTGTTGTGGATTCAAAGGCTATTTTAGATGCAAAATTTGGCATGCACGTTTTTGGTATGTGAATTTTGCCAGTTTGTTGTGTTTGCAAAAAAATTGATATGGATTCTTCTTTGTTGCCTCTTGAAGCACCTGTCAAACATGTTTGTGAAGGTTGTATTTTGGGTAAGATGCAGCATTCAAAGTTTCCAAAGGATGGTTTAGTTAGGGCTACTTGCAAATTGTAGCTTGTGCATATAGTGATGTTTGTGGGCCCGTGTAAACTCCGTCCTTGGGCAATTACCTTTACTTCGTGATTTTCATTGATGATTACTCCAGGCATGCACGGGTGTATCCGCTTAAAGCGAAGTCTGAAGTGTTTATGTGCTTCAAACAATTTTTGGCTATGACTGAAAATATCTCAAAATGTACTATGGGCACCCTCTGTCCAAATCGAGGGGGGGGGGGGGGGGGGGGGGGGGGGGGGGTATATGTCTCATGAATTTAATGCATTTCTAGCTAGTCATGGGATAAAACACCAATGTACAGTGTGGTAGACACCTCAAAAAAATGGTGTTGCTGAGAGGAAAAATAGATCACTACGGAAATGGCACAATGTATGGTCAAAAGTCAAGCTTTGTCGCCTTTGTTTTGGCTTGAGGCCATCATGTGTTCCACTTATGTACTTAACATATGTCTTACAAAAGCTTTGTAGTCTATGAATCATTATGAAGCATGGCATGATAGAAAGCCTACTATTGAGCACATGCGCATTTTTGGTTGTTTGGCTTATGCTTTGGTGCCACAAATGCAACACAAAAAATTGGATGATAAGGCTGTCAAATACATTATTGTTTATAGTGATGAAATCAAACGCTACATGTTGTATCATCCACAAACAAAGCGTATCTTAGTCTCACGAGATGTTGTGTTTGTGAAAGATTTTGTTCAATCCTTGTTGTTGTCATGTACTAGAGACAAATAATGTAAACTCACAGGACATTTATGACACTTTGTTTCCTCTTTTTGGTGGTGGAAGTTTGATGTAAATTCCAATGAGGAAAATGTACATCCTATTGGGGTTTCTGGAAATGTTATAGATCAGCCAGTCCTTGATATACTTCACTTCTTAGATTTGATCGGTTATTCCTTAACCAAATTAGTCTAGATTCTTCAATGCTACTATAAGATCCAACTAAATATTGTTGAAGAAGCCTACCTCCTCTTAACAAGCATACAATGGTGTCTTCTCTGATTTGCAATCTGTAAGCATAATACTCTCTTTGAGTAATAAAATTGTGTTTGGACGTATTTGAAATATATGCTTTGGCATATTCAAATGCCAATGTTCATCTCCTTTAGGGAAAAGAAAACATAGGTTAATGGAATATAAGAGCTATTTAGATTTCTGATTCTCTTAATATTGCCATTAATATTCAAAAGTTGAATATCATGATGGCTAATATGATCATCATCTCCATGCCCTGGAATTATAGCTGCAACTTCACTTCCTGAAGGTACTCCATAATGCTTTGCTGCTTTCCTTGAAAAGATTAGACATCTTTGGTATATTCATATATGAAATCAATGTGAATTTTGAGTAATACATATGATAAATCTCATTTTAAGGCAAGTGGGATCATTTCATACTGAAAAGATTAAGTAATGTGTATGATATATATATATATATATATATATATATATATATATATATATATATATATATATATATATATATATATATATATATATATATATATATATATATATATATAGAGAGAGAGAGAGAGAGAGAGAGAGAGAGAGAGGTAGTTTTCATTACCTTGAGTTATTTACTCAAATATAAAAAGTATTCATCAAGTAACTTGCAATTCCCATGACATCAACTAAGAGTAGACACAAAAAGAGATGTTAGTTTAAAAACTATACATGCCACCATACTACGTAAAAATTCGCAAGATGATGCCATGAAAATATTTGTAGAAACCTCTTAGCTAGGTTTTTTGCAGACAATTTGTTTTCCAACGGGTTCACTGCAAATGTGAGTGAGTGTTCGGCAAGTTACTACTCACGATCCTCATTGTGCTTGTCAGCAATCTTTACCTAAGACTCTTCTTGAATATGAAATATTTGTCCACTCTTGGAAAGAGACCTAAAGATAGTGTCACAAATAGTAAGGCTATTCTACTTGAGTATTCCTTTTAATTAATTTAGTAAACATTGATGTCAGGAAATATTATATTTTGTCACAACTTCACCCATAGAAACCTAGCATTTGGAGTCATGGACATATGAATATTTATTAAGAAAGTGTTGTCCCAATTTTGGTGTGGAAGGGTTTGGACCCAATTCCAAAAAAAATGAAGGGAAAGGGCCCAAAGGGTTGGACTCATTGGAGAGATTGAAGAATTAAAAATCACATGAATGTGCGTCCACCTACCTACATAGTACATATACTACAATCTCCTCCGGTTCTTGGATTATCATGGTCGTGTGACCGGATATTCCACACACCTCACATACACTATCAAAAAACACCTCAATGTGTGTCTACCTACCTACATAATACGTACACTATGATCCCATCCGGTTCTTGGATTGTCATGGTCATGACTTAATATCCCAATATGTTATGTTTATTGAATAATAAGTGGGGAGACCACTTCGTGCTTTTGGTTAAAATTAATAAAGAGATATTTCAAAAGAAAAAAAGATTCCAAAGTCTTTTGAGTAGTTTATCCTAGGCATTAGGCATGACACAATTCTACAAAAAATAGACAAAAATGATTTTTGAGGCTAGATGGAGAAATGATGAAGCAATTCCTGAAGAGTACATTGCATCCACTAATTCCAACTAAATATCTTACGTTAAAATGAGGAGTAATAGTGAAAAACATAATTTCATCATAAAAGTCCGTAAGTATCCCTATTGACACAGAGATTGCATGGGATCTTTGAGAATAAATACTAAGGCACAATAATATGCCCATTATAATGAAAGTAGTATTGTGCCCAAGATGGTGGTGGGGGGCATTGGTTGTGCAGGGGTCTGAGGGGAGTGCACATGCTAATGTTAGTGAAATAGAATTTTCCCGACTACCAAGTGATCATATCTCCCCTGCTTCTACTATAGTTAACACGCACACTCTTCATTATTTGATTGTTTTATTTTCAAGTGAAATAAGGGTCAAGGCACCATATGCATTAACTTGATCTTTGACAGCAGGTTTGTTGTTTAGTTGTGAAAATCGTATGGATAGGTTGGCTAACACAGACTATCTTAGTGCACTGCAACAAGTGGAAAGCGAGTGGGAATTTTGGGGCTTGGAAGGATTATCTATGCACTAGATTTGGACGAAGGGGATTTATATGTCTTGCATTTCAAGCAAGAATATGGCTTATGAGTTTCCTTTATATCAATTCTAGTGTCGATGCACCAATTTGAAGAGAAATAAAGGTTTAGTCTAAGCTCATATCAAGATGCAAAGACATTTTCAGAAACTAAAAATCTTTCAGTGCAAAAGCCTTTAATTTTTCCTGTTTTACTTACCTGTCCAGTGAATTTTTTGTAGGGTCTAAAGATTTCTCCATTAGACGATTGAATGTGGCTGATCATTAGTCAAGCCAAAAGGCATGACTTGATATTCTTAAAGACCAAACGTTGTACAACAAGCAATCTTCACGATATCTTCATTCACTATCCTTATTTGATGATAGCCACTTTTAAGGTCAATCCTTTTGAAGTAGGTCAAACTTGTAGCTTATCAAACAGACCTTCTACCCGCGGTACGAAAAATTTGTATTTGATAGCGATATGTTTAGTGCTCAATAGTCCACACACATGCGGTATGTACCATCTTTCTTTTGCACTAAAAGGATTGGAGAACAAAAGGGAGAGCTGCTAGGCCTCGAAAGCTCCACCTCCACTTACAGTATCTCCCATCTCAAAAGCTTGAATGCCCAACTTAGTGACCAACTCCATTGATATGAAGTTGTGAGTAGAGCTAGGGTCAAACAAGATGAAGGCCCCATGATCCCTTACCTTTCCCCAAGCATAGGAGAGAGCTGATCCTTTGCAATGAGCATCCTCTTTTGGAGCTTCGATCATGGGAGCTCTAGGAGTCTCATTGTGGGCATTTCTTTTGGGGAAAGAACAGTAGCCATGTCCTTGCTCCACACACTTGAAGCATTTATGATCCTTACAAAAAGCTTTAGCTCTTCAGGAGAGAGTTTGTTTTTACCTTTTGTAAACTCCTTCTCCTTGGACCGATTGTTGTTGTTGTTGTTGAAGTTGCCTTGGGAAGAATTTTTGGCATTGTTTTTCCCCTTTGAATCACTTTTGTCTTTGCCTTCCCTGGGCTTGGCATTCCTTCTAGCCCCTTGTTGGAAAATGATGCGCAAAGCAACCACAGTGTGGTGGATTACTTTGGTGATAGTACCAGGCCGTTGAGAGTTGACATACTTGGCCATTTCTTCAAGTAATCCCGCACATAATTGTTGATTTTTCTCGATGAAGTCTATTTTCTGAAAGACAGTAGCTTTGAGATGTAAATCCCAAAACTTGTCCACCTATTTGTGGATAGACTCGTTGAAGAGAAACTTCCAACTCCACCATTCGGTAAGCACTTTGTCCTTTGCATCGCTTGCAAGGAATTGCTTCTGATGGAAACTCGTAGAGTTTTCCATGTCTTTGGGGCTTCGCCATTGCCACAAAGTCTAGCCCATCATTGACAAGAAAATTATTGAAAGTGCATAGCTACATGGTGTAGCTTGGAGAACTCCGTGAAGCCCTCATCTCCAAAGGCCACATCAAATTGTTGGATGAAGGCCAATACTTTGTTCGTGGTACCAAAGGTGCCATCATAGGTAAGAAAAGAGATAGTCTTTTTTCCCTCTTTGAATCTCTTGAGCTTTTGGGACCTTCACTATGCAGGGTAAGATTTGCGATGTCCTCTCCTCTTGTATTCTCTAGGAGAATAGCGGTTGCTTTCGTCTAAAGAGGAGGAGGGTGAAGAAGAAGGAGAAAAGGGTGACCTCTTTTTTACCTTTTTCTTCCTTTGTTTCCTCTCTTCTCTTTCGGAGTGACGAGGAGAAGGACTATGGGTTGACCGTTTCCTCTTGGGAGGAGTTGGAGACCGTCTAGACTGCCGTCTTTGTGGAGCCATATCTTTAGAGGAACTTAGGGATTCGCTTCTTTCTCATTCTTTAAATTCCTCCTCTTGTATGTGAGAGAGTCTTCTTTTGGGAGTCTCATCAAGAGGCCAGGAGGCCTCCTAAGCTCTCTGTCCTCTTGGAGAGGAAGGGAAATCCCATAAGCACGAAGTTGTTGAGTAACTTTGTCTTGCAAGGCAGGGTTCCCCATAGCTTGCTGCAACCTAGTAGCAAGGTAATTAACAAACATGGGGCAATCATCATAAGCACCTCATGTTCAAAATTAAAGTTGTCAATGTTCATTCTACTCTCTTGGTTATTTTTGGCCATGCTAATTAAACTTATGTATAAATTACTTTGTGCTTAGGTACCCTCAAAAGCCTTAGTCGCTACTCTTTTTTACCTTTGAAAATTAATTCTCAAGCAGCCACACTCGTGGTTTAGAGTCTGTTGATTGCAAAGACTAGTGAAGAGGGCTTAACATTGCTCGATTGATTATGGTTCATCTTGAGATTTCTTGTAGCTCAATAATGGTTAAGCGCCCAAGGCAAGCCCCGAGAGACTCCATTATTAAGACTATAGTTCCCAACGATGTACCTCGAACTAAGTCCTTCTCAACCAAGATAATAGATCCATGTCCCACTTACCCTATTGCAATGAAGAGGTCCAACCTTTCATGGACAACTTAAGGACCTCTCTTCTTAAGTTAAAAAAGAGAAACCAATAGCTCTGATACCAAATGGTCTATGAACTTTGAGAATAACCAAATTAAGAGAATTAGAGTTAGCATTTTTGTGAGAGTACTTTGAGAACACAGAGGGTGAACTTAATTAGCGATAGAAACATAGCCATTATACTTAATTAACTTGGCATGAACAATAATTTTACAAGAGAGATAATCAGAGAACATGACAACAGTTGAGAACCGGATTTATGTGGAGCCGGTTCCCCCTCCAATAGGCTTTTGTATTTTAGATTCTCCCATCAAGAGAGACTTGGTACAATTCAATCTTTGTGTTCCTTGTGACCTGGGTGATGCAATGAAGATGGAAAGCTTCATGCATCATGAGCATAACATAAACTTCCTAAAAGCATTAACCATCCCCGGCCTCAGCCTCAAGGCCTCAAACACCTCAAGGTGGAGAGAGCTAGCGGGGAATGAGGGTAGGGAAGAGAAGAAGAAGTAACATATGAGAAAGAGACAGTTCCTCACTTATCAACAGTCTTCTTGCATACCATAGCATAATAGCATAATAATGATGATGATGAAGATGTCAAGCTTCAGCATTGAAGCATAGCTCTTGGTTGGATTTCCATTCCATAACCAAGAGTGTTGGTGTAGACTCTCAACTTCTCAACAAGCTTGGAGAAGGAGATAGAGTTCTTGCACTTTTCCCAAGTGAGAATGAGCTTGTGAGTTTGTGTGAGAGAGAGTATACCCCCCAAGCACACCCCTAGCTTCTCTAGGTCAACCCCTCCTTGTAGCTTAAGCTAAAATTTGATTGGACCCCTACAATCCTAGTCAATCACATGCATAGTGCATATCAAGCAACCATGGTAGCATTTGGACAAGTTTCCTCCTTTCCCCATCAGCTACTTTGTTGGAACCCTCGGATGTACTATCATTTGATTTTCTTACTTCTTTGGAATCCTCTAATGAGCTGTCATCGAGTTTCCCTAGTTCATGGGAACCTTGAATGCACTATCATCTAATTCCCTTACTTCTCTAGAATACTGTGGTGAACTTTCATTTGGTTCCCTTGGTTCTTTTTCTTCACTCGAAGATTCTTGCCTTATTGAGATGGACACTGGCTTGTCCGTAGGATAAGTCAATGAGACGGCATGCATTCAAAAACCTAGTTTGGCATGTCTCATAAGTCCCTGAATAGAGTCCAACTTCTGTTGCAGAAAATACCGTTGGATTTCTTTTGGCAAACATAACAAAACCATTCAATTTGGTCCCTCAAAGTGACCCTCCGAAACGAGGACACTAGCAAATAGGTATCCCAAACTATGGCAGTAGTCATGCAACATCATTCTCACATCATGCGAAGCTGTGATGACATCTTCTTCATATTCTTCCGTTATCTAGGTAGAAGTGAAAATTCTCTTGAATTTTATTTACTTCTTAAAATAAATCTCATCAATCGGGTAATTCTTCAAGGGATTCACATATTTTGGACCCTGGGAGTACTTGATCAATTGTTTCACACACGTGTCAACCTACAATTGATGTTTGTACTCCGCTCTGTCTAGATTCCCTGCCAATTATTTGCCAAAATCCTCGTTGGTTTCTCCCACACTGGGTTTCAACTTTTCTTCATCTCCCCGACGAACAACAATTGTATCGGTGTTGTCTCTTTTGGATTCTTCATGAGAACCCATGTGTGGTGCAGAAAGGATCAGATTCTCCGTAGAAGAAGAATCGTTGTAAGCTCTGACACCTTTGTTACAAGCTTGGACACTCCAAGTGATGAATTAATAGCAACACACGAACAAAAACTACAAAATCACTGAACTTGATGAGAGAGAGAGAGAGAGACGACACGGCACGACAGAGTTTTGCACCCAGATGCACTGGCCCAAATCAAAGATTGGTGCCCCTTTCGGTATTTCTTCATTATTTCTCTTTGCAAAATACAATTCCCAAGGGTCAAACTTTCTCCAAGATTCTGCATCCAGATGCTCTCTTGAAAGAGTGGCCCCAAGGGCACTTATAAACTTACAACAAGGGATGTCCAAAAGGAGAGCCCCAAAAGCAGCGGTTCTAAAAGCACCTGCATCCAAAAGCTCTACTCTCAAAATTCCACGCTCCTTCTTTTCTAAAATCTACAGCGTAAAACGCAGAAGTCCGTACAACCTACCACGTCATCACTATCAGTGCAATCTACAAAAATCAGCCTAGAGTTCAAGCTTTTGATTTTTTGGGTTTAGGTCCCACGGCGAGTGCTCATAAGTTCAAGTTGGTAGGGTCTTGTCCACTCAGCCATTTGTCTTCCAGTTCGGCATGCCACATCATCACTTTGTGACAAAGAGACCATGACAGAGAGGAGATTGTGGCCAAAAGGGACGGTGATTGAAGGACTCACAAAGAGCATGATGACACAATGAATGCAGCATGACAAGAGCAAGAGATATCATCTATCAAGTTTGAAAAAATTTAAGGTAATGGATTCTTTTTCCTATATTATAAATGTCAAAAAGGTGACCCTCCAACACTAGAGGAAAAGCATGTAGTGAACCTCCAACACTAGTATACGGGGGAAGGGCACGTTTCCTACGGTTTATAAAAATTAGGTGCTGACAATGCCACCTCCCCACAACATATGAGCGCGTAATGCATTGATCATATCTTTTGAAATCGATGTATATATATAATTTTAATTACTGTTGAAATAAGCTAACTCTCATTTTCTCTAATCTTGTGAGGTTTGTACATTTTCTCTAATCTTGTGAGTTGCAATAAACAGGAGCAGGAGCAAGATAGCCAAAGTGAATGCGATAGTCGACACAATGGCAGAAGTCATAGAAGATATGATAATCATTGACACAATGATGGAGATTGTGGTAGACATGATTTACATGAGAGAAGGTATGAAAGACGGAGAGACCATGATAAAGAGGATGGATATAGAAGATATTAGACGCAAGGATGGTGATCAAAGGACTCACAAAGAGCATGATGATTGTAAGGAAAGATACAATGGATATGTTGGCAATGATGAATATAAAGCTGTTGTTGAAAACAAAGGTGTCGCCTATGTTGTAATCTATTAAACGACAAAAATCATGGTGATTCTTTAAAGCCCTCCATTGTAATAGTTCCACGTCATGTAAAGTGAGCCGTTTTGTAGTGTTTAAGAGCACGAGAATGATAGTCAAAGTGAATGTGAAAAACAAAACCCAACCAAGAGCAGGAGAATGATAGCCTTGTAGGTAGTCAGCATGATCGATGAAGACGGAGAAAGATCAAAAGAAGAACTTGTTGTAAATGTGTACTTGTGGGATGTATCGTTTTTGTAGCATGGATAGTGTGTCGTGCTCTCTACAATGGGTGCTCCTCAATGCAATGTGCGTGAAATCTCACTTAAACAAAATGAAAACACCAGAAACAACAGATAACAGCGAATCAACATGGAGACACAGCAGCAGACCAGAAGACATGGACTCGGCTATCTCAAAGGAACTAGTACAGACTATGGCGTGGCAGCACACTCTGCTCCAGCCCAGAACTCATGGGTACAATGGGCGTGTTGAGGCTCAGATGTGCAGGGATGGTGCAGACGTGCTGTATGTATAGACTCTCTACTCTAGACGACGATGTCGGACCATATATGAAGAAGATGATCCTGATGACCCAACAACTACTACTCATCTATACAACCATAAAGAGCCACCAACGGCTCATAAATGTCAGCCATCTAACTCTATCTCCAAACTGAGTGGTTGTGGTGACCTCGCCACGATATCCACTAGACCATCGTCCATATCCCAGCCACGTGTCACTGTACAGCCCAAGAGTCCGTCCAATGTGAACCAGACCAGACCAACTGTACTAACTGTGTGTCCTGTGAAAGTGACATTGTAGCCTGCTACACAAGTTGCCCGCCACAAGACCGCTCACCGTCTTGGTGAGAGGAATGCTGAAAATTGTGAAAGAAAACCACTAGGTACTACATCTGTACAATGGTGAGCTCCTCATTCTATCATCCAAGAGATAGAGTTGTGGCCACTATGCACCCGAAGTATCAGGCTCTGGAGTTGGAGTTATCAGATCAATGGGAAAACTCTTGAAAGGGCTCCCTCTTCAATGGAACAAAATGCCCTTCTAAAAGACCTCTATGAGAAGAAGCAGAACATAAGAAGAATTGCAAATGAGGTGGGCTCAAGGGCTTCCGAACTTTGAGACGTCCGTGCTTGCATGGCTATACAGGAGGTCAATTTAGAGCAAGAAACTTCCAGAAGACAGGCAGTTGAGGCAAAAGCAATTGCCATGGAAAGAGAATTGGAGGTTTTACAGAAAATCTTGGAGGAAAGGAATGGCCAAACGACTTCAACTGCCGTTGTTGTAGAGCAGTCTGTGATGCAGTATTTACGAGAATTGGTAAACGGAAGGGCAAGACTAGGATCAATCCGTGAGACAGTTGAGACCAATGCCTTATAGCAAAAACTTCATAAAAGAGAGGGCTTCCAAAAATAGTTGAAAGATGAAGTAGCAAAGATGGAGGCGGAGATGAAATTAGCAGTTGCAAAGACGATCAACCAAAAAGATTCTGACCTTCAAAGTTCCTTGCAAGACATTACCATGAAAAATGTTGAGTATATTGTGAATCATTTGAGTGTGAAAGATGAGGAGATTGTGCGGCAGAGAGAAGAGCTGCTACTACTTTTACTCAACTCAAGATGAAGGCAAGGGAGCTTGAAGTGCAGGTGCAGATCGGGATTTGAAGAAGAGAGTTCTGAAGCTTGAATTTTGGTTGCAACAAGCACGAAACCAATCACGGAAGTTGAAGGATTGTCGAAAGAAAGGAAAAAGAGACGAAGGATCTTCGAGCTTGGCTAGCATCCCAACCATCTGTTACCAAGCATAAAAATGGGGCGAGGGGTGGGTAGGGGGCGAGGGGCGGGCTAGATAGAGGCTAAAGGGGGAGGGTGGGTGGGTAGGGGCGAGGGAGGAAAGGGGTGGGCAAGGGCAAGGGCAAGGGGGGGTAAATAGGGGCGAGAGGGGGAGGATGGGTGGGTAGGGGCGAGGGGAAAGGGATGTATAGGGTGGAGGCCTGGGTAGGAGGTGAGGCCTGGGTAGGGGGCGAGGGGGGGCTAGATAGAGGCGAGAGTGGGGAAGGTGGGTGAGTAGGGGCGAGGGCAGGGGGCGAGGGTGAGTTAGGGGGCGAGGGTAGGGAGCGAGAGGTGGGTAGGGGGCGAGGGTGAGTTAAGAGGCGAGGGGAAAAAATGGTGAGTAGGGGCGAGGGAGAGAGAGGGGGTGGGTAAGGGCGAGGAGGTAGGGAGGGGTTAGTGAGGGGAGATGGCACTCAAGCAAAGAGATATCATGATCAAGGAATTCATCAAGCTTGAAATCAACATTGTTTTTGTTGTATCACGTCTTGAGGAAGCTTTGTGAAGGGAGTTCGCTAGACACAGAGGAGAGCTTTGTTCAGCAGACATTGATGGGGCTGATGTTGAAGGGGGGTGAACTCCTGTAGAGGAGATTTCTTTCCGCTTCTATGATTCTTCATAGGCTCACCAAATCCAAAGTCTACCATCAAGGGCGCACGGGGAGTAGCTTCTATGACCTTCAACCTTTGTGCTGGCTTAGGTGGCCTATTAGGTTTAGTTACTTGGAAACATTGGAAGAGGGTGTACCTCCAGGCAAAGAGTGCATAGAGACTCCATAACAAGGAATAGATTTGGTAGCATCCAACCACTCCAACAGATTCTCATCTGACCCATCAAGTGGAGTAGGTTGTTCCAATTCAAGGCTGGTTTCTAGGGACAAAGAACTATATTGTACGACGGGATCCATGCCTCCTAGGCGAATGGGTTGCATCGGGGAGCCAGGAGTATATATCCACATGGCATCATTTTCCCAATCATGAAGTGCTTTAGTGTGTCGCAGCCATGGTCTATCGATGAACAAGGGAAATCTGCCCTCAACTTGGGGAAGACGAACCACAACAAAATCCAAGTTAAAAGTAAAGTCTTGAACCTGCAGAGGGACCTTTTCTACTATTCCCATAGGGTAGACAGTCCTCTGGTCTGCCAAAGTCATTGTAAAGGGAGAGGGAGGGCCACGTAGGCTAGAGACCCAATGCCAACATAGTGAATTCGGGCATCAAGTTGATACCCGACCCACCATCCACTATGACACCGGAGAAGTCGTGCCCTAGAATAGACGCGGTGAGACGAGGACTTCTGTAATCAGTGAGCGGAGCAGCGGGAAATGAAATCATGTAGGACTCTAAGGGCTACATTGGTAGGTGCCCGCCACTAGACCCTGCACTAGGATATAGAGATTGAATGATGGAAAGGGTGTCACTTCGAAAATTTGCATCAAGTTGAAGCATGTCGTACAATGACACTTGATGAAAGGTGTTTTTCAAGATAGTCTCTGCTGTAAGCTTTTCTTTTTCTACCAGTGGCTTCTCTGGTACCTTGATCTTCTATAGATCGAAAATTGCTTCCAAGAAAGCTTCATCAATATCGGAGAGCAAAGATTTGGATTCTTTCTTGGAACTGGGGGATGGCTTGTCAACAGCTGAAGGCAGGGTATTCATTGTTGTGAGAATGTGTGGGGGAGTTGAACTTGCTGGAATGCTAAGACCGAGAGCAGCTCTCTGGGCCCGAATGAGGACACCCGATGGCTCCTCTACCAACTGCAACTTATTTTGAGGGGTAACCACGTGGGTAGAAGGGGGCGGTTGAAGACACTGCTATCAGATTGAGCTTGGAAAAGCGAAACTCATTATGGATTTGTTGACTTGGGTTTGAAGCCGTGGATGCACGAAGTTTATGGCAATCCTTACTGTAGTGATCCTTCGTTTCAGGGCAATGACGACAGGGAGGGGACCCTTCGAGTAGAGGGCATCTGCTTTGGTAATGACCATATTCCCTGCATCTATAGCACAAAATGGGCCAATTCAATGGGACAATCGAAGGACGAGGTGGTCCTTGCTCCTGGTGCATGGAGTTGGAGGTGGAGGCATAAAAGCTTTGAGATGATGAGGGAGCATGGGTATGATAAAAGCTCTAAGACGGAAAAGTATTTTGCATACTTTGCATGGGAGGGGCTGTCAATAAAGGTGGCGTGTGGTGTGGATGGCCACAGGGAGAAACCATGTTGGATGCAGGTGTTGACCCTTGTTGAAGGTTTGGAGCGAGGCTCTGTTGTAGTTGTTGCATTCCCTTCAGATAAGAATAGCACTCTTTGTCATCATGGCCAGATTTCTCGCAAAAATGGCAGTAAGCTCAAAGTGGGTAGTCCTGAGGAGGATGCCTTGGAGAGCGACAAGAGGTACACCACACCATCGACGGCTTAGTGTCTTGTTGTGCCCATAGCTCTTCTAGCTCTCGCTTGATCTATTCTAAAGCCTCTTTCTGTGGAGATTTTTCTGGTCTAAGAGAGAAGGATCTCTCCTCTTGAAGTGCTCTTTATAACTTCAGTGCTTCTATCTCCCTGCATAAAGAAAGCAAGGTGTCAGAGGGATTTTCCATGAGTGCCAAGGCAGTCTCCACCTGAAGGGGGTCCTTGAATAGCCTCCTTGCTCCTTCTATCCTGGTAGCAGCCGCTATAAACTCCTCCAGAGATGCTTCAATTCGAAGACTTTCGCATAGTTTCTGCTGAGAAATCTTTGGAAGAGCTTTCTGTACCCACTCCTTGACCATAAATTCCCCTGGTTGCTGAGGAAGCTTGGCAGCCAGAGACTTGGTTTTAGTCATGAGTTCTGCAAAAGTCTCCTCTCGCTGGAGTACCATGTTGGCCAACTCATCCAAAACCTTTTGGTGGAAGTCACCTGGCCTGAATGCTGCACAGAACCGTTGTCTCAGAGCTGCCCAAGTTGGAAAGTGATTCTCTGCAAACTGTACCACTTGTCTGCTAAACCATCCAAGATTGATGGAAACAACACCAAATAAGCATCTTCTCTATTAAGACCACGACCTCTACAGAGAGATACAAACCTCCCTGCATGGTCGTCTACATCTTCTGAGGAGAGTCCCTTGAAAGTAGGAAACTTGATGTTTACCTTGGCCAAAACATTGGTCAACTCCTCCATGGCCTCTTACTCAGGAGACTGTTGCTCAATAGCTTGCTATAACAAAATGGGAGAGGGCTTTACTGGGGAAGGTGACCTGGAAGATGTAGAACCGAATGGAGGAATGGATGATGCTATATGTGGAGGTATGGGTGATGGGGTTGGTGGACTTCTAGTAGGTACCAAGGGTTGACGCCTTCTGTTGTAGTACTTCAGAGGACTCAGTAGTGCACTTTGATACTCTAATGACCGCCTTGTATGTGTCATGAAGTGACCACAAACCCAACCAAGCTTTGGGCAAGAAGACCTTTAACTGGCTGAACACGGGTCTAGACTCTACTAGACCACCTAGCTGGACCAGGGACGAGGAAGGACTAGACGAGGACGAGAGCTAATTGGACCAGGGCAAGAGAGGACCAAACCAGCAGGGTGAAAGACAGGGTGAAAGACTAGGTCAGCTAGACTAAGCTGTCTAGGGTGAAATTGGACCAGACCAACAGGTGCAAGGTGAAGTAGGCCAGTCTAGGTAAAAACCAGCTAGCTCCTCGATTTGTACCTCAATAGAGATTGAGACTTCAGTTGAGGTCCCACCGGGCATGCAAAAATGAGAGCACCTGTAGCGTGGATAGTGTGTCGTGCTCTCTACAGTGGGTGCTCCTCAGTGCAATGTGCGTGACATCTCACTCAAAACAAAACGAAAACATAGGAAACAATAGATAATAGCAAATCAACACAAAGACACAGCAACAAACCAGAACATATGGACTCAACTATCTCAAAGCAACCAGTATAGACTTTGGCGTGGTAGCACACTCAGCTCCAGCCCAAAACTCACAGGTACAATGGGGGTGTCGAGGCTCAGATGTGCAAGGATGGTGCAGACGTGTTGTGTGTATAGACTCTCTACTCTAGACGACAACGTTGTACCATATATGAAGAAGATAATCGTGATGACCCAACAACTACTACTCATCTGTACAACCATAAAGAGCCACCAATGGCTCATAAATGTCAGCCATCTAACTAAGTCTATCTCCAAACTGAGTGGTGGTGGTGACCTGGCCATGATGTCCACTAGACCCTCGTACGTATCCCTGCCACGTGTCACTACCCAACCCAAAGAGTCCATCAAGTGTGAACCAGACCAGACTAACTGCACTAATTGTGTGTCCTATGAAAGTGACATTGTAGCCTGCTACAATTTTGCGACAAGATCATCAAAAAATTTGAAGGTAATGATTTCCTCCCCCCTGATGAATTGATGATTTCACATCAAAAAAAAAGGTGACCTCCTATACTAGAGGACAAACAAATGTGAGCCTTTGAACACTAGAGGAGATGCATATTGTAACCCAAACACTCGAGGAGGAAACAAGTATGCAGGGGAAGGGCACATTCTTTACAGTTTATAATAGCTGGGTGTGGATGGTGCCACCTCTCCGTCATACTTACATATGGTATTTTTTTTTTTGGGGGCACAAGCATGGGAGTACATAATGCATTGATCATGATCTTTTGAACCCATGCCTGTATAATTTTTATTGTAATTTAGCTTGTATAAATGCATTCTGGAACGGATTTTTGAAGGTACATTATTACCCTTCCATTGATTTTTTTCACTAGTGTGACTTGAAGCGATCCATGTCAGCAGAGAAATTGTGATCCAGATTTTTTTAAATAGCAGCAGCGCTTTTCCTTTTCGGCATACAAAAGCCAATAACACCCTGCTTGAAAAGGCCAAAAGCATTTGGACATTGATAAGCGAGCTGCGAGCTGGAGAAAAACCTGAAGGAGGAACGAGCATCGAAAGGTGGTGGCTTCACTTGAATGTAGAAGAGGCTTTTTCTGTCAAGATTGGCAGGGTGAAACCATGGCAAAAATCGTAACGGAGGCGAGGATATCTATCTGCAATGATCATTGCGGTCGATGATTGTGGACTGCTATAGAGTTGCTTGAGAAAAAAGGCTTCGCGTAGATGCTACAGAGGCTATGCAGGATTGCTTAAACTTGTTGCGACGAGAGAGAGAGAGAGAGAGAGAGAGAGAGAGAGAGTACATCACCCAGTATCAAGTCAGAGTTTCATGCTTGAAGGGCAGAAGAGTTGAGTTTGGGGCTGTGAGACAAGAGAGGGAGTACATCACCCTATATGAAAGAGTTGAAAGTGCAGCTTAGAAAGAAATGTTGCACGTCGATAAATAGATCAACGAAGTGAGCTGTGAGATGGACAGAGAACTCATCAACTGGTTAGGAGTGTAGGTATGTCTAAAATCGAAAACACAGAAGCTGTTTTCTCAAGATAGGTTCTGCCTAGCCATTCAGAGACAACTCTTAGATACAATTTTACACACACAAAGACAATCACAGGTTCTCTTGACATAGCAGATCTGCTAGCATCTTTGACAATGATAGACATTACAATTCTAGTGGGAGTTTTGGATGCATATGGCTTATCCGTGACTAGCACTTGAGAGGGCTTGTGCTCTGTTGAGAACGTTTTACTCCCTGCAGGGAGCAGGTTGCGTGATTTTGCTTGCATCTCATTGTTGGGACTATGTTCCTATCACAGAAGATTCATTCGTAATTTTTACCGAGATTGCTTCACTCGTACATGCTCTACAAAAGAAAGATGTCACTTTTAAATGGACTCAAAAAGAGATTTCAGCTCTTGAACGAAAATAAGACTTTGGATCCAGTAATCGTTTTGGCATGGGTCAGTGTGACGCTTGTGGTAATACTAATGGTGCTAGACTAATGCAAGATGGTCCGGTAGTACCTGCTAGGTGTTGACTTTGTTGTCCAAATAGATCATCAGATCTTGCCATACTTCTTGACACAGTCAAAGTTATGTGAAAAGCATATGCAATGGGCAAACATTTTGTCTATGTTCCACTTCCAAATTGTGCATGTGGAAGGCAAAATGAATCTTGTGGCTGATGCATTGTCAAGAAAGCCACAAATTTTAATTAATGAATCTTGTGGCTGATGCATTGTCAAGAAAGCCACAAATTTTAATTGTGTCAATCCCTTATCATTATGTGCTTTGATGATATGAAGGAACAATATGCTAATGATGAAGATTTTGCAAGGAACTTTGAACATTACTGGATGGACATTGCCATGAACACTATCTCTCTAGGGATGGTTATATAATGATGCATGGTAGACTTTGTGTTACTAGGCCATTGCGACATAAGCTTATGGTAGAAAATCATCTTCCACCGAATGCAGTGCATCGTGGTATTGATGCAACAGTAAAAGCGGTTGAGACATTCTTTTATTGGCCTAGTTTGAGGAGAGATGTGGACGTCTTTGTGAGAGCATGCATAATTTCCCAAAAGGCCAACTTTGAAAGACAAAAGGCACGAGTGTTGTTATAACCATTGCCTATTCCAGATAAGCCGTGGGACAGTATTGCTATGGAATTTATATTTGATCTTTCGAGAACGCAGACAGGGAATGATGGTATATGGACCATTATTTGCAGGTTCAGTAAATAGGCCCATTTTATTCCTGTCAGGAAGAAAATAAAATATGATCAGATGGCACGATTGTTCATATACAATTGTTTAAGTACCATGGTATGCCATAGTCAATTATCAATGATTGTTCATATACAATGTGTTTAAGTACCACAGTATGCCACAGTCAATTATCAATGATTGTGATTCTCACATGACAAGCTTGTTTTGGAGAGGCTTGTTTGAAAACATGAGCACTACGCTTAAGTTTTCATCCTCATTTCATCCACAAAGAGATGGACAGTCAATAGAGGCCAATTGTATTGTCTTAGACCTGCTTAAATGCTATGTGTCAGATAATAAGGGCAAGTGGGAATAGTATTTACCTTTGCTTGAGTATGCATACAACAATACAATGCATTCTTCAAGAGGCAAGGCACCCTCTGAATTTGTTGAGGGAGGCAAAAAGGTTCCTCCCATTTTGCATACAAAAGACAAGAGTTTTGAAGCATATCGATATGTAGAAAATATGAATGAAATTATAAGCTTGCCGTGGAGAAGACTCGGGCAAGCCGAAAAGGGGTGCTAATTGTCATCGACGTGAACTTTTGTTTTCACTTGCGTTTGGGTTCTATTGCAAAAAGTTGCAAGACATCATTTGGTGAAGTTCAAGAACTATCAACTATGTTAGGGAGAATATGTTAGTACCTAGTTCTACACCCACTATTGGGCACTGACGACGTTAGTGGGGATGTCGTGGTATTTAGTCAGTACTATGCATGATGGAGTTGATGGTTATATTGTCTTGTGGGTGACTACCATAGGTCTATACCTTGCACTTTCCTTCAAGGATGAATATGGGCTTATCCTGGATTCATCTGAGTATAAGTTCAAGAACTATCCACCTATGGATGAAAGAGAGTGAATTGGTAGAGTCACCAAATGTATGAAGCCTTTGGTTTACAACCCACGTATTCCCCAACTTAGATCATTTCAGCAGAGCAAAGATCAAAGTTTATGACACATGCTCAAAAAGGGTGTGATCCTAGAGCTAGTACTTCTCATGTATACACGGATTTAGTGCGTACATTGCTTGACAAATGTTAACGGTACAATGCTCACTTCTGTAATAGAGAGGAAAGACAAAAGTGTGAAGATTTCATAAAGTCATTTGTACTCATGTTTGATAGTTTTTCTTGTAAATACATGCGATTTCAAGAGGGAGGTATGTCACGAGACTGTGACAAACACTAACTTCCCTTGATTTTTATTTAATTTTTGGGACCCTCTTTTTGAAATCACAAATGCCCGGACATTGCATGGCCAATGTGAAACAACTGTGGCCAAGAGTTTCATCCGCCGGATTCAAGGCCAGACAACCACGAGATGGTTGGGCCGATCACAACTAATATCTGACGAATAAAGCAATGGCTAGGCTCAGTTAAAGTCTCTTAGAACCCTCGGCAAGACTTCATAAGTTGGACGGGGTTAGGAATCAAACCATATGGGGGCAAGTTGGACATGTGTCAGTAGGAGAGCCACTTGCTTGACTAATTCTCTCTCTCTCTCCAGAACGCCTCTTTCCAGTTGGGGGCACCCAAATATGAGTGGGGGGACTAATTTTCACTCTGTGAGTGGAATTTCACGTTCTGTAAATTTAATGAAAAACTTGCCTTCTCTCTTGTCTCATGTAGCGCAATGATTTGCTCTCGTGCATCTCTCTCTGTCCCCTTTACACATATGGTAATGCTTCACTAGTTGCTCTACTCAGATGACCATGTACAGTTATGTGGGTTTTATGTGCATTTGCCAAGGCAAGAGCCTCTTGAACAGGAACCGGATTAGCTAATTGTTGATACCCCGATAGGTATGCACAGTTCCATCGTCGCGACAAATTGAGAAAATAGAGAGTTTTCTTGTGTGAAAACTCGTCCAAATAAAAGGGAAACTGTCCCATTGCGTTCCTGAGACACGCATAGACGTGTTTGCTCCGCTCAAAACGATCCAAAACAGAGAATTAAAGCCTGTTGTGTTTATTTGTAGATTAAGGGTTTCACACCTAAATTGCAAGATAGCACAAGGAAGCCTCGGGGAAGCCTTCGGATGGTTATATAGGGGTTTGGGCACCTGAAAGTGACCAAAAGAGGACATTACAATACGCAGGAATTGACCTATAGCTCACCAAAAAGCTTCTCAACCGCAAGGGAATCGGTTCTAGACGTGCACTTTTGACCTGCAGGGGTTTTGGCACTATTATCTTGCCGAAATTGAGCCAAAAGCCTGCAATGTCAGCCCTTGACAGGTTTGAACAGCTTGGTGAGAGTTTGGTGCAAGTGTTTGGGTCGTCTGTTTGCAAATTGAATAAAGAAATATGGAAAGGGATGCCAGTCTTTGGGGCCAACAGGGTATCATTGTCTACTTGGGAGCACGCGAGCTACCAAGCCATGGACTATTTTGAAGTGGTGAATTTCCATTTGCAAGTTCATTTGTGAAGTTATTTTGTTTCCTAGAGTAGAGGGAAAGTTTAGACAACATATTTTTGGGTGAAAGCTAAAGTTTACCGCCCTTCAGTGAGGCTACAAGCTGGTTGACTGAGATGTAGCAACGACATATAGAGCCCTTTCACCGAGCGTTCGAGATCAGCTTGTAGCGGTAGTTTCTGATGAGTGTCCAAAGACCCGTTCTCATCCAGTGAGCATTTAATTACAGTTTCCATGGATATATGTATAGCAGTTGGAGAGCCCCTATTGAGGTTATATGAGAACTCATCTTCTGTTAGAGTTTATTTTTTATTATTTGAACTCATATATTCCCCTGGCTTGAGTGCAATGTGGTCCACGAAGCAATAATATAGCTTCTTCTTCCGCACCTTGGCCCAATTGATCAAGCACCACAAAACGAAGATGTGATCTATGGTAGAGAAAGCTCGTCTGAAGCCTACTTGTCCTGGAGCTCTCAGGCCCTCCCTCTCTACATATGAACTCAACTCTACCTCAAGTACTACTCCGTAAAGTTTGGCCATTGTGTGGCCAATCATGATAGTCCTTTAGTTCCTTGGATCCAAGGTGTGGCCAAATTTGTGGATAGGCACTATGATGTGTCGAGTCCACTCCTCTGGGAAGCCTTCCACCATAGCCCTATTGAAAAAGTGTGCAATCAATGGGGCTAAGGTGTCGGCTGCATAGATGAGGTGTTGACTGTGTAAACCTGTATGATCATTAGATCTTTGGTGTTGTAATATGTGGATGGCTCACCCTACAATGTCTGTTGTGAAAAGTATGGATGTCGTGGGCCGTGACTCTAGAATGGGTGGCTGCCCAGGGATCTTGTAGTGTTGCTTTGCATAGTCATGCCATGTCTGAGGGTCCTCAATGGGGGTGATAGGGAGAGCCTCTCTGAGTGTATGCCATGTTGTTGCATAGTCCATGCTGATAAGTAGATTATACAACCCGAGCTCCTAGGCCTCCTCTAATGCTCGCATTTCAACGAGTGAGGGCTCTCATCCATCATCTATCATCTCATTGTGTGATCTCTCTAGTGCTTGTAGCTTGTGGTATAGCTCTTTGTACTCATCATCATACCATTTGTTCTAGGAGGTCCCAGGTGGAGGTGTGCGACCAATGTGGGTGGTTTGTGGGGAGCAACTAATGGCGGATGTGTGAAGGATTGATGAAATCTGAGAGGTGAGGGTGGATAAGGGGGTGTTAGGGTCAAGGGTAAGAAGGGCTTGGTAGACCTGTGACAAGTAAATGAAGGCTAGCTCGTGAGTGAAATGTTTAGTATTGTGGGGGGTGTATGTGGTCTTTGTATAAGAGATGGAGGTGCCTGTGAGAGAGGAAGTGAGGTGGGTATGGTCGGCTCCGATGGGCTTGGGAGGAATGGCCAAAACGTTAGAGTAGGTGTGTTGACTCTCTGGGCCCGATGATGTAGTCCACTATGCTGCCTCTCCTCTCTACTACACCATGTGGCATACCTCCTGAAGTGGGCCACTGTGCCATCTCCTTATAGATAACGAGGCAGCGCTGAGATTCCAGTCTGAGCAGGTGGTGCCTATACCTTGGGTGGGCCATGTCGGCTGAGGTCCGCATGGTGTCTGTGTGCTACATGGTCTGTAAGATCTCGGGATCCTCAAAGTCATAGAACTCACATTGTCGGCTCCCAAACATAAAATGACATCTTTCTCAATAGCTTTGCATGATTTTTTTTCACTTTATTGCTTTAGTGGATCGTGGCATTGAAGTCTCCCATAAGGAATGAGGTGAGTACTCCATGATCCCCTTCTAAGCCACGTGTAAGGTGACCATCCCCCTGCTTTGTCGACCTGAAGCCAGTAGGAGCAAAGTAGCATAAGGCTATGTATCTGATGTGGTCGTGACAGCTCAATGCGAATCCAAAGGAAATGGGCGTCTGGATCGCGTGCTACAATCTGTATCCTGCTCTATATCTCTCGAAGGAAAAGTATGGCGACTTATCCTGACTCTCTGGATGTGTTTTGGCATGCACACCCTCTGTGTATAGACTCCACTGAAAACTATGTATGCATGGTAAGCTCTTCTCGCGGCTCTCGTGTGTCTTGGTGAGTAGTATGATGTCACGGCCACTCATGACCTCCTCTAGGCTCTCTGGATGTGTCCATAGGTCCTCGTTGCAGCTCCAAACTGCAAGGTTTATCTTTTCATAGTGTGTCCCATAGGCCGCAAGTCCCTATGCTATGGCCTTGCCATCAATGATGACCCGGTTGTCATGGTAAGAAGTTCTCTTTCCCTCTTTGTATTCTTGAAATATTTAGGGCATGCATGCTTGCCTATGTTCCACATGCATCTTTGTGAGCTCATCATCAAGGTAGATAGGAGGGGCTCGTGTGAGAGCGCGTAGGATTATCCTTTTGTGAATGAAGAGGGCTCTCGCTTATTAAGAGGGGAACTAGAGGATGAGAGACATATTCTTGGTTAAATTTTTTTCGGGGGTGTAGTCCTCCTTTTCTAGTATGCCGGTGATCAAATGTTGAGTTGGTGGCATGTCGCATCTCCTCCTCAAGAGTAGTGTTCCCGAGGAGAATCTCTTCTTTGTGTGACTCTATCTTTCCGTCAATGCTCTCCGTGAGGGCTTTGGTGAGCTCCTCTTGGATGGCCTCTTGCATGCCGTTGTTGATTTCTTTCTCCTCGGGGGTGAGAGATGCCATCGAGGCTTTGAAAATGGCCATTTGGCCCCGCATCTCCTTCTCCTTCGTCCGTTCCTCTTGGATTTTCTTCCATGTCTCAGTCTCCTCCTTTCTTTTTTTCCTCCAAAGTCTCCTTGTCTTTCCTCTATTCCTCTTTCTCCTTGTTCAACACATCCACCTCTTTTTCAAGCTTTGATAACCGATGGATGATGATGTTGAGAGATGAGTCGATTGTCTTCTTGTTTTCTTTAATGGAGGTGACCGTCTTGTCTTTAAGTTTGGCCATCTCCTCCTTAGTGGCGTTCTTCGCCATGTTGGTGTGGGATTGGGAGAGGCGAGATGGAAGGGGGGAGGTGAGGGGTCGAATACCCTTATGTAGGGGGGGGGGGGGGGGGGGGGGGGGGGGGGGGGGGGGGGGGGGGGTGTGTGTTTGTGTGTGTGTTTTGGGGGGGGGGGGGGGGGGGGGGGGGGAGATGGTAAGGTGGCAGTGTGGGTGCGGGTGGCAATAGCAATGGCAATGAGCGGCACACAACAACAGCAAGTAGCAATTTGCAACAGCATCATCAGCAAGCAGCAAACATCAATTTGCGATCTACAATAGTAGGCAAGAATATTTGCAAAGGGCAGGGTCAAGGTAGAAAATGCATTTGGCATTTGGAAGAATTGATGGCGCATCTTGAGAGATCTCAACGTAAATTTGCCTTTTGCACCGACTGTGGTGATAGTATGCTATGTGTTTCATAATTATGTCCAATCAAAAGGAGAACCCGAGCATGGCAATGCAATTGATCCACATCCAAATGATGATGAGCCCTTAAGATGGAGAACGGTAACTCGACATTGTTCAATGATTTTGTGAGACGCAAAATTGTTCAATGATTTTGTGAGACGCAATTCCCGTTCAATATGAAATGCTTGCAGGTAACTAGGAATACATGTGATGCTTCTTGAGCGTTTAATCAATCACTTCAATGTGTCTAATTGTTTCGTGTGTATTGTGTGTTTGTGCAGGACTTATGAATCAAGCTCGCAAATAGTTTGTTCTCTTCTTTTTTTTGTGATAGCTTTAGGGTTTGTATGCCTTGCGCACGATCGCGTTCCTGCATCTTTCTATTGCATGTGCATACTTTCTTTTATGTGCATGTGTGAGCATTCATCTTAAAAACCAGAAAAAAACATTCTTTTTTTTTTCATGTGTGTGTGCGCATGTGCTTCAGTCATGAAAAGAATAAAAAACATTTGCATTGTGTGCATTGCATTATGTGTGTGTGTGTGTGTGTGTGTGTGTGTGTGTGTGTGTGTGGGGGGGGGGGGGGGGGGGGGGGGGGGGGGGGGGGGGGCATCAATCTATGGAGGCTTCAACAACCTTGATGGACTAAGTCAACATGGCTTGTGGAGGGATTGATTTCGATTCTCAGGTGACTTTGATGGATTGGACACCCCCCCCCCCCCCCCCCCCCCCCCCCCCCCCCCCCTTCCCCTTGTAGCATGCTCCTAAGCAACTGAAAAACAGTAGTAGCTCCTCATGAACTCAAAGTGGTTTCCTTGATGGCGGGTTGCCCACCGTCGTGCTCATGCCAATTTGCTACACAGAAAAAAGACTTTGGTTGGAGCCAGAGCTGTTGTGCTCAAGATTGCTGACCGATGGGCGAATGCTCTCCAAAATCTTTTTGTGCTTCTATCAACATGAGCTGCTCCTTGCATCCCCCTTGTCTAATGACTGCAAGTTCTCCATCATGTATTTCCCTTCAAAGCCCTTTCCTAATAGAGCTTGATCAATTGGAGGTCACGATAAAGACCACCCAAAAGGGCACCGCATTGTCCTCTTGGGCCTTGAGGAGGGACCCTGCAGACAATGTTTCTACAGTTTCCTTTGACAATTGGTGACAATGGCATGGAGTTTTGAGGGATCTGGATACAAGACAACAAATTCTCTGTTCTCTGTTCGATGAATGAAGTCCACCTTTGAGGCGGTATCCAAAGCTGAGCACGTGGTTCAATAACAAGTCGATTCTTCAACTCGGGGAGTTAGGGAGGATTTGGTGCAAAGTCTGGGGGATGCGGGACAGAACCTCCCTCATGGAACTTGATGCGTCCTACACATCTGCATCAACCGAGCCTCCCTGATCACCGCGCCTCACGCTTGAAGTCGTCTATTGGAAATTAAAGGAATGAAAAGTTCTCAACACTCATTAAAGAAGTGGCAAATTGGTGTCGAGCTGGGGTAGTAATCTCGATATGCATTAAAATCATTGTCAAGGAGATAGAAAAAGGGAAGCCTAGACACATGAAAGTTGCTCTTTATTGGGTTCAACAAACGACTAATAATAAAAGACCAAAGACCATCTTATTTAGTCATGGTGTTTGCACAACAAAGATTGAACTTCAGAGAGAAATCCTTATTTGCAGCAACGTCGGTGGTAATGTAGCTACTAAATTCAATGGTCTCTGGTTTTATTAAAAATCGTTTGTTGAACCCAATGAAGAGAAACTTCCATGTGCCTAAGCTACTCTTAGCCTATCTCCTTGACATTGATTTTAATGTTTATCAAAACCACTACCCCAGATCGACGCCAATTTTCCACTTGATGAGTTTTGAGAGGTTTTCATTCCGATAGGCGACTTCAAGCATGAGGCATGGTAATCAGGGAGGCCGGACTCATGCAAATGTGTTGGACACATGAGGTTCCTCAACTCCAGAGGGAGGTTCTGTCCCGCATCCCCCAAACTCTGCACCAAATCCCATCATGATTGCCCAAGTTAAAGAATCAACTTGTTATTGAACCATGTGATGATAGTGGCACGGAGTTTTGAGGGGTCTCTAGACAAGACAACAAACCCTTTGTTCTCTGTTCGATGAATGAAGGCCACTTTTTAGGCGGTATCCAAAGATGAGCACCAATCATCAAAGGAAACTGTAGAAACATTGTCCGCCACAAAAAAGGTCCCTCAAGGCCCGAGAGTGATAGGCCTTTTGGGCGGCCTTCATGCCAATCTCAAAGCGATTGAGCTCTATTGGGAAAGGGCTTTGAAGGAAAAGACATGAGGAAGAACTTGCAATCATTAGATAGGGGAGATGTGTGGAGCAACTCATGTTGATAGAAGAGCGGGCCAGAGAGGAGAAGGGGTGAGAAAGTGGAGAGAGGGGTAGAGAGGAGGGAATGAGAAAGCATTAGAGAGGATGAGACAAGTTTCTTGATCAAGAATTCAAGAAAACTGGTCTTGATAAAGAAAACGGGCAGATCGCTCTATCACAATGAGTTGGGCAATCACTTTTCAGCCACAAAAAGACCTTGGAGAGTATTCGCCTGCCGGCCGGCTATCTTGAGCACAGTGGCTCCAGTCGGCCATCACTTTTTTTTGCAGCGAATTGGCATGAGCACAACGACGGTGGCTGGCCGGCCATCAAGGAGACCACTTTGAGGTCATGAGGAGCTCCTTTTTTTGTACTTTCTTAGGAGCGTGCTACGAGGGAATCCAATCTGTCATAGTCACCCAAGAATCGAACTCGTCCCTGCACAGGCCATGCTCACGTAGTCCATTAGGGTTGCCCAAGCCTCCATAGACCAATGTGCACACACACACACACCACAACCCCCCCCCCCCCCCCCCCCCCCCCCCCCCCCCACACACACACACACACATAATACAATGCACACGATGCAAAAGTTTTTTATTCTTTTCATGACTAAAGGGCGTGTGCACACGCACATGAAGGAAGAAAGGATGATTATTTGGATTTTTTATGATAAAAGAAAGCATGCACATGCAACACAAAGATGCAAGAACACAATCATGCACAAGACATGCAAACCCTAAAGCTATCACAGAAAAAAAGAGAACAACCTGTTTGCGAGCTTGGTTCATAAGTCTTGCAAAAACACGCAATAGACAAGAAACAATTAGACACATTGAAGTAATTGATTAAACGCTCAAGAAGCATCACATCTACTCCTAGTTACCTGCAACAAGCATTTTACCATTTGCCATCTTAAGGGCTCAACATCATTTGGATGTGCTAGCTAGGGTGGATGAAAGAGAAACATCATGCACACAAGTGGTGAGTGTAGGCTAGATTATCCCTCAAGCAAATTAGGTTCCAAGATGAATTAACTTGGACTCATAAACACAATCTTGAGTAGTTGATAAGCCATTACAAGCTCACCATAAACAAGAGAGATGTAATGCAAACATGGAATGGATTTGTTTATTCATGAAATGAGCTTTAAGTAGCTCTACATCTATGCACCACTACATGTGGGATAATTCAACCTTTTTTCTTGTTGACTCATACTCTAGTGACTCTAGGACAAAGCTCACACCTTACATTGATGATGATTTACTAGATGCTTAAATATTTTCTATAGAAATGATCCTTAAATGGTCAGAATAGATAGTGATCTTAATGACCATTTCATAGATGGCTTTGGATGTCCCTTTACTCATATACCAAGGTTTATTGGACAAATTGTTATGTACTAATTCTTGGCAGGACACTTGTATTGATGAACACCTGAAGGAGTTCTTGTTTTGTGCATAGATCCCCATGAACATATAGATTACTTGAAATAAGATCATAAGAATATTAAGGGTCTTCATTACGTAAGAAATCAAACAGTGGAAAGGCTCACATGGTTAGGAGCCTATTGGCCATTTATAATATGGGATGTTGCAACATACATAGAATCCTACATACCAAAGATGAGCCCGATTCCACATATCACACTATTCCAAGTAATGCTAAGTCCTGACACCCTTGTGGAGAAAACATTTGGTAGAGTTTTTATCAAATATATTGTTCCCAGAGAGCAAAAGACTTCGGAGAGCAATTGAAGTCGAATCCCAAAACTATGCATTAATAAAGAACCATGTGTGAAAACAAGGTTAAGACCAACATCTTTGCCTATATGAAAATGAATCCAATTACTTAATGTAACAAAATCAATCAAACAACTCATCTAGACCAATCAAGTGTACACGGTAACTCTCTTACCACCTCCATCCCTACAACCATCAGGAAAAACATAGTATCCTTGTCCTCAGCATTAGATACGACCCTCAAAAACCATAGTGCGCAATACATCACTCCAAATGCGACACCATTATTACGCCAGCAACCCAACAATAACCAGGTGCCAAATGCAATAGAGGCCCATCGGACCCGGTCCCTTTATATATAATGATTCCAATATACCCTCACCCCAAAACTCTGTACCAAACTCTATTCATCAGCAAAAGACACAAGGGGTAGATCCGAATTGTAACCCCTCTCCTTTCACTTAGTGTATCCATACAAGCCAATACGTAGATGAGTCCCTGGTGCATCTTGCCCTTTAATGGCATCAGCGGCTAAAACCGCAGCCAATAGCCCAAAATGGTGAGTTAGAGCAACGTGAATTCCCTTCCAAAAATACAAGAATGTGCTTCTTTCTAAGCCAAGGTTTTGCACGTAAGAATAGGACAGTTAGCGCTTTTAACAAGCCTACAACGAACCAATTATGTGTAAGTTTTTAAAATTGAAGTCCAAGGTGTGGTGTGATCTGAGTACTATTAATGGACAACCATTTGTATGGTAGGAAAGAGATATTCTAAAAAAACATTGTTGAACTAATTTGATTAAGTCCAATAGGACTTTCTACTCCAATCGGAGAGAACTGACAAGGTCAATTAAGCAACTAAGTAAAGCTGATAAGGCAAGATATGGGTTTTTTGGAAAGCAAGGCATGTGATTTAGTCCTTTAGCAAGGATTTTTGGGATCGTGGTGTCATCAATAATATGAAGATCACAAGGGAAGACATGCTTGTCCAAATCACCAAAATCTTTGCAAAAAGTGCTATATTTATCACAAGCGCATTCTAGGATAGTGTTGTAACATAAAAAAACATTACTACAAACAATATTCTTAAGAGGTTGTTGATACCTCCATCCAATAAGGACATTATCAAGCATCTTATGGTTGCCAAAAATAAGTCAAAGAACTCACAGAATATTGTCTTGGGGGGAAACCAATCGAGAAGTTCATTTTGGAAACAACAATGTAAATAGATAGACTCCAAAGTAGCAGTCTTCTTTGTGAGATGCATCCTTTCACAAGGTCCAAAAGCAACCTGCATGGTATAGATGATCATAAGTCAAGGAGGTGTTGGATGGGAGTATTTCTACCTCTTCCTCTGGTAAAGCTATGAGATTTTTTCCTATTAAAGTTGGAGGAAGTATTGGGGGTTTAAAAAGTTGTGAAAGGGTTATTGGGTGTGGTTAAAGAGTTAGGTCTTTTAAGTGAGGGAGAATCATCATCCTCAATACACAGCTTGAGTAAACTAGTGATTATCTTGACACCTTTATAATTGGCATTAGTAGTCAAATAAGTCCCTGGTCCATCAGATTTGAGCTCTTTAAGGATATCAAGCATTAGCCCACGAAAGATGTTAAAAGCAATTTGAGCAACGACCAATTGTTTAGCCTATCCCCCTAACCAAGAGTAGATGAGGGATAAATGAAAGTCCACCGGTTTTTCAGGGAAGAGTTGATCAAGGTGGTTGAGGATATACCAGATAGCATGGTCAAATCACATGCTATTGGATTCACAAGAGGCTTTAGGGTCAAGAAATCTGCAGGCACATGTTAGATAGGGCGAGAATACATTCCAGATAGATTCAGTGTAGAAGTCAAGATTGCTTTTACAAAACTTTATGTTGCCTTTTGTACGAATGTATAACCCTGCATTAGAGGAGCACTTAGAATAGTCACAAAGTTAAGGTTTAAGGGGGCTTTGATGAGTTCTCCTTTGTCGAAAAATTGTCCTCTTTCAAGATTTTGAGTCTGCAATCTTCAAACGTGGATGCTGGTAGATTGTCAAAATAAACCCAAGTTTGGCTAAGGATTGGTGCCAAAAAGGCTTTATTGGGGAGGACCCAGAGCTGATAGTCCACACCAAAGGACTCAACTTCAATTTCTCTAATTGGTAAAAAAGAAAAAAATTTAGAAACTTTGGTATCCATTTCTAAAAGGTTAGAGTCACTGAGGGAGCAGATGTTGTTTTGAAATTCCTTGACGGCTTCCAGAGCAACATTATCTCTGCAAACGATGCCTCCCATTTGAGGGATAGCTAGAGTAGTGGGGGCACTGATGCAAGTTGGGTTGAGACCACATAACTTCTTGAGAAAGTTAGATAGTTCAGCCCCTGATGAAGAGAACTGAGTTGGCTCTTGTTGGTATTGTAAAAATAGTATGGGTGGTTGGGCAACATATACTGGGCAATCATAGCAACGCCATCTTTGGTGTCTTTGTCTAAAGTAGCCAAGATTTTGACCCAATCATTAAAAGAAATCATGTGCAAGATAGAAGACTTTTTATCCGTAGATAAGGCTAATTCATAAATAAGTTGAGAAGCCTCCAAGCTGCTTATACATCTGAGGACAAGGGAGGTTGCTAGAGAGAGGGGTTCAGAACTTAATTCCAATCCTTGTGAGAGAGCAAGGGTCTGCAATAGACAAAATTCCCAATTAGCAAGAGATTACTTAGGGTAAGAGGGTACAATGCTCTTGGCCTTTCTAGCAAGAAAAGGTCTGGATCTAGTAGCAAGGGCTTTTTTAGGAGAATGGTCCTTTAAGTAAAATATAATTTGTTTTAAAATTCTTGTATGCTTCTTTGGGTCGTGGATTATCCTCATGCAAGCAGTCAATTTATAGTGTATGTGATCCTAAAAGTTTATACAAAGTATAGGTTAGTATTGTAGGCCGGGCCTATAACCCTTAAACCGGCAAAGTCAAAATGACTATGATAGCCCTGAGTAGGTATCCAAAATTATAGTCTAAGAAGGACCACCTAAAACAAACCAACCTAAATAGAAATTATAGACAAAGGTTTAGCACTATTGTTGGAATTAGGGTTACAGAGAAACGCACACAGCTTGGACAAGACGAAGGAAGCTCAAGGCACACAATAGAGTGTGTACTTAGTGTGCAATGGAAAGATAGATGGCCCTAGAGTGATGGTTTTATATACAATGCTCGGGGGGAAAAACCTCCTAAAGAGAAAATGCCTCAGCGGTCCTAGTGTGTTCACAGACATCACTACCGCATGTATATGGTAACAAATTCCCCCTGGAGTGATGCGGTGAATGCGAGTTGGCACATGAGTAAAGGGAAGTGCCATGCCCTGAGGACATGATCAGTCCACAAAGGGGAGTAAGCCCAAAGCTTTGCGGAAAGCTTCAAGATTCTCACGAGACAATGCCTTTGTGAAAAGATCTGCAAGGTTGTCCTGTGTTGGCACATAAGCCAAGCTGATCTCTCCTGCTGAGAGCCTCTCCTTGACATAGTGGTAATGCACCTCAATGTGCTTTGTGCGAGCATGAAAAACTGGGTTCCTCGCAACTGCCAATGCGCTCTAACTGTCATTGTAGATAGTGTTGGCAGTGTCCTGTCCAACACCCAAATCAGCCATAAGGCGTCTGAGCCATACACACTCAACCGTAGCTGTGAAGATTACCATGTACTTAGCCTCACAACTCGAAGTGGCCACAGTAGGTTGTTTCTTGATCAACCATGATATACATGAACTACCAAGCATGAAACAAAAACCACGTGCGTATACTCGCGTGTCAAAAAAACCAGCCCAATCTGAGTCCGAAAAAGTATGTAAGTCTGGCGGCAATGATCCGCCCTTGGGATAAAACAAGCCAAGATGTAAAGTGCCACTAAGGTAGCGGAAAATCCTCTTGACAGCTTGCCAATGCTTAGACCCTGGGCTATGCATAAATCTGCTGACCTATGAGACTGCAAACTGAATATCTTGCCTCGTGTTGCATACATAAATGAGGCAGCCAGTAGCAGTTTGATAAAGAGTGACATCAGCAGGATCACCAGCATCATGTAGACTCAACTTCAAACCTATTTCCATGGGAGTGGCAATAGGTTTGCAATCCTCAAGTCCAAACTTACATAGCAATGTCTCTATGTAACTTTTCTGGCACAAGGCAATATCACCATCACACTGCTTAAACTGTATACCCAAGTAATGATGAAACAGCCCCAAATCTTTCATCTTGAAAGTAGCATTCAAATCAGCCTTAAATTCAGCAATATGTCTCTCATTTGGTCCATTGATCAGCAAATCATCGACTAAAAGAACCACAATGAGAAGTACATCATCCTCACGCTTTACATACAATGTGCTTTCTGTTGGACTGTTACGAAAGCCACGTTTGACCAAATGAGTGTCAGCTTTCTCATACCAAGAACGAGGAGATTGCTTCAACCCATACAAAGCCTTCTTATATCTGCACACTTTGTCCTCTTGTCCTTTTATGACAAAACCGCGAGGCTGCGTTACATAAACTTCCTCAAATATGTCACCATTCAAGAAAGCAGTAACAATGTCTAATTGATGTACATCCCAACTAAAATGAGCTGCCAATGCACATAGAAACCGCACAGTAGTCATACGACAAGTGGGAGCAAAAGCCTCTTCATAATCTATGCATTTTTGCTATGCATAACCCTTTGCAACAAGTCGAGCCTTATGGAGATCGATCTCACCATCCGGCTTGCATTTCAACTTGTAAACCCACTTCGTACCAATTGTCTTTTTGCCAGGAGGCAAATCACATAAAGTCCATGTGTCATTTTCTATAAGTGCATCATATTCTGATTGCATGGCAGCCATCCAATTTTCTGAATTTTGTGCTTCATCAAAAGATAGAGGCTCCTCAACATCATGTAAGCTAGACACAGCCAAAGCATAACAATCTGATGCATAAGATGCATGGCGAGAGCCTGAACGAGTACGACTAGACAAAGGTTCATCCAATTTACTGTCACGCAAAGTGTGCACCAGCCATTTTGGCATACCTCTAGCCTGCTCATTTTCAGCCCTTTCCTCATCAAGTACATCATGTATATCTGCATCAGTAATAGGCTGATCTATAACATTTTCAGAAACCCCCATAGGTTGTACATTTGCCTCATTGGAACTTACATTCGTATTTCCACCACTGAAAAGAGGCAACAAAGTGTCATAAATGTCTTGTGAGCTTACATTACTGTTTCTAGTACATGACAGCAAGGGCTGAACAGAATCTTCCACAAACATTACATCACGTGAAACCTGAATACGTTTTGTTTGCGGATGATACAACCTGTAACCTTTGCTTTCAGCGCTATAACCAACCAAAATACATTTGACAGCCTTATCGTCCAATTTTCAACGTTGTGTTTGTGGCACCAAAGCATATTCCAAACAGCCAAAAACACGCATGTGCTCAATAGAAGGCTTTCTATCATGCCATGCTTCATATGGAGTAATAGACTGCAAAGCTTTCATAGGACACCTGTTTAGTACGTAAGTGGCACACATGATGGCCTCAAGCCAAAAAGAATGCGGCAAAGCTTGACTTTTGACCATACATCGTGCCATTTCTGTAAGTGACCTGTTTTTCCTCTCAGCAACACCATTTTGCTGAGGTGTATAAGGCACTGTACATTGGTGTTTTATCCCACGACTAGCCAGAAATGCATTGAATTCATGAGACATATACTCCCCCCCTCGATCGAAACGGAGGGTGCCCATAGTACATTTCGAGACACTTTCTGCCATAGCCAAAAAAAAATTGAACTACATAAAAACTTTGAACTTTGCTTTAAGCGGAAATACCAATGCATTCCTGGAGTAATCATCAATGAAAGTCACGAAGTACAGGTACTATTGCCCAAGGACGAAGTTTGCATGGGTCCACAAACATCACTATGCACAAGCTGCAACCTGCATGTGGCCCTAACTGAGACATCCTTTGGAAACATTGAACGCTGCATCTTACCAAAATACAGCTTCACAAACATGTTTGACAAGTGCTTCAAGAGGCGGCAAAGAATCAACCATATCAGATTTCTGCAAACGCAGCAAACTGGCAAAACTCAGATGACCAAAACGTGCATGCCAAAGTTTTGCATCTGAAATAGCCCTTGAATCTACAACGGCATTTGCAAAATTTTATCCACACTTGTCATACAAAGTGAGCTTATACAACCCAAGGCAGAAAAGGCCAGATGCAACAATTTCATCACCAAAACTGAGATCATGTATTGTACATCTGTCATCCACAAATTTGACTACAAGTCCAAGTCTAGCAAGTGCGGATACAGACAAGAGATTCTTCTTGATCCCAGGTACATAAAGTGCATCAACAAGTGTGAAGGGACTGCCATTTGCAGCAGTAAGCACAATCTTTCCAACTCCCTGAACTGGATAAGAGACATTGTTGGCACAAGTGAGAGAATTCCCATGAGGGACAGACTCGAGAGAAGTGAACAATTCACCATGTGAGGTAATGTGCTTTGTAGCACCACTGTCGAAATACCACACATGTGAATCTGCAGCAACTGACAAGCATGCATCATGGACAGCAGGATGGTAAGTGCACTCTGCGCTAAAAGCCCATTCTGTATCGACAGCAGCATCACAGTCTCCTTTCACAGAAGACTCAACAATGGCTGCATTTGTAGTGGAACTAGCATTTGCAGTGGAACCACCCTCTTTCTTTTTAGCCTCTTTGGCCTTCAACTTAGGACACTACTTGATCAAGTGATCATTAGCTTTACAATAATGGCAATGTATCTTCTTTTTGCCCTTATCACCAAAATTGCCTGACGAAGTGCTGCCAACAGAAGCATTAGGAACAAAAGTTTTTCCACTCGCAGTAGAACCATAAGAAGTGGCTACATTGCTGTTACCACCCTTTCTTTGAGAAGCAATAAAAGCATGTTCAATTGCACGCTGTCTAGTGCTATTTTTTCTGGAAAGTGACTCTTGCAACAACAATGTGCATAATGCATCAAACTTGACAACTTCTAGATTTCCTTGGGTCATAAGTCTCCAAGTACTAGCAAAAGTCTGGTAAGAATCTGGTAAGGCATCAAGAACAGTCTGCACAAGGGAACTGTCTGAAATGACTTCACCTGCAGAAATAAGTTGCTCATTGATATCCTTGACACTAGCAAGGAAAGTGTCCATATCATCTTCCTCATGCATAATCTTCGACTCAAGCTCGTTACGCAGCAAAGCAATTTTAGCCTCATTGCGGCTTGCATAAAGACCAGCCAAAATATCCCAAGCCTGTTTTGCAGATTTTGCTGAATCGATGTGAGGAACAATGGTGCGCTTCAGAGACAACGCAATCAATGCATGAGCCTGCGCATCCTTTACATCCCAACCAGATTGTTCCGTCGTAGGCAAAACAACTTTAATAGCAGCAATCCTTGCAGCAAGACCTGCAACATCCTCAACATTGCATACATCCTCAGAACCACGACGTACATTAATGCCCTGCACAATATTCTAGACGCCCTTTGACACAAGATCATCTTGCATCATATAAGCCCACATAGGGTAATTGTCCCCATCCAACCTGTCCTCGGCAGCAAACATCTTAAAGACATCTGTGTTGTTGTCAGCCATGGTAAATGATGCACCTGATGTGAAAACTGCTCGAAAATAGGAGATACAGAGCAGGAACAACACGTGCTATATAGCACAAACCGTAGAAGACTGTAAGGCACCTGTTATGCAGAAAACGGCACTAACAAAAATTCTGCACAAAATGACGAAATAGCATGTGCAACACTACCTGTAGTGGAAACGGAGGCCGAAATGAGCCCAAATCAAAAATCTGAGCAGACCTAGCTCTACGAGCTATCCCGAAATATTTGTTGACCTGCGAACGCTCGCCAAAGCTCATTGAAATCGGAGAAAGTGAGCAGGCGTGTGTGCTGGAGCAACTGGCGACTAAGCCGGGGAGGACGTAACCTGCTCTGATACCAATTGTTGGAATTAGGGTTGCACAGAAATGCACACAACTTGGAGAAGACGATGGAAGTTGGCTTTAGACAAGTGACAATGATTAGTACAAAAATAACTCAGTCTTAGAACTATTTTTATACATTGCTTTCAGAATGAGGTCTCGTCCTAGTGTAGAAATACAGTGGTCTATTTAAGTGTATGTTCCAAGAAATGACAAGAGCTTGGTAGGCCAAGGAAAGACATTTGCTTTAAGCCAAAAAAACTTCAAGAAAGGATAGAGTCCTCACCTGAATCCATACAAACAAGACAACAGATACGTTAGCCTTGAATGTGTTTTACAAGTGTCAACAAACTATATCAGTTGTTATCCATGTGCAGCTTACAACTTTTTTTACATAAAACAAGCATCCAAGTGTATATGTATTTCAATTTTGTAAAAAAATATTTTTAAAGCTTGTAAAATAGGTCATTACCCCTTTGAATTATGGTAGTAATTATATGTATGGTTTCTATATAGCCCAATTTTTAATAGACCTTAAATAGATATTTACATATATATCATTCTGATCAGAAGGCCGCCACCCCTTCCGATCCAAGTGTCTTAATACCAACATCAGCCCAAAGTTACTTTGTGCCTACTCCTCAACCATACAACATCAAAAATTACATTGCAAGTTTGTCATGCTCTTACTTAATGTAGCAAAATTAGTCAAACAGCTCATCTAGACTAATCAAGTGTACGTGGTAACCCTCTTACCACCTCCATCCCTAAAACCATCAGGAAAAACATAGTAGCCTTGTCCTCAGCATCAGATACGACCCTCAAAAAACACTGTGTAATAAACAATTGTTTGTTGCTTGGTTTAGGCAAAAGAAACTCGGCTAAGCATATCAAGCCAAACAAATCCACTAGCTTAGATTGCATAAGAGGTACCAAAACCAAAAAAATAACAAAATTGAACCAAAAATTGTAATGAAGCCATGCCTTATGTGAAAAACCCATTAAATCCAGTCTGTCCAGTCATGACATTGTTATCAAAACCCTCCATCATAGTATGCAGTGCGAACCAAACCATAGTGCACAATACACCACTCCAGATGCAACACCATTATAACTCTAGCAGCCCACCAATATCCAGGTATCAAATACAATAGAGGCCCATCAAACCCGGTCCCTTTATATACAATGGTTCCAATATACCCTCACCCCAAAACTCTGTGTCAAACTCTACACATCAGCTCAAAGACACAAGGGGTATATCAGACTTGCACCCCCTCTCCATTCACTTGGTATATCTCATACCAACTAGGACGTAGATGAATCCCTAGTGCATCTTGCCCTTTAATGGCATCAGCGCGGCTAAAACCGCAGCCAATAGCCCAAAATGGTGAGTTAGTACTAGAAATACGAGCCAATACTTAGGCCTCAGATGCATTACCATGCTTACCTATGAAGTGCATGGGTATGACCCAATGCCAATTACCCTTATACATCAAAAAGATGGCCAAATCCTAGTTTTTTCAAAAGTATATGCCAGCCAAGGCCTTACTTCAAAAATACCTACAGTTGTGAAGTCATATATCATAAGGCATTGGAATCACAAAAACCCTTCTTAATTATGAAGAGCGCAGTTTAAACCCCTAAATTCAAAGCATAAACAAAGTAAGGTGCAGTAAATCGTAGGTAGTTTAATAAATTTAACAGATAATAATAGCACAGGTACTAAATGGGTACTTGTCAAACCATAGTGTATTAACATCCAACATATAAGATTATATAGTGCAACATAATAAGAAAAACAGAGCCCACCACAATGTACGCATCACATTACCATCCAAGCATGAGAAGAATCTATGCTTGAAAAAACCAAAACATGAGATGTTTCCGATAAGGTACCGACCTACGAAGTGACCCCTTGTTCCACCAATTCCATGGTTATACAGCAGACAGTTGAACAGAAGATGCCCTAAAAAACTCTCTTTCACATACACACACAAAACGCAAAGGACAAGTCTAAGTGCGTGGCGTAGAGCAACCCTCACCTCATTTTAAATAGTGAAGTATATCCGGCTGATGAACTTAGTAGCGCCAGTAGCAGGGAGGATACATTCCATGCTTGGTCATTAGTAGGTTAGAATCCCGAGACTCATGCTCTAGGTGGTGGTTCCCATGAGAGCTCCATTGGGAGAGGGCTAAAGAGCTCGACGCTCGCATGTATAGCAGAGAGACTGAGGCACGGAGTTGTGCATAGTAGCCAACAAAGGTTTAAAGATGTAATAAGAATACGCCATGCGCCCCATTGGGGTTATGTAAAGAAACAACCAACACGTAGTTTTTACCAAAAGAGGTCAAGCTCTCTAATGAAGGGATTTATCCCACGGAAAATAAGTGGATTCCCTAAGGGGAAAACTTTTTAATTTTTCCAGAATAGGTCATGGACTACTATGTATACAAAGTATTTACTAAATTTATATTGTGCGCCTATTCCAGGGTCTTTTTTTTGGTGGAAAAAATCCCCCACTACTTGTCGGGCGGTGAGATCTTGTTTGTAAGCTGACCTTGTCAGGTGTAGAGCTATAACTGTATTGGTACTCAAATGTGTGTGTGTGTGTGTGTGTGTGTGTGAATCTATGCACTCATGACTCATGCTCATCATTGTTGCAAGAGGTCGTCAAGGCTCTTTGCATCCTTCTTCACAAAGGCTTTTCACACTTGCCACAACAACTTCTTCACCTCCCCTTTTGCAAGCAATTCATGCCCCCCCCCTTAGATGTACACATGCTTCACCACGTGTGATGTGTGAGGTATAGAGAGAGTCCCCATTTAAGTTTTTCTTTAGGCATACTAGGCTATGCGGGTGAGCACAGCTTCACCATTCATGTAGAATCTCATATTTGCTTTATTTGATGTCTCATAGGCAAGCACGCCAGATGAGATAAGCTTAGGGAAGTTGGACGAGTAGGCCTCATTGTGCTCTATTTCCTTTGTCATGGCATGGGCCACTCGAGACTGTGAGGTATGGTTTACCTATCATGCTTTTTGAGTGCAAATCCATCAGATATAACGTTAAGGATAACTATGTTTCTTCCTTACTAGGTAATTAGTTTCCACTCCTTGGTCCTTTGAAGAGAAAATTCTACCGTTTTTTCTCTTAAAAAGAGATAGAGAAGAAGAGAGCTTCAGCTCTGCATACACCAAGAGAAACACACAACATATAGATGGAGGTGGAAGTTTTCTTCTTCTACTTCTTTACTCAGAATCGTAAGATAGGTCTATAAAACATGACAAGGAAATATAATATAGTGGAGTAACTATGTACAATGGTCAATGTGAAACCGCTAGTAAGTGAGCTCACAAGATAAGCATCCATTGCTCCTTCTGATAGGTAGATCTTGTCATTGTGAAGTCCAATAGTAGTAGAAGTGGAAATTATCCTTGTATGTTCTACCTTGTGCAAATGATAAACATAGGAGAAAAGTCATCTAGGTTTTACCATATGCTAGGCATGATATCTACAACATTCCCTCAATCTCAATGTCATCTCTTGTACTTCAAGGTCCCCTAGAAATTGCCACATCTTCTTTGCTTCTAGGGCCTCCATGAAGATGGGAGAAAAGTAATTCAAGCTTCACCATATGCTAGGCATGATATCTCAACATTCCCTCAATCTCAACGTCATCTCTTGTACTTCATGATTATTCTAGAAATTGCCACATCTTCTTTGCTTCTAGGGCCTCCATGAAGATATGTGCAATTGATCATTTTTCCTCATGCACCTAAGGTTGGTGTTGCCAACCAAGACCCCATCTCTAAAGAAGTGGTAGTGCATATTAATGCACGTAGTTCTTGCATAAAACACTAGGTTTTGCACCAATTGTAATGTGCTTAACTTGTAACATTGATATGACAACCGACGTCTCAATCTGTATCCTCGACTCTCCAAGTAGCATCTACAACTAGGCCACCTCACAAGCTTCTATGTTAGTACCCCTATACTCGACCTCTATACTTGAGAAAGCAATTGTGGGTTGCTTCTATGTTAGCACATTCTACCATTGTATGATGGTTTTTGGCATATTAAAACATGCCTTAGAGGAAAAGGAAAAAAGGTGTACAAATTTTAATTGCCTTTGTTTAGTTTGTAAATCAGTCGCTTCATTTAAGAGCCTCGTAACTTCCTTTTCAATTTTTTTGTTTTAAAGGTCTTTCTTTGATTTGTAAATTGTCCCTTCATGTAAGGGTCTCAAGAATTTCTTTTCAGCTTTTCTCTTTTGAAAAGCCAACATGACCCTTGACCTTATTAGTAAGCGAGTGTTGATAGCTAAAATAACCAATTAAATCAAGAGCAATAAAATAAGTTTAGGTGGTGTTAAATTATAAAAAAGGCCTTTAGCAGTTATTACACTAAGTTTGTTGTTTGTCATAATTATAAACGAAAACAAGTTGATGCATTATTTTGTTCTTTGGTGTGATAAGAAATTGTTTTAGTATTTTTTTCATTTAATGTAAGAATACACTTTACATAAGATCTCTTATCACACATAAAAACAAACTACCTTCCAAATCAAGCTACTCGTGGTAGAAAAAATCAACAAATGGATTAAACAAATTCAAAACGTAGAAAAAAATTACAGTGATTTGAAATAAATTATAAAGGAAAACAAAGATAAGAAAGAAATTCTTAGAATTTTAGTTAAGAAACCTCCCTATATCTCCTTTCCCTAGGGAGGAGGGATTTGACTACGTAGTCATTTCGTGCCCGTTGGAGGGGTTGTTTACCCCTTTGTCTCTTTTAGATATGAGGGAATACAAGTTGAGCCTCAATGTAACACACTTAGGACCGCCGAAGCATTTTTTCCCTCACTAGGAGGTTTTTCCTCTCGTGCATTGTATATACGTCCATCATTCTAGGGCTAACGTATCTTTCTATTGTCCACTAAGCAATACATTCTTTGTTGTGTGCCTTGAGCTTCTTCACCTTCTCTAAGCTATGTGTGTTTCCCTACAACCCAAATTTCAACAATTGGTATTAGAGCAAGTTGTGTCCTCCCGGGCAGCATCGCCAACACCACCCGCCTGCTCACTTTCTCTGATTTGGGTGAGCTTTGGTGAGCTTCAGTAGGTCGATGAATACTTCGGGTAGGCTTGTAGAGTTTGGTTTGCTCCGAATTTTGATTTGGGCTCATTTTGGCCTCCATTTTCCCTACAAGCAGTACTGCGTAGGCAATTGTCTTTACATCAAGTGCAGTCACTCACCATGGCTGACAACAACGCAGATGTTTTTAAGATGTTCGTTGCGATGGATAAACTAGATGGGGATAACTATCCAATGTGAGCTTACATGATGACACATGTTCTTGTGTCAAAGGGCATTTGGAATGTTGTGCAAGGCATTGATGTACGTCCACCTTCTGTGGATACAGGCTTTGTTGAGGATGGTGCAGGTTTTGGTAGGTCTGTAGCTACTAGTGTTGTTTTGCTTACATTTCAACAGGCTTGTTGGGATGTTAGAGATATGCAAGTTCATGCATTGATTGCATTATCTATGAATCTCACTATTACTCCTCACATTCGCTCAATAAAATCAATTAAATAGGCTCATGATACTCTGGCTAATCTTTATGCAAGTCGCACAGAGGCTAAAATTGAATTGCTCCATGAGGAGCTTGAGTCAAAGATTATGAAAGAGGAAGATTACATGGACACTATCCTTGCTGGTATCAAGGATATTAATGAGCAACTCATTTTTGGAGGCGAATTCATTTCTAATACTTCACTTGTGCAGACTGTTCAGATTCTTACCAGACTTCTGCTAGTACTTGGAGACTTATTACCCAAGAAACCCCTCAAGCTGTCAAGTTTGATGCATTATTCACATTATTGTTGCAAGTCACTTTCAAGAAAGAACGGGGGTAAATAGTATACAGTCGAACAAGATTTTGTTGTTGCTCAAAGAAAAGGTGGTAACAGCAATGTAGCCACTTCTCATGGTTCTTCAATGAGTGGCAAATCACATGTTCCTAATGCTTCTACTGGTAGCACTTTGTTTAGGAATTTTGGTAAAAAGGGCAAGAAGAAGATGTGTTGTCATTATTGCAAGGCTAATGACAATGAAGCAATGTCCTAAGTTGAAGGCAAAAGAGGCCAAGAAGAAAGAGGCTTGCTACACTACAAATGCAGTTATTAAAGAATCTTATGGGGAAGGACATTGTGATGTTGATGTAGATACAGAGTGGCATTTAGTGCAGAGTGTACTTATGATCCTTCTGTCCATGATGCATGTATGTTAGTTTCTGCAGAATTACATGTGTGGTACTTTGATAGTGGTGCTACAAAGCAGATTACTTCACATTGTGACTTGTTTACCTCTCTCAAGTTTGTCCCCCTCATGGGAATACAGCCACTTACGCCAACAATGTCTCTTATCCAATAAAGGGAATTAGAAAGATTGTGCTAATTGCTGCAAATGGCAGTTCTTTCGCACTTGTTTTGGTGATGAAATAGTTGCATCTGGCATTTTTTATCGTGGGCTATATAAGCTCACTTTGTATGACAAGTGTGGGCAGAATTTTGCAAATTCAGTTGTGGATTCAAAAGACTGTTTCAGGTGCAAAACTTTGGCATGCATGTTTTGGGCATCTGCATTTGCAAAAATCTGATATGGTGACTTCTTTACTGCCTCTTGAAGCATGCTTGTGAAGGTTGTATTTTGGGTAAGATGCAACATTCAAAGTTTCCAAAGGATGGTTCAGTAAGGGCTACATGCATGTTGCAACTTGTGCATAGTGATATTTGTGCGCCTACGCAAACTCCATCTTTTGGCAATTACCTATACTTTGTGACTTTCATTGATGATCACTCTAGGCATGCATAGGTGTATCCGCTTAAATCTAAGTCGAAAGTGTTCATGTGCTTCAAGCAATTTCTAACTATGGCTGAAAATTTCTCTAAATGTTGTATGGGAACCCTCCGTTCAAATCGAGGGGGGGAGTATATGTCTCATGAGTTTAATGCATTTTTGGCTAATTGTGGGATAAAACACCAATGTATAGTTCTGCATACACCTCAAGAAAATGGAATTGTTAAAAGGAAAAACATGTCGCTTATTAAGGATATGACACAATGTATGGTCAAGAGCCAAGCTTTTCCACATTCACTTCGGCTTGAGGCTATCATGTGTGCTACTTATGTACTTAATAGGTGTCCTATCAAAGCCTTGTGGTCTATGAATCCTTATGAAGCATGGCATGATAAAAAGCCATTTATTCATCACATGTGCATTTTTTATTGTTGAGCTTATGCTTTGCTGCCACAAACACAACACATGTAATTGGATGATAAAGCTGTCAAATGCACTTTTTTTTGTTACAATATTGAAAGCAAAGATTACATGTCATACTATCTACAACAAAATGTATCTTGGTTGCATGAGAAGATGTGTTTGTGAAAGATTCTTTTCAACCTTTGTTATTGTGTACCAGAGACAGTAATGTAAGCTCACACGATATTTATGACACTTTGTTGACTCTTTTTAATAGTGAAACTTGAATGTACATTTGAATGAGGCAAATGTACAACCTATAGGGGTTTTCAAAAATGTTACGAATCATCCTGTTACTGATGCAGATGTACATGATGTACTTGATGTGGAAAGGGCTGAGAATGAGGAGGCTAAAGGTATGCCAAAATGGCTGGTGCATACTTTGTGTGACAGTAAATTGAATGCACCTATGTCTAGTCGTACTCATTCTTAATGTGGAAAGGGCTGAGAATGAGGAGGCTAGAGGTATGCCAAAATGGATGGTGCATACTTTGTGTGACAGTAAATTGCATGCACCTATGTCTAATCGTACTCGTTCATGTTCTCGCCATGCATCTTATACGTCAGATTATTATGCTTTGGCTCTTTCTAGGCTATGTGAGGTGAGGAGGAACCTCTTTCTTTTGAAGAAGCACAGAATTCAAAAAATTGGATGGCTGCCATGCAATCAAAATATGATGCACTTATAGAAAACAACATATGGACTTTATGAGTTTTGTCTCCTAGAAAAAAGGCCATTGTTACAAAGTGGTTTTACAAGATGAAATATAAGTCAGATGGTGAGATTGATCGCTACAAGGCTCGACTTGTTGCAAAAGGTTATGCACAGCAAAAAGGCATTATTATGAAGAGACCTTTGCTCCCACTTGTTGTATGACTACCATTTCTTTTCTATGTGCATTGGCATCTCATTTTGGGTGGAATGTACATCAATCAGACATTGTTAGTGCTTTCTTGAATGTTGATATTTTGGAGGAAGTTTAGGGTCCGAGGGAGGGGGGCCAACAGAACAGACACAGATTCGGTCTCATGCGTATAATATGCACAGTGAGAGCTCAGCCGGTTACATGCGTAACAGTGTCAGAGGACACATGCCACGCATAGCCCATTCGCATTCCAATACGAACTTCGCTTGCTGACCTGGCATATTTCCATTGCTCGAGAGGTTAATTACGGATGCTGACAGGGCCTGCAGTGATTGGCAATGATTGCGAGAGGTCGACGGACTCATTATGAGTGCTGACGGGGCTTACATTAATTGGCAATGATCGGCGAACATTCCGTGCGCTGACATGGCAAGCAGCCAGCAGGTTTCCGTGCGCTGAGCTGGTAGAAGTTCATTGAATGCATGGCAAGAACGTCCTGCGTGCTGACCTGGCAGAAATCGAGCGACTGCTGCAGGCGATTCTGCTGAGGAAACGCTAGTGGATGGACGGGCTAGATTCTCTGCCCCCCGACCTCGGACCTTGAAGGATATGCATAGAAATTGATTATCTTTTGCATTGCGCTCCTTTATTTAGATCTTGCAAGTTGGTCACTATAAACCTTTTAGCATTGGCATCACTCTTAACCGCTTATCATAGCAAAGGCTTTTTTTAAGCAACACACATGTTTTTAGTCGTGTTGAGTGGATTAAGTCCAAGCGTTTGCTACGAAGTTTGAGGTCGTTTGGAATCCACTGGAAAAGTGAAACATTTAGAGCTGTCCATGTCTACACGCACAACTTCCCAGAGGAAGATAACATCCTCAATATAAATTAATGAGTTGGAATAAAAGAATGACTTCAATGTCCTAAAAGGTTGATGTATTCCGTCAGTTTAAAAGACATACACCAACTTAGATTACATTATGAGCTAGGAATGGTTGGAAGCTTTCAATGTAAAACTCTGTTAATCAAATCACGGACAAGCCCAGCCTCTCTTAGGAGGACATCGTCCCTTGCCTGGTGGGAATCCAATTTCCCCAGGTTACAGTGATCTATATTGATTAATGTCAGCAATTAAAAAAGATAACCAATGCACAAACAGTGCTAAGAAGGGAGTTCATGGCATCGCCCTTCAGCAAATATTAAGCCATAAAAATACATTGAAGAGACGTGCAAAAAAAGTTCAACGAGCAACGCAACGGCAAGGCCAGGAGGACTCTATTAAAAAAAAAATCATCAGCTAGGACAGTGACGATCTGCGAAAATAAGACAAAACCGCTCATACAGTCCCAGAATCATCTTTGGATAATGGTCACTTGTTAGTCGGAAAAATTGAGATAAATCACCAAAACACATCTCTAAAATCAACTTGCACACATCACAAAGCACAGAACTTTGACCATAAGCACCATCAAAGGTAAATGTTAAAACTATCTCAAAATCTGACAAAAATTCCCTTGTAATAAAGCCTTCCTATGCAGATGCTTTGCCAACATAGCACAGGTGCTTATAGGCAACAATAGATAGCATGAAATCAATGAGTATCGTTGGTCTCTCATAACATAAATAATTATAGTGATTATTACCATAATTTTAGTCTATTACATTGGTACAATATCAAAAATAAGATGCACACTGTGTGCGCGCGCGCGCGCGTGTCTGTGTTGTGGCTGCAAGTCAAGATAAGAGATCCAAAGAGAAACTAAGAAAGCCTTCATTTTCAAGGGCTCCAAATATCACAGGTCATCGTCCCGGAAAAGAAAAGGCCGGTGTAAGCATTCTCGATTCAACTTTATCCTCCTACAAAGGTGTAAACTATTTACTGCCAAAGGCAGCAGCTCCCACCATTTCAGTACAACCCAGACTCCCATTTAAACGTCTCTCACATAGTGAGAGGACTGCCATTGGGCTAAAGCATTCCCCTTTTAACTTGAAATGCCGCTCGGAGTTGAACTTGGTTTAAAAGCGCCCACACAATCACTTCAACCACTAGGTACAGAAGTGAAGGCAATGAATGACAAATCAATCCCTCAGCTCACTCTCTAAAGATGACACTCTTGGTCCATCTATTGTTGCCAAAGGCAGCCATAAAATAGAAGGCAGCACAAACAGAAAGCGCAATCGATTGAATATACACATGGCTATGCAACAAAAGGGAAACACATTTTCACAGGAATGACCATACAAGTATGGAGTCCACTGTATTGTAAGAGGCTCACACTAGCTGGCTTACATAAGTAAACTTTAGCTGCTAGTGCTTTTTGGCTTTATGAAAGGGTCGGGTATGACTGCATTTGTCAATAAATCTAAATGCAGGCACTGCAGGTTCATAAACAAGCTTGCAACTCATGATTTTTTTACATTATTGATATTGATATAGACAAATCTATGTAAGCAAGCGTAGTGTGTAATGACAGTAATACCTGTTGCTATTGTTGCACAGGTCTTTCAGTGTTCTTTCACAACAAATCAAATATCGCAGTAGAAAACTCAAAACATCTGCTCACGTATAGCAACAAACCACTTTGTAAAAGCATCTTGACCTGCAGTGTGGCTCAAGTAATTTCAAATCAAGCCTCTCTCTCTCTCTCTCTCTCTCTCTCTAAAAGCATCTTGACCTGCAGTGTGGCTGAAGTAGTAATTTCAAATCAAGCCCCCCCCCCCAACACCCCCCCTCTCTCTCTCTTTGGTAGAAAAGGAGCTGTATTCTGTGTACATAAGAGACCTCGGGAGATGCTCAATGGCCTATTGAAACCGGCATGTAGCTTTACTAAAGGGCGGTAAACTTTGGCTTTCACCCAAATTATACGTTGTTTAAGTTTACCTGTACTTTACAACACGAAGTAATTAAACCTGTAACTGGAATTCACCACTTCAAAACACTTCACGACTTGGCGGCTAGAGCGCTCCTAAGTAGACAGTGACACCTTGTTGGCCCCGAAGGTTGGGGCCCCTTTTGGTATTTCTTTGTTCCAATTGAAGTAGGAGAAAAACCAATAAACTTTTACGAGCTGTCCCAGTCCTATTGGGCTGAAAATTGGCTAGTCTAGCTTGATTTCGGTAACATAATGATAGTAGAAGGCTTCAGAGACAAAATCCCCATGTACTACATGACTTTCCACGCAAATTAGAGCACTTTTGCAAACTTGGCGAGAAAATACAGCATGCTGGATTCTCTGTTTTCAGCCTCTAAAACACTCCAAAACACCTGTTTAGCAGTTCCCTAGCTTCCCCAAAGCTCTTGGGACCTTTAGGCATCAAAAAGGGTCAAAACCCTAAACCTGAAAAAAATTACAGCAAGCTGCGATTCTCTACTAACAAACGCATCCGTAGCAAGCCCTCGAGTCCCTGCACCTGTAGGGCTACTTGCCCTTTGATTTAGACGAGAAATCACACTACATCAACCTGTACCTACTGGGGATTAGCAATTAGCTAATCCGGTACCTATGCAAGAGACTCTTGCCTCAGCAATCACACATAAACCTACAGAATTATACATGCAAATGAATAGCCCTTGAGCTCCGCATGACAATTTTGTGTTCAAAAGGGTGCACAAGAGCGGAATCATCGTGCTACATAAGACAGAGAAAAAGGCAAGCTTTCCATTAAAGCTGTAAACCTACACCCACTACTCACACACACTCTGTAGTCACTTAATGAACTCAAATCAGTTCCTCCCTTGCCTCTACTTGATTTTGGGCGCTCCCCTTGCTGAGGTGTCCTTGCAGATGGCTCTAGAGCCGCTAAGTGTCCACTTTGCCCTTTTGGTTTAGATTCCTAGTACCCACCAACTTATGAAGTCTCGGCTAGGACCTAAATGACTTTAATTGACCCTAGCCACCCTTTTACTAGTCAGATTTTAGTGCCGATCAGCCCAACCAATGTTCGGCCATTTGTGACTTCAAAAAGAGGGTCCCAAAAATTAAATAAAAATCAAGGGAAGAAAACCAACAAATAAGGTTAGTGTTTTTCATAGTCTTGTGACATATCCCCCTCTTGAAATCGCAAATGTCCTCGATCGCATGATGGAAGACTATGTGTGGCTAGATCATTGCGACATAAGGTTATGGTAGAAATGTCCCACCGTATGCAGGGCATCGTGGTATAGATGCGACAGTGAAAGCGGTTGAGACATTCTTTTATTGGACTACTTCGAGGAGAGATGTGGATGCCTTTGTGCGAGCATGCGTAGTTTGCCAAAAGGTCCAGTTTGACAGGCAAAAGGCACCACTGTCTATTCTAGATAAGCCATCGGAAAGTATTGCTATGGATTATTTCTTTGACCTTCCGAGAATACCGACAGGGAATGATGGTATATAGACAATTATTTTGTGTGTTCGGAAGAAAAATCTGATGAGAGAGCACGATCGTTCATGTACAAAGTCTAACTCCTTATGCATAGACTCTTGCACAACGTCCTCCTGTCGTGACTCACTAGAGCAAGACCGCTCTACCTATCTATCCTGCATAGAAGTATCTCGCACAACTGACTCTCTGCTTTTCTCAGTCACTAGCAAAGCATGCATGTCTGACTTTGTCACCTCTCTGTGTGACTGCTCAAGTCGTGCCCCAACTGTGTGCACAACGAGCTCACTACTCTGCACTCCATGCAAAGCACCCTGCAACCCATAAGCAAAAGATACTGTCCGAGTCTCTTGTTTAAATACCATGGTATGCCACCTCGTATGACGAGCCTGTTTTGGAGAGGTTTGTTTAAAACATGGGCACTACGCTTACGTTCTCATCCTCATTTCATCCACAAACTGATGGACAATCAAAAGAGGCTAATTGTCTTAGATCTGGTTAAATGCTATGTGTCAGACAAAAAAGGCAAGTGGGAACAATATTTTACCTATGCTTGAGTATGCATACAACAATACGGTGCATTCGTCAATAGGAAAGGCACCCTTTGGAATTGTTGAAGGTGGCAAAAAGGATCCTCCCATTTTGCACACGAAGGATAAGATTTTTGAAGCAAATTGATATGTAGAGAATATGGATGAAATGTATAAGAAAAATAAGCTTTGCCTCGGAGAAGATTGAGACAAAGTAGGAAAGGGCCGTTGACCGTCATCGACGTGAAGTGTTGTTTTATCCTGTGATTGGGTTCTTTTGCGGTTTGAAAAGGCATGATTAAAGAAGATGGAAGGTCAAGGTAAGGAGGTTTCCTAAGCTCAGCATGCGTTACTATGGGGCCTTTTCAAGTACTCGGTAAGATCAGCGATATTGCTCATGGTTGAAATTGCCTGACTCTTGGAAGATTCATTATGCGTTTCCTGTGAGTCTTCTAAGCCCTTTTGTGGGTGATGTGCCGAAAGATATGCCAGATAAAGTTCACCCTGAAGTTGAGGAACTTGATGAGATCTTGGTGCCTGAGAGGATTTTGGCACATAAAGAAAGAAAAGTTAAGGGAAAAGTTGCAAGACATTATTTGGGGAAGTTTGGATGGAAGAAAGTGAACTGGTAATGTATTGCAACTTTATCTTGAGGCCTTTGGTTTACAACCCACGTATGCCCCAACTCAACGTGCTCAAAAGAGGGGTGATCCTTGAGCTAGCACTTCACATGTACAAATTTCACTGCAATAGAAGTGTACATTGCTTAATAAGCATTACACGTATAATGCTCACTCCTATGATAAACAGAAATGACAAAACTTTGACGGTTTCATTAAGTCATTTGTATCTATGTTTCAAAACCTTTCTTGTGGATACATGTGATGGTAAAAGGGTGCTAATCACATTAAAACGTCTATGGCATGTATATTTTCCATGCATCATCATAAAGTTATTCCCTAAGGAGATAGCGCTCATGGCATTATGCATTTAACGATTGTTCAAAGATCCTTGCAAAATCTTCAACATTAGCATAATGTTCCTTCATGACACATGTCATCAAGCTCATGATAATAAAGATTTGAAACAGGTAAAATTTGTGGCTTTCTTAACGACGCATCCGTCACCACATTCTTCTTGCCTTCCACATGCACAATCTGAAAGTGAAACATAGAGAGAATGTTTGCCCCATAGCATATGCTTTTTAGATAAGTTTGATTGTCTCAAGAAGTATCGCAACTCTGGTGATCTATCTGGACAACAAAATCAGCACCTAGCAGAAAGTGTTTCCAACTTGAAAGCGCATGAATCACAGCGAGTAACTCATAGACTTGCATAGTCTTTTCTCGCCCTTGCAAGCTTCTGTTTTCATAGGCTACTACCTGACCATCTTGCATTAACATTGCACCAATACTATTGCCACAAGCATCACACTGGACCACAAATGACTCCCTGAGATTTGGTAAAACAATTACTGGATCCGAAGCCATCTTTTCCTTCAAGAGATTAAAAGCTGAAATTTCTTTTTGAGTCCATTTGAAAGTGACCTCTTTCTTTTGCAAAGCATGTAGGGGTGAAGCAATCTCGTTAAAGTTTAGGATAAACCTTTTGTAGTAGAAACACAATCCCAAGAAGCTACAGACATCATGCACATTGCATAGTATTCAAATCTGGCCATGCCTTGATTGCTTCAACCTTGGTAGGATCCATCTGGACACCATCCTTTGACACTATGTGGCGTAGAAAGTGGATCTCTTCCAAGAAGCATTCACGTTTCTTGGTGTTGATGACTCTAGAGATGGGACAATGGGTCTATCTGAGGATACCCAAGGATTCCAAGACTATGCGAACGAGAAAGCATTATAAGCTTTCAGCTAGATATTGTGATCCGTTCTTGATCACAAAGAAAATTGGCCAAGTTGCCTATAAACTGGCTCTTCATTCAAATGTTAGTGTACATCCAATGTTTCATGTCAGCCGCCTTAAAGAAAAATTAGGCGAAGCCAACACTGTTGTGCCTATCGAGGAAAATGTATGGCAAGATATGCAAACTGAGTATATTCCTCAAGAACCAGAGGCAGTTTTCGATCATCGTACCCGTCATTAGCGCCAAAAGACTTATGACGAGTACTTAATTAAACGGAAGGTCAATCTGAAAGGTTTGCTACTTGGGAATCAGTTAGAACTTTGAAACCTCAATATCCCGACTTCATTGATGAGGACATCTATGGTTCTTAAGGGGGGAAGTATGTTATGTCCTGCTCATAGGAGAGGGGATCTGGCCTAGACATCATCGGGATGTGCGTCCAGTGTCCGAGCGGACGTAGTGTGAACATAGTTAGTGAGGTCGGCCATTATTATAAAAGGGAGGCCAAGGCTTCATTTGCGGTTATCGACCCCCACTGGCAGAGTGCCAATGGTTAGCCCATGAGGATAGGAGTGCGCGAGGTCACCCCGAGAAGGTGAGGCCGGGTGGTATGGGACGCTCGGTCTTACAGGTGCACGCCTACATCCTCGGACGCTGGCCCAAGCACGAGAGAGATGCCGAAGAGAGATGCCGGATGGTGGCTAGGGTCGTGTGGTTCGTCGGAAGCATGTCTGTAGGCGGTCCGTGTAGCCGGGAGATCCACTCTTGTGTTCGTTTCACTACCCCTACTGTATCTACTTCGGCTATCACTTCTGTAATTAAAGATCATTTTTCTGCATACTTAGATTTTTCACGTGATGTTCCACGTAATTGTCAATCAAATTTATCTGTGTTAGATAAAGAAAGGTCACCATTTTTGCGAGAGTTTAATGACTATCTGATTCATTACCGTCACAATTGCCGTATGATAGATTTGGTGCCACGGTGTAGCCTACCAAACAGACCTCCCTACAGGGTTAGTGCGGCTCAGCAGAAAGAGATTATGGGCCAAGTTAAGGAGCTTTTAGAGAAGGGGCTGATTCAGCCTAGTTCTTCACCTTTTTGCTCCCTAGTGCTCCTAGTGCAGAAGAAGGATGGCTCTTGGCGCATGTGTATTGACTACCGCGCGTTGAATAAGAATACCATCAAGAACAGGTTTCCTATCGCAAGGATGGATGATATTCTGACCGTTTAGAGGGTGCTGCTATTTTCAGCAGGATAGACCTTAAGGGTGGGTACCATTAAATTCGTATAAGGCCAGAGGATGTGCACAAGACTGCGTTAGGACGACATTTGGTCTCTATGAGTTTTTAGTGATGCCATTTGGTCTTATTAATGCTCCTCCTACGTTCAATAGGATGATGGACCGGATTTTCCGCTCACATCAAAAGTTTGTTGGCACATTCTTTGATGTCATGATAGTCTATTCGAAGAATGAAGAGGAGCATAGGCGTCACTTGACCATTGTGTCCGAAGAGCTGCACACTCACAGGTTACATGTCAATCCTAAGAAAAGTGAATTCTTCTTCAAAGAGATCCACTTTCTTGGCCACATAGTGGCGAACGATGGTGTCCAAATGGATCCCGCAAAGGTTAAAGCTATTAAGACATGACCAGACTTGAAGACTATGCACGATGTCCGAAGCTTCTTGGGATTGTGCTCATACTATAAAAGGTTTATCAGGAATTTTGCAGAGATAGCTTCATCTCTTCACGCTTTGCAAAAGAAAGAGGCCACTTTCAGGTGGACCCAAAAAGAGATTTCAACTTTCAATCTCTTAAAGGAAAAGTTGACTTCAGATCCCGTGATTGTTTTACAGGATCTCAAGCAATCATTTGTGGTCCAATGTGACACATGTGGCAATAGCATCGAAACAGTGCTAATGCAAGATGGACGGGTAGTAGCTTATGAAACTAGAATTTTGCAAGGGCCACAGAAGACTATGCAAATCTACAAGAAAGAGCTTTTGGTCGTGATTCATGCACTTTCTAGTTGGAAGCACTACCTATTAGGTGCTGATTTTGTTGTCCACACAGATCATCAGACCTTGCGATACTTCTTGACACAATCAAAGTTATCTGAAAAGCATATGCCATGGGAAAACATTCTTTTATGTTCCACTTCCAAATTATGCATGTGGAAGGCAAGAAGAATGTGGTCGCCGATGCGTTATCAAGGAAGCCACAAATTTCAGTTGTTTCAATTCCTTATCATCATGAGCTTGATGACATGAAGGAACAATATGGTACTGATGAAGATTTTGCAAGGATCTTTGAACATTTGCAAGATGACAACGCCATGAGCACTACCTCCTCAAGGATGGTTTTATAATGATGCATGGTAGACTATGTGTCACTGGGCCATTGCGACATAAGGTTATGGTAGAAATCCATGTCCCACCGTATGCAGGGCATCACAGAATTGATGCCACGGTAGAGACATTCTTTTATTGGCCTACTTTGAGGAGATATGCAGATGCCTTTGAGGGCATGCCATGATTTGCCAAAAGGTCAAGTTTGACAGGCAAAAGGCACCAAGGTTATTACAGCCACCACCAATTCCAGATAAGCCATGGGAAAGCATTGCTATGGATTTTATCTTTGATCTTCCAAAAGAACGCCGACAAAGAATGATGCTATATGGACCATTATCTACAGGTTCAGCAAATAGACCCATTTCCTTCCTGTCAGGAAGAAGATAAAATTTGATTGATGACACGGTTGTTCATGCACAATGTGTTTAAGTACCATGATATGCCACAATCAATTGTCAATGATCGTGATCCTCGCATGATGAGTTTGTTTTGGCGAGGATTGTTTGAGAACATGGGCACTACGCTCAAGTTCTCATCTTCATTTCGTCCACAAACTGATGGACAATCAGAAGAGGCTAATTCTATTGTCTTGGATCTACTGAAATGTTATGTCAAATAATACGGGCAAGTGGGAACAGTATTTGCCTATGCTTGAGTATGCGTACAACATACAATGCATTCGTCCACAGGCAAGGCACCTGTAACCGGCCCGTAGGGCGGTAGGCGTTGGCTTTCACCCGAAATTCTTTACTTTATACACACACACAGAGCACTTTGCAAAGAGAACCTGTAATGGGAATTAACACTTAATCGCACACACGGCTCGGAAGCTAGAATGCTCCGAGCAGACGCCGACAACCTGTAGGTCCCAAAATTGGCGCCCCTTTCGGTATTTCTTTATTCTTTAGGAGGGTAAATTACAAGGTAAGGTCCTGGGAATCCTTCACGTGTATCCACCTAGATACCATTTGATTTGGCCAAATTTCGGCAGCATAACAGCCCCAAAACTTGCGCGAAACCAATTCCCCTGCTGGAACTCGCTTGCACTGTCGTATACCCTCTGATTCCTGTCCAAAAACAATAAATTCAGCACGCTGTATTTACTGGTTTTTGCCCTGTTTTCAGTCCCAAACAGTCCCCTAACTGTCCTTTGCCAGTGGGGCACGATTCCCAATGATCCTGGCGTCCGTATGGCTGAAAAACAATGAATTTACAGCGCATACACAGCGCTGATTTTGCACCTGTACAGTGAGGTTATGACCCTCACCAGTGCCTGCTTTGGAGCAGCAGTTAGCTACCCCTGTTCCTGCTCAAGGAGGCTCTTGCCTCAGCACAAAAGCATGAACCCACACAACTGTACATCAGTCAAATGAGTAGCCCTCTTGTGGGGCATCACATAACTGCACGTAGGGGGGAGAGAGAGAAGTGTGTAGTGTGCAGGGCATCACTCCTAGCACCACACTGTACATGAGAGGGAAAGAAAGCACTCCATAGCTCTTAACCTGTGACAGGCTCTCAATGAAGCATCCTCCCAGCATAAATCGAGCGCCCTCTCTTCTGCCCTTGACCTGTAATGCATCTGTGAACAAATAGATGCAAAAAGGAGAAGATTTCCATGGCTGCCAAAACCTGCGTATCGCTGAAAACGCAGCAAAACAGCCCTGTAAACACGCATCTGATGCCTTCCAATGCTGAAAATGAGCTCCTTGGACCTAGGCAAAGTCATAGGAAGCTCAAAAATGGAGAGAAATGGCTGAAAATCCAAGTTAACAGCCTCCAAAACTGCTCTCAAAACTCAGTTACGAGTTCTCTTCTCCCAAACTTGGTAAATTGACCAAAAAGTGCCACTTGGCACTCATGCATGCAATTTCCCCGCATTGGGTTTCCTGCTTAAAAATCTCTCAACTGGTGCATCAGTTGACTTTGCAGCAGAGTACTAAAATGTTCCCTTGGTCATACCGAAGGTAATGACACGAACACATTTCACGGCCCAAAATAGCAGTTCCCTAATTTTTAGGAGATGCTTCCGTCGGGCTCTCGCTGGTCTTCTGACCATCTATCCTCATTGGGACCGCATCCAAAAGTGCAATGTGGCCCACCTGTCGAATACTTTCTGTTGGTGATCCCACCTTGACTTTATGCCTTTATTGAGTTCACTTCCTAGTATCCACCAACTTGCTAAGTGCGACGGGGGGGACCTATATGATCTTGCTCTGAGCCTAGACATCCTCTTACTGTACGAATTCCAGTGCCGACCAACTTCCCGTCTGCGGGTGAAACTACCGTTCACATTGGCCATACAATGTCCGACCATTTGCGACTTCAAAAAGAGGGTCTCAAAAATAAAACAAAGATCATTGAAAAGAAACCAACAACTAAGGTTAGCAATTGCCACGTCCTCGTGACAGCACCTTTTGAGATTGTTGAAGGTGGCAAAAAGGTTACTCCCATTTGCATACAAAGGACAAAATCTTTGAGGCAGATGGATATGTTGAGAACATGGATGAAATGTATAAAAAAAATCAAAGTTGCCTTGGAGAAGCCTCAAGCAAAGCAAAAAAGGGTTGTTGATCGTCACCAACTATTGTTTTCACCTGGTGATTGGGTTCTATTGAGGTTTGAAAAGGCAAGGTTAAAGAAGATGAAGGGCAAGAAATGGTTGTTTCCTAAGCTCAGTATGCGTTACTATGGGCCTTTTCAAGTACTTGATAAGATCAACGATGTTGCTCATAGGCTGAAATTGCATGACACTTGGAAGAATCATAATGCGTTTCACTTGAGTCTTCTAAGACCCTTTTGTTAAAGTTTTGGCATCTCAAGTCAACTGCCCAATGTGATCCCATTATTTAGTTTGGCTTTTAGGTATTTATTTTACTTATTTGTCAAAGTCTTGGGTAGGGCAATTTATTGAGGTTGCTATATAAGCAACCCCTTGCCTCATTGTATACACATTCAGTTATTCATTGCCAAGGTTGATTGGTTCAAGAGACTCTCTCTCTCTCTCTCTCTCTCTCTCTCTCTCTCTCTCTCTCTCTCTCTCTCTCTCTCTGAGTAAAGCAGGGATGCCCACTGTCCCCTACTTTATTTGGTATGTATATAGATGAGGTATCAGATTACATTGATAGAGAGGGTGATAGAGGTGCTCAACTTGCAGGGTCATGGATCCCTTTGTTGTTATATGCAGATGATATTGTATTGATAGCAGAATCACCAGATGGAATGCAGAGGCAGTTAGATGCATTACATAAATTCGCGGAGGACAGCGAACTGTCGGGCGGTAAATTTGGGTAAAACCAAAGTTATGGTGTTTAACAGTGGGTTAGGAGATCGGCACCTACATTTGCATATGGCCAGGATACAGTAGAGTACACAGATGCATACACATACCTTGGTGTGGTATTTACAGGACCGAAGTTTACTCTTAAGAAAGCAGCGGATGCTAGATTGTCCAGAGCCTCTGCGGCCTAGGGAGGGTTGGAGAGGATGTGTTCACAAGTGCAGTTTCAAGAACCACGAACAAAACTTTGGCTCTTTGATACTGTGGTGGCTTCGGCTATGCTTTATGGGGTCCAGATTTGGGAACCATCTGTGGATCACGATAATTGGAAGTCAATGGAGAGACCTTTGGTATCTATGATTTCCCGAATGATTAGAGCCAAGGCCACCGTACCACACGCGATTGCCCGAGCGGAACTAGTTGCCCCTCCGATAGAAATTGAAGCTCTTACCAGATCAGTGTCCTTTATACATGGTTTATGGGATACAAATAATTGCCGATATACTAGATTGGCCCTCGAATCCTCTCGACAATTAGCAATGAAAGGAGATACATCATGCTGGTATGCGCAACTGTCCTCGTGGTTTCAGAGACACGGGTTCAGTATGGAAAGATTACCCCCCTTCCAATACTCTCTTGAGGTTCCATCACTGGCAATCACACGAACGGAAATTAATAAAATCATCCGCCAGGATCTTATACAGTTAGACACTAAGAGGACATGGGTAGACCCTACACAAGAATTGGGCACGAAGATGGCCGACTACAAAGAAAACTTCCTACAGCTATCTGAAGATGGTTTTTTGATTCACCCGAGCTACATGGATACCCACCTGTCTCATGGTTTGAGATGTGCTATTGGTCAGATTCGTACATCCTCACACCATCTAGAAATTGAATTTGGCAGATTTAGGGGAATCCCACCTGAGAGCAGAATTTGCAAGTTATGCGGAATGGAGCCGGAGACAGAATTGCACTACATATGCCATTGCACCGTATACTATGAGATACGTGGGCGTTTCCATTGCCTATTCAAAGAAGGCTTTGGACCTCTAGATAGAGTCATGCAATACCAAGATCAAAGGTGCTTAGGCCTGTACCTACTGGAACTACATCGGCACAGGGATAATCTAATGAGAAGACAAAGAGCACTACAACCTCAGAGGCAGATCACAGATTTCTTCGGATCGAGAGAAGCACGAATGGAAGGAGAAGCAAGAGGCCAGCAGCGAGCACAAAGGAGTACCCACATTCATACCAAAGGCACCCTCATTGACAGGGCGATTGAGCTTAGGAAATCGAGACGACCACGACCAAGATGCAGAAGCACACTTCACCGGAGGAGGCTACAACAAAGGATTAGAAGCATTCTAGCCAGACACCCAGAATGCTCCTAAGAAGTCTATCTAATACTTTGTATTTAGTTTTTTGCATTTATTTTCACACTCACACTTTTCAAACATTGTAACATTTTCACCGCTTTTGTATCAGTTTGGTCTCATAGGTCACTCTGGCCTTTTTGAAGACGTTAATATAACATTTCATTTCATTTCATTTCTCTCTCTCCCCCGTGCTCACTCCCCTTCGTCTCTACGCTTCCGCATGGTCGACTTTGACATGGTATCAGAGCTTATTGGTGTAGCTCGTGCTTGAAGCCCTTGTTGTGGAGGAGCAGCTCTCGAAAAAGAGATCCCTTGAGGAGAAGAACAAACCCCTGTCACCGGCTTCCTCCCCAGCCCCCTTTGTCGCTGCTCTTCTTTGACCCTTGCGTTTTAAAACGCAACCCTTAGGCGGCCCTACATTAACCCCTGCAGTTACCCGCTGTACATTTTAAAACGCAGTCAATGTTGCCCGCCTCCATCCTCTGCCGGCAGTCATCGAGCTCCCCCTTTTCCCTTGAGTTTCAGAACGCCGCCTTGCAGTGCTAAGGTAGCGACGAAGAGAGGGTAACGCCCAAACCCCTGCGCATGTCTGCGTTTTAAAACGCCTACCAGGCTACCTACCTAGCAACGAGTCTTTTCTTGCTACATATTTATAAAAAAAACGCCCAAGCCTACAAAAGTCTTCTGTTAATTTTTTTTTAAACAGTGCATTGCTTGAAAGAGGTTCTCGGGGCACGAAAAGTCGGAGCTTTGATTTGTTCGAGGGCTCCCACATGGCAAATTGGAGACGGAGAGGCAAGCAACTTCGGAGTTGAAAAGGCAGATTGTGGAGTAGTTTGGCATAAGCCGTGGAGCAAATTGACATCGTCTTGGACGGAACTCTTAGCCCTTGTTAAGCACAGTTTATTTGGAGCTTTGGATTTGTTCAAGGCCTACCACAGGGCAAACGTCTGAAGTGGCTATCGGTGACAAAGTTTCGGTTTTCAGAGAGGGATATCAGATTGTGCGGAGCCCATTGCATGTGAAATTCCCTTTGCAGTGGAATTGAATCGTCTTGGAACATTTGCGGCTTGGTTTGTACGGCCATTTTTTGGAGTACGAGAAGGTACCCGATTACCAAATCTTGCAGCTTCAATATGTCCCTCCCTTGCTCGAGCGCCCCCGACAGCATTTGCAACTTGGTTTGTACGGCCATTTTTTGGAGTGCGAGAAGGTACCCAATTACCAAATCTTGCAGCTTCAATATGTCCCTCCCTTGCTCGAGCGCCCCCGACGACATCGACTAAAACCAACCAAAAGCTATGGATAACGGATCGTCAACCATCCATTTAGCAGCCTATGCTCCCGTACAGTTCTCAAGGAACCCCACAAATTGTTTGGCTCGAGAAGTCAAAAGCAAATGGCGGAGTTTGCTAGAGGACAACGGCAAAGGTCAATTGGACAACGATGACAGTACCAATACTCATTTAGCTTCCTTGGTACCCACGAGGTACGATCACAGTTGTCATGAATGTGATTCGACACTTTGTTTGGCTCGAGAGTTTGAAGCCAAAGGCAAAAGCAGGAACTCACAAATAGACAAGGACAAAGGCAAGCTGGACAGAGATTGTGTAATAAAGATTTCATAGAGGAGATCCGCATGTCTCGATGTCAGCTTTCTAGTCAAATGACAGGTGTCACCACTAGCCTCAGCCAGAGAGAGGCTTGTGAGTGGCAAAGAGGGGCAATGAATGCTCCCTAAAATTAATTTAGACCCTTGTGTTGGAGTTCAAGTTATCGGTGTTTGGACCTGTAGGTCGGAGTTCAATGGACGTGCATCTGGCAAGGAACCAATCAAACGTCTCAAACACTATGGATGGGCGCACCAATTTATTGTTGTTGGTTAGATCATGGATAGGATGTGTTCCACAGTTTATTATCTTGGAGTTTTATATTTTGGACGTGATGTGTTCATAGTTCACGAATCTACAGTTTAAAGTTTCTACAAAGGTAACCCATGCTCAAGATTGCATTACTTTCAGGTACAAAGTTGAGGAGAGCAACACCGAGGTGTATCCAGTAGTGCAAGGCCTTCTATTGGGGTGTCCATGGTAGCTTCTTCATCAACTTGGTCTCACTATTGATGTCCACTATGAGCTACAGAGAGGGTGTTAAAATTTTGGCATCTCAAGTGGACTGCCCAATGTGATCTCATTATTTAGTTTGGCTTTTAGGTATTTATTTTACTTATTTGTCAAAGTCTTGGGTAGGGCAATTTACTGAGGTTGCTATATAAGCAACCCCTTGCCTGCATTGTATACACATTCAGTAAGCAACCCCTTGCCTGCATTGTATACACATTCCGTTATTCATTGCCAAGGTTGCTTGGTTGAGGAGACTCTCTCTCTCTCTCTCTCTCTCTCTCTCTCTCTCTCTCTCTCTCTCTCTCGCTCTCTCTCCTTGGTCTCTACGCTTCCGCATCGTCAACTTTAAGACCTTTTTGGTGATGTGCCAAAAGATATGCCACAGGAGGATCAACTAGAATTTGACGAGCTTGATGAGATCTTGATACCTGAGCAGATTTTGGCACATAAGGAAAGAGACGCTAAGAGACAGGTTGCAAGACGCTATTTGGTGAGGTTCAAAACTATCCACCTATGGATGCAAAGTGGATGGAAGAGTATGAACTGTCAGAGTCACCAAATGTACTGCAACTTTACCTTGAGAGGCTAAGGGCAGAGACAAGCAGATACCCCATATTTTGCTATTTGTTACTTTCCTCCTAACGTCAGTATATGCATCACCTAGGACAGTCCCCCTTTGCTATTTTTGATAATGACATATATAAGTTTTCCAAGGATGGTGACATTATCATACTAGGGGAATTCAATGCTAGGACTACCCATCATTAGACAATATTTTATGATACTTCCGAGGAGATGCTTAGGGAGCTGAACGTTATAGAGATAGGCCTATCCAAACTATCACAAGATGAGGAGTACAATGAGTATGGCAGTGTAACAGACTTGGACACTCCAAGTCAAGAATCAACTGCGACAGCACCAAATAACCACTTCAAAACAATTCACAGATCACAATAGATTTGCACTGGCCCGGCGGAGTTCCGTGCCTAGAGATATTGGCCCCAAAGACTCGCGCCCCTTTCGGTATTTCTTTTTGTATTAATCAATCATCAAAGTACAAGAGAGCGGTTAGGGTTTCACTCTCAGACTCTGCGTCCAGATGCTCTGAGAAGTGAGACCCTCACCACTTATTTAAAGGTTACAAAGGATGCCCAAAAGCAGAGCCCCAAAAGCTTTTTAAAATAAAAAGCATCTGTTCTCTCTCTCTTAGAGAGTCTTTTCTCTTTTTTTTTATTAAAAAAAGCAAAATTCGCGTCGCTCATCAGTTTCCAAAAAAAAAAAAAAGCCTCCGCGATTTCCGGAAATTAGGGTTTTTGGCAGAAATTAGGGTTTGCAAGAATTTTAGGGTTTCTGTTGTCCGCCACGTCATCACTTTGTGACATACCCCCCTCTTGAAAGCATTGTAATTGACCGCGATTACGCCTGCAAAACCGACAAAAGCCATAAACCGTCTTAGCAGACACTGACTGTTAGTACCTACGTACTAGGAACACACATCTAGCACATGTACAAAATCGACAATCACATCACACGATATCACATGACATTCAACATTCATTCGGATCTTAGACCATGATTTATCGACAATGTAGCTAACAATCACATCTAGGTCCAATCGGGACCTCATCGATGTCCGATTGACTAACCCCTATTGCAACCATGTCTATTCGAGATCAATTAGACCAAAATGCTGCAGTCATTTCGGCTATCAGTTCCTGCACTCACAAGAAGTCAAGAACAAATCAGTATCATTATCAGGAATTCCATTTCATAAAGTCATCCAACAGAATACTATCAGCTCTCAGTATCCCTGAAGCTCAAAGAGACATCAGTGACTTCAGTATCAAAATCGAGGCATCTGTTGACAAGGGAGCGGAGTGACTCCCCTCTTGTGCATCCCACTGCACCAGATCTCTGGCCAAGCTGAATTTCTGGGTTCTAAACCAAAACATCGAGGTAAAGTTTCACAATCCGAGGAGTATCTGCTAGGTCCTCCTCCTCCATCCACTTCGCATCAAATGCAGGAAAGTTCTTGAACTAAACCAAGAACCGCCTTCGGACTTTAACTTTCTTCGTATCGTTATGTGCCAAAATCTGTTCAGGAACAAGGATCTCCTCGTTTTCTTCCACTTCGGGTTGCTCATCAGGCTCCCCATCATCAGGCACATCACCCTTAACAGGGTTCAAGAGACTCACATGCAATGCATTATGAATCCTCCAAGTATCTGGCAGTTTGAATCGGAAGGAGACATCATTTATCTTTTCAGTAATCTGGAAAGGTCCGTAGTATCACATACTAAGCTTTGGAAAAAGCCTCTCCTTTCCCTTTTTCTTTCTTAGGCGTGCCTTCTCAAAAGTAAGAGCACCCAATCATCCTCCTTCAGTTTCAAGTCGCGACGATGGCGATCCGCTGCCTTTTTCTGTCGTTCTTAAGACTCCTGCAAAGTCTCGCGAACCTTGGCAAAAGCCGTATCCAAATCTCGCGAATATTCATCCGCTTCCAATATCTAATCTTTCGTGCTCAGGAAGGATGGAACCTTCGCAGCACTTTCAACAATCTCACATGGCGTCTTCCCCGTCGAAGAGTGTATCATGTTATTGTAGGCAAATTCCACCAAAGGTAAGTTCTTTTCCCATTGAGTCTTCTGATCCGAGATACAAGACTTCAATAAATCTAAAATCACTGAATTGGCAATCTCAAATTGCCCGTCAGTTTGCAAGTGGAACGATGACGAGAACTGCAACCGCGTGCCAATGTTCTCCCAAATTGCCTTCCAAAACAAACTCATAAATCTGGGGTCTCTGTCGGAGACAATCGTCTCAGACGTGCCATGTAATCAGAAAATCATCGTGATCTTTCTGTGTTCTCGGGAGATCAAAAATGAAATCCATTGCAATACTTTCCCAGGGGTGGGTGGGTATGGGTAAAGGCTGTAACAATCCCTGTGCCTTATGCCTGTCAAACTTGACCCTCTGGCATACCAAGCAACTGCGCACAAACTCTTCCACATCCTTTTTGAGTCTCGGCCCAAAGAAGTATCTCTCTACCCCCTTCATGGTGGTAGCAATGCCGCAGTGACCCGTAAAAGGTGGACAGTGGCATTCAGTCATAACCTTATCCCTCAACGGCTGTGTAACGCACAACATAGTCTTTTTCATCAAGTAGCCTTCCCGAAGGGAGTATCCCGCTACTATCTCCCCATCCCGTATCCGTGTGAAAATATCTGCAAAATCTGTATCTGTGGCATACTGATCAACCATATCCTCGAAGCTCCTATGATGTATCGCGGAAATAGCCAGAACCAACGGTTTCCGAGACAAAGCATCTGCCACCACATTCTTCTGTCCCTGCACATGGACAATCTGGAAGTGGAACTATGGCAAGATGTTCGCCCACCGCATCTGCTTTTCTGAAAGCTGCTTCTGTGACAAGAAGTAACGCAAACTCTGATGGTCTGTAAAGACAGTAAAATCCGCTCCGAGTAGGTAATGCCGCCACTGAGTAAGAGCGTGGATAACCGCCAAAAGCTCTTTCTCATAGATCTGTGATGTCATCTCCGGCCTAGAGAACAGACGGCTCTCGTAAGCTACGACATGGCCTTCTTGCATCAAGACTGCACCCAGACTACGACCACAAGCATCACAAAATACTTCAAATGACTTCTGCAAGTCCGGCAAAGTCAAATCTGGTCCTGTAGTCAATTTCTCTTTCAATGTCCGAAAGGCAGTCACCTCTGTGGGTTCCCACAAAAAAGGTACTCCTTTCTGAGTCAAGGTATACAAAGGGGAAGCAACCTTTGCAAACTTTCGTATGAACCGCCTGTAGTACGAACACAGTCCCAAGAAGCTTCTAACTTCATGGGCATTCCTCAAATCGGGCCAATCACGGATAGTCTCTATCTTAGCCGGGTCAATTTGCACTCCTGCTGCTGACACAATGTGTCCCAAAAAGTGTATCTCTGGTAGGAAAAATTCACTTTTCTTTGCATTAATCACTAACGTGTGATCTCGTAATGCCTGAAAGACTTGAAGCAGATGATCTCTGTGTTCTGCCTCATTCTTGGAGAAAACAATGATGTCGTCAAAGAAAGTGCCAACAAATAGCCTGTACTCTCGAAAAATCCTATCCATAATCCGGTTAAATGTCGCAGGAGCATTGGTTAAGCCAAAAGGTATCACCAAAAACTCAAATAACCCAAAAGTCGTCCGAATAGTTGTCTTGTAGACATCTCCTGGCGCTATCCTGATCTGATGATATCCACTCTTCAAGTCAATCCTCCTAAAGCACGAGGATCCCTGTAACCTGTCGAGTATATCATCGATCCTAGGAATCGGAAATCTGTTCTTGATGGTGATTTTGTTGAGAGCGCTATAATCGATGCACATTCTCCAAGATCCGTCTTTCTTCAAAACCAACAACACTGGAGAGCAATACGGTGAAGTACTAGGCTGGACAAGACCCTTTTCCAAGAGGTCTTCCACTGGGTTCATAATCTTTTCATTCTGTACTCGGCTCACACGATAAGGTGGCCGATTCGGTGGCGTGCTTCCAGGTATCAGATCAATGGTATGATCTTCAGGCCCTCTGAAAAGCAATCGACATGAGTGTGGAGAAAAATCTTGGCGTTCTTTTGATCAGGTCAAAAGATATTCAACCTTTATCCATCGTTCAGTTCTCTTCCAAACGAATGAGTAAGAAACTGAAGTTCATCAAGTACAATCTCTAAGCCCTTCATTTATCAAAGTCGCTTTCTCGGCCCTGTAGTCAACCACGGCGTAGTTCTTGTGGTACCAAGGGATCCTGAGTAGAACGTCACTTGCGTGCCCTGAACACCTCTGTCATTGCAAACAAAGTTTGCCAATGCTCGGTGTAATGGCAACATCCCATCCGGGTGCCAGTCGAACTACCTCCGCCTGTGGCGTCAGGCTGTCGGACGTAATTCCAAATCGAGCCGCCAATTCCAAGTGAAAAGAAGTTGGCCTTGGCTCCTTCAAAAGAGCTTCCTGATCCTTCACTTTGCCCCAAAAGCGGCAAAGTTTGTACTTTCATTCATTAGATTTGGTGCAGGTCCCACGCCATGTGGTACCAGTTCTGCTTTTCTATCTACCTTTTCTGCCACATTCCTCAGCTGCTCTCGAACTCTCAGACCTGTCGTCGTCTTTATCATTCTGTTCTTTCTGTGCCTTATTAGGGCACTTCGCGGAGATATGTCCCTGTTCCCCGCATCCAAAGCACTTCCCCTCTCTAATGAAGCGAGCTCTCTCCTCAGGAGTAAGCTTGGGTCGTGCATCATTTTTCTCTGGGTTGCTCTTTTTCTTCCTACTTCATTCCCAAAAGTCTGTTCGGCTCGTTGTGTCATAGCCTCATCTGTGGGGTAGGTCAGACTGCTAGAGTGAATGGCAAAGCCCCACTTCGCATGACTCATCAACTCCTGAATAGAAGCTGACTTCTATTCCAAGCAGTGATCTCGGATCTCTGTAGGTAGACCCAAGGTAAACCGCTCAATCTGTTCTCTGAATGAGATCTTCTTGAATGAAGAGGCGGGTAGAAAAGAGCTCCAGAATCTTTCACAATAAGCATTGATTGTATCTTTCTTGGTCATCCGAAGATGGTTCCAAGCAGCTCGTATATCTCGCTCAAACTCTTGAGTCAACCAAGAAGAAATAAAAAGCCTCTTAAATTTCAGTCATTTAACTGGCGCACTCTTGTTTAAAAGAAGCGTGGACCACCAAGTACGAGCATTCCCCTTAAAGTAAGAGGCAGCTCTCATAATCTTGGAGTGCTCTGAATAGCGTCCTCCCGCGAAAGCGATGTCAAATTGCTGTATAAAAGACAAAGCCTTCGAAGCATCTGAGTATCCTGAAAAAGTATCAAACTTGATCGAGTGGCCACCTTCCTTAAACTCTCGGACTTTCTTGCTTTTATCTTCGAGAAAGTCATACTGGTTGGCTTAGTAAAAATTCTTCTTGTTCGCATAAAAGTTTTCATCATCAGAATCTCAGCTGTCTGTAGACGAGTCCTTAGTAGAACTGTCACTCACTGGGCGAGATGTAGCCTTCTTTGCCTTTTTCTTGCCCTTTCTAAAGCGTTGTTTCTTGCTTCGCTTTTTGCTTTTCCTGTCTTCTTCGCTCGAGTCTGAAGAGCTAGAAGAACTGTCAGAAGAAGAAGAAGAAGAAGAAGAACTGGGTAGGTCTTCAAACTTGACGCGCTTCTTTAATTTCTTTGCCTTGTCAAATGTCGACCGACGACCCAAATATCCCAGGAAGTCAGTACCTTTCTTCTGCTTTTTGCCGTGCTTTTGCACGTCGAAAAGCTGAGCAATCCGTGCATCAACCACGTTCTCCAATTCCTTCTCCGTATATTTTCTTGGAGGCAGAAGGTTTCTTGAGAGCGGGGTTCGAGAGTGGTGTTGTGATTCTTTGCCACTCCATCTGTACCTCTTCCAAAGAGGTCTGGTTCATATATTTTGCCATCTTCGGGTCCTTGGCAAAATTGAGCATCATCTTTGTTGCATCGCCGATCAACTGGCGACGCTCTCTCTCTCGCCGCTCCGTCTAAGTAGGCCAAGGCGGGCCATACTCTCTGCCGGAATCTTCGTTGTAATCTTCGTTGTGATCCCTGCCCGCATCGCCAGATGCAGAGGGAGTCGACTGATCATTGCTTGAAGCCATAGGTGCCGCGGAAAAAAAAAAAATCGAGGATCAGATTTCTCGTAGAAGAGAAATCGGCCGTGCTTTGATACCACTACAACAGACTTGGACACTCCAAGTCAAGAATCAACCGCGACAGCACCAAATAACCACTTCAAAACAATTCACAGATCACAATAGATTTGCACTGGCACGGTGGAGTTCCGTGCCTAGAGATATTGGCCCCAAAGACTCGCGCCCCTTTCGGTATTTCTTTTTGTATTAATCAATCATCAAAGTACAAGAGAGCGGTTAGGGTTTCACTCTCAGACTCTGCATCCAGATGCTCTGAGAAGTGAGACCCTCACCACTTATTTAAAGGTTACAAGGGATGCCCAAAAGCAGAGCCCCAAAAGCTTTTTAAAATAAAAAGCATCTGTTCTCTCTCTCTCTTAGAGAGTCTTTTCTCTTTTTTTTTTCTTTTTTTTTAAAGCAAAATTCGCGTCGCTCATCATTTTCCAAAAAAAAAAAAAGCCTCCGCGATTTCCGGAAATTAGGGTTTCTGGCAGAAATTAGTGTTTCTGTTGTCTGCCACGTCATCACTTTGTGATAGGCAGATACTTGATAGATATGGGAACTGCACATAGATTGGACTACAAAGACTTTCGACAGCTAGAGGTTTTACATGCTTTCCACATTGACATGGTGCTAGTACAGTGGATTATGTTATGACCCAGCCAGGTCTCATTCCATTCTTTCAAGTTTTCATGGTGGGCACCACACCAGTTGGAGTAGCAATTGATCATGCTATCTCGTCTTCCACTCTTACATTTCAGTTTATCACAGCTCCATTAGGAGAGGTCCCCACGCACACTCTTTATACATTCGTGAGGGAGGCGGATTCTGTGTATATGGATGAGATATACAAGCAGCTATTGAAACCGGCCCGTGGGGCGGTAGGCTTTGGCTTTCACCCGAAATTCTTTACTTTAGATACACACAGAGAGAACGCGCAAAGGAAACCTGCGACGGGAATTAACACTTAAGCACACACGGTTCAGAAGCTAGAATGCTCCGAGCAGACACCGACAACCTGTAGGCCCCAAAATTGGCGCCCCTTTCGGTATTTCTTTATACTTTGAGAGGGTAAGTTACAAAGTAGAATCCTGGGAATCCTTTACCTGTATCCCGCTAGATACCACCTGTTTTGGCCAAATTTCAGTAGCATAACAGCCCCAAAACTTGCACGAAACCAATTCCCCTTCTGGAACTCACTTCCACTGGCATAAACCCTCTGATTCCTGCCCAAAAACAGTAAATTCAGCACGCTGTATTTATTGGTTTTCGCCCTGTTTTCAGCCCCAAACAGTCCCCAAACTGTCCTCTACCAGAGGGGCACTGTTCCCAATGGTTCTGGCGCCCGTATGACTGAAAAACAGTCAATTTACAGCGCATAGACCGCGCTGAAAACGCACCTGTACGGTGAGGTTATGACCCTCACTAGTGGTGCCTGCTTTGGAGTAGCAATTAGCTACCCCTGTTCCTGCTCACGGAGGCTCTTGCCTCAGCACAAAAGCATGAAACCACACAATTGTACATCAGTCAAATGAGGAGCCCTCTTGTGGGGCATCACATAATTGCACGTAGGGGGGGAGAGAGCAGTGTGTAGTGTGCAGGGCATCACTCCTAGCACCACACTGTACATAGAGTGGAAAGGAAGCACTCCATAGCTCTTAGCCTGTGAGATAGGAAGCAAATGAGGCCTCTCCCAGCTAAAAACTCAACGCCCATTTTTTTGCATGAGGCAAGTACACAAGAAAGTGCCACTTGGCATATTTGTCTGTTTCGGGGTTGCCGCCCAAAAATCTCCCGACTGGTTGCCCAGTTGACTTCGCCGTAGAGTTGTAAAGTGTTCCCCTGGTCATACCGAAGGTAATGACGCGAACACATTACACGGACCAAAATAGCAGTTTCCTAATTTTTAGGAGATGCTTCCGTTGGGCTCCCACTCATCATCTGACCATCTATCCTCATTCGGACCGCATTCAAAAGTGCAATGTGGCCCAACTGTCGGATACTTTCCGTTGGTGCTCACACCTTGACTTTATGCCTTTATTGAGTTCACTTCCTAGTATCCACCAACTTGCTAGGTGCGACGGGGGGACCTACATGATCTTGCACTGAGCCTAGACATCCTCTTACTATACGAAAAAGAGGGTCTCAAAAATAAAACAAAAATCATTTGAAAGAAACCAACAACTAAGGTTAGCAGTTGCCACGTCCTCGTGACATAGTTAACAGCTGCCACGTCCTCGTGACATACCCCACTCTTGAAATCGCAAACGTCCTCGATTGCATACCCTAAATACACGTCACTGATGATTTTGTGTTGTTAGCACTCTTTTATCATCGCATGTATCCGCAAGAAAGATATCGCATGTATTCGCAAGAAAGGTCGTAACACATAGATACAAATGACTTAAAGAGACCTTCATATTGTTGTCATCTCCATCTATTACATTGAATTCATATGTACATTTGATGTGCTAGCCCTATCATTACCCCTCCTTTGCACACGTTGGGTTGGGGCATAGGTAGGTTGTAACCCAAAGGCTTCAAGGTAAAGCTGCAATACATTTCGTGACTCTTAACAGTTCATGCTCTTCCATCCACTTTGCATCCATAGGTGCTTTGCCAGTTGACGAATGCACCGTATTATTGTACACATACTCAAGCATAGGCAAAATATTGTTCCCACTTGCCCTTATTATCTGACACATAGCATTTCAGCAGATCCAAGACAGTAGAATTAGCCTCTTCTGACTGTCCATCAGTTTGTGGATGAAACGAAGACGAGAACTTGAGTGTAGTGCCCATGTTCTCAAACAATTCTCTCCAGAACAAACTGGTCATGAGAGGATCACGATCAGTGATAATCAATCGTGGCATACCATGGTACTTAAACACACTGTACACAAACAAGCGTGCCATCTGATCAGACTTTATCTTCTTCCTGACAGGGATAAAATGGGCTTGCTTGCTAAACCTGCAGATAATGGTCCATATACCATCATTCCCTGTTGGCGTTCTTGGAAAATCAAAGATAAAGTCCATAGCAATGCTTTCCCATGGCTTATCCGGAATCGGCGATGGTTGTAACAACCCTGGTGCCTTTTTCCTGTCAAACTTGACCTTTTGGCAAATCATGCATGCTCGCACAAAGGCATCCAAATCTCTCCTCAAGGTAGGCCAATAGAAGAATGTCTCTACCGCTTTAACTGTCGCATCAATACCACGATACCCTACATACGATGGGACATGACTCTCTTCCATGACCTTATGTCGCAATGGCCTAGTGACACAAAGTCTGCCATGCATCATCATAAAACCATCTCTGAGGAGGTAGTGCTCATGATTGCCCCTCTTGGAACTGTTTAAAGATCCTTGCAAAATCTTCATCAGTAGCATATTGTTCCTTCATGTCATCTAACTCATGATGATAAGGAATTGACACAGGTAAAATTTGTGGCTTCATTGATAACGCATCAGCCACAACATTCTTCTTGCCTTCCACATGCATAATCTGGAAGTGGCACAGAGAAAGAATGTTTGCCCATCACATATGCTTTTCGGATAACTTTGACTGTGTCAAGAAGTAGCAAGGTCTGATGATCTGTTTGGACAACAAAATCAGCACCTAAGAGGTAGTGCTTCCAGCTAGAAAGCGCATGAATGACGGCCAAGAGCTCTATCTCATAGACTTGCATAGCCTTCTCTGGCCCTTGCAAAATTCGACTTTCATAAGCTACAACCCGTCCGTCTTGCATTAGCACTACTCCGATGCTACTGCCACACGCGTCACACGCGTCACACTGGACCACTCTTTTTGGGTCCATCTGAAAGTGACCTCTTTCTTTTGCAATGCGTGAAGAGATGATGCTATCTTTGCAAAGTTCTTGATAAACCTTCTATAGTAGGAACACAATCCCAAGAAGCTTTTGACATCGTGCACAGTCTTCAAGTCTGGCCATGTCTTAATAGCTTCGACCTTTGCGGGATCCATTCTAACACCATCCTTTGAGACTATGTGGCCAAGAAAGTGGATATCTTCGAGGAAGAATTCACTTTTCTTAGGATTAACAAGTAGCGTGACTGCGCACCTCTTCGAACACAATGGTCAAGTGACGCCTATGCTCCTCTTCATTCTTCGAATAGCCTATCATGTCATCGAAGAACGTCCCAACAAACAGTGATGCGAGCGGAAAATCGGCCATCGTTCAGGAGCATTAGCTAGACCAAACGATATCACTAGAAACTCATAAAGACCAAATGTCGTTCTAAACGCAGTCTTGTGCACATCCTCTGGCCTTATACGTATCTGATGGTACCCACTCTTAAGGTCTATCCTACTGAAAATTACAGCACCCTCTAAACGATCGGAAATATCATCAATTCTAGGAATAGGAAACCTATTCTTGATGGTATTCTTATTCAACGAACGGTAATCAATAGACATGCGCCATGAGCCATCCTTTTTCTGCACTAGGAGCATTGGGGAGCAAAAGAGTGAAGAACTAGGCTGAATCAACCCCTTCTCCAATAACTCCTCAACCTAGCCCATAATCTCTTTCTACTGCGCCGCACTAACCCTGTAGGGAGGTCTATTTGGTGGGCTATACCCTGGCACCAAATCTACCCAATGGTCCTCAGGTCTCTCTGGCGGCAATTGCGACGGTAATGAATCAGAAAAACAGTCACTAAACTTTTGCAAAAATGCTAACCTTTATTTATCTAACACGAATAAATTTGACTAGCAATTATCTAGACATCACGTGCAAAAATCAAGTACACAGAAAGATGATTCTTTATTACAGAAGTGATAGCAGAGCAGATACAATAGGGACAGACTCGACTTTGAGCTTTACACCCAAAACATGAGTTTTGCTCCTAGCTGAAGGGTGATCGTCTTGCCGAAGGCATCCAGCACGCCATGCACTCTGAACATCCACGAAATTCCAAGTAGCACATTGCACCCTTCCAATGGCATGATATAAAATTATTCTGTATCCATATATGACTGAATAGGCACATGCAGCTTTCCAATAATGGGAGTAACACACTCTGAGTGGCCAGGATATGCCAACCCTGTTTGTGCTATGTACCCCATCTCTTCAGCTCTGATGTCCAGCTTCATAGCTAACTCAGGTGAGATAAAGTTTGCTTTGGCACTTGGATCAAAGAAGAGGAGTGCCTAACTTTACCCCATGCCCTGAATAACTCTTTGGCATCTATACCGGGCCTGTCACCCACAATATCTCGCATCAAGCCTGTCGTGGGTTTAGGCTTCTTGCCTTTCTGGTCCTCTTTATCATCTGAGTCAGTTGGTCCTTTCCTTTGTGGACAATTGGTAGCAAATTGACCAGGCTGCTCGCATATAAAGCATTTATTTTCAGCCATTAGGACCTTCTTTTCCTCTAGTGACTTGCGCACAAAAGGCTTCCTTTTTTGTTTCTTTGCTTGCGCTCCAGAAGTCCCGGCTGAATCATTGTCTTTGGTGGCTTTTTCGGACCCCTATGACGCTTCAGGAGCCGTTTTCACAAAGGGCTTCTTCGCTGAATTTTTCTTTTGTTGCCCTCCTTTCTCGTTGCTCGAAAACCCACTGTCCTCTCCTTTCAACAAGGCAAGACCAGTGTTAGCAACTTCCATTAGTTGAGTGAGGGTGGGTACTCTGTTCTTGGTATAGTAATCGCGAAGCCCTGTAGGCAGCCCACAACAATAGTTCTCTATTTGCTCCATCAGTGGCACAAATCTGTAGAAGGTCACTGAGGGTAACGCTTTACAAAACCTCCGATTGTACTCTAGCAAGATCTTGCATGTAGCCGAAGTAAGTTGGTGCCAATCTCCCATGACGTCGGCTTCAAATTCATTTGACAGCCAAGCAGATGCAAACATTTGCTTAAAGTAAACCCAAGTGACGGGTGTTGTCCTTGCATTAACAATGTCGTCCACCATGTAAGCGCATTGTCCTTTAAGAAAGTGGCAGCTTTCCTGACCTTAGAGGCCTCTGTAAAATTCCCTCTTGCATAAGCTGTATCAAACTGCTGGAGGAAAGTGAGAGCCTTTGCTTTATCCTCAAAGCCACTGAAAGTGCTGAACTTCACAACTACACCACATTATTTGTAAGCTTTCGGCTTTTCCAATGCCCCCAAATTGTCATATGGAATAGTTTGCAACATGGGCACTGTAGTAGGCATGATCGGCACATCTAGGCCATTAACATTTTGCGTCAGAGGTGCGATATCTGGCTGCTGTCCAGAAAAACCAACCATGCCAAAATGACCCTGCGGCACCAAAAACTGGCCCTGGTTGCACTGAAAACCTTGTTGCATGCCGATACTACCATACATGGGGTTTCACATCATGCCTTGCATACCCCCAAACACTGTTCCTGGCATGTACGGCTGACTTCCAGGCGCATAACCAACCATACTTTGGAACACACATCCATCCCCGAAGTACCCAAGATGTACCCTGGGTGGTGGAAAAACTGGGTGCATTGCCTGGTAACTAGTTCCCTATCCATTCAAGAGTGGGGCATTGTTCCCAATGGTTCTGGCGTCCGTATGAATAAAAAACGGTCAATTTACAGCGCATACACCGCGTTGAAAACGCACCTGTACGGTGAGGTTATGACCCTCACCGGTGCCTGCTTTGGAGTAGCAGTTAGCTACCCCTATTCCTCTTGCCTCAGCACAAAAGCATGAAACCACACAACTGTACATCAGTCAAATGAGGAGTTCTCTTGTGGGGCATCACATAACTGCACGTAGGGGGAGGAGAGAGCAGTGTGTAGTGTGCAGGGCATCACTCCTAGCACCACACTATACATAGAGTGGAAAGGAAGCACTCCATAGCTCTTACCCTGTGACAAAAAGCAAATGAGGCCTCTCCCAGCTAAAAATTCAGCGCCCATTTTTTTGCATAGGCAAGTACACAGGAAAGTGCCACTTGGCATATTTACAAGCATTTGCCCGTTTCGGGGTTGCCGCCCAAAAATCTCCCGACTGGTTGCCCAGTTGACTTCACCGTAGAGTTGTTAAGTGTTCCGCTGGTAATACCGAAGGTAATGCACATTTCATGGCCCAAAATAGCAGTTCCCTAATTTTTAGGAGATGCTTACATTGGGCTCCCACTGGTCATCTGACAATCTATCCTCATAAGGACCGCATTCAAAAGTGCAATGTGGCCCAACTGTTGGATACTTTCCGTTGGTGATCCCACCTTGACTTTATGCCTTTATTGAGTTCACTTCCTAGTATCCACCAACTTGCTAGGTGCGACGGAGGGACCTACATGATCTTGCACTGAGCCTAGACATCCTCTTACTATAAGAATTCCAGTGCCGACTAACTTCCCTTCTGCGGATGAAACTATCGTTCACATTGGCCATACAATGTCCAACCATTTGCAACTTCAAAAAGAGGGTCTCAAAAACAAAACAAAAATCATTGGAAAGAAACCAACAACTAAGGTTAGCAATTGCCACGTCCTCGTGACATAGTTAACAGTTGCCACGTCCTCGTGACAGCTATGCACTCGGGAGCCGGGACGGCCACTAGATGAACTCACTCAGATATTGACAGAGACGCTCCATGATGCAGCATCAGAGGCATACCCCCACAGCCAGCCTACACGGAGACGATCTGGGAGCATGCCCCAAAACAGTTGGTATGATGAGTGTAGAGAGACGAGGATCAGATTACAGAGGGAAGTGCTCATGGGTATTGCCACACACAAACAGTCACGGATTATCTATCGCCGCCTAGTGCGACGAAAGAAAAGGGCTCATCTATCACATCTACAGCGGGATCCGTATCAGCTATTTATGAGTCAAGACTCGGGCGAAGCATGGAGCCTATTCCACGAGCATTCACCACCACCAGAGATCACCTCCACAGAGACATGGGGGGAATATGCCATATCTCTATACACAGCATCAGGGAAACCACCTTTGCCGAACCCACTAGAGACATGCCCTTAGACATGTACTTTCTTTACTGCCGAGAGGGTAAGGAAAGCCATTGACAGGATGAAGACAAGGAGAGCACATGATCATGATGGTCTGGTAGCATAGCACTTCATCCATGCCAGAGATATGCTTACAGAGCTTCTTGCTATGATGTTTATTCGAGCCATGTATGAAGGCTTTCTTGAGACTTGGAGTATGTCTATGATTGTGCCTATTTTCAAGTCAGGATTCCCGGGAATTATCGCACCATCATGGTTGGTCACACATTGGCTAGGCTGTATGCATCCGTTCTTGAGCACGAGCTGAGTAGATGGGCAGAGCGAAAGGGCATACGAGCACCAGGGCAAGTAGTATTCAGGAGAGGTTTCTCCACTCTTGACCAAATTCTGACACTCAGAGCTATTATTGAGGTGGGTAGACACCATGGCAAGAGGATCTATTGTAGCTTTGTGGATTTTCGCAAAGCTTTTGACACAGTGCCGAGAGCCAGACTTATACGCAAACTACAAGACATGGGGGTGCCTATAGAGCTGATTTCTAGCTCGATACAGGACAGTGATGGGGCGGGTACGCACTACTGAGGGAATGTCTGATATGGTCCACTCTACTATTGGAATGAAGCACGGATGCCCCCTATCTCTGACTCTTTTTGGGATGTATGTAGATGAGTTTTCAGACTATGTAGAACGTCAGGGAGACAGAGGGGCTGAGCTAGCAGGGACATGGATCCCGTTGTTATTATATGTTGATGATATTGTGTTGATTTCTGACTCTCCAGAGGGGATGCAACGTCATTTAGATGCTTTGCATACATTTGCTCGTGACAGTGGATTGTCCGTCAACCTTGGGGAAAACCAAGGTTATGGTTATGCCTTGAGAGCACTGGAGAGAATGTGTTCACAGGTTTAGTTTCAGGAACCGTGAACAATGCTCTAGCTTTTTAACACTCTAGTGACTTCAACTATGCTCTACGGAGTTCAGGTATGAGGACCCTCAGTAGACCATCATGGGAGATCTAGCAACACAAAAGGATGGAGATATATGGAGAGCCCTTTGGTCTCTATGATCGCTCGGATGATTCCGGCCAAGGCCTCAGTGCCGCATGAGATTATCCGAGCCGAGCTAGCCGTCGCCTCCCCCCCGGTAAGGTGGAGCAGAAGTGAATGTTCAACTCTGCACAAGATGAGTGCTCCGAACTATGCTCAAGGATTCCTTTTTCTTACAGAAGGGAGAGTCTTCCGTTCCTTTAGTGAGAGAGTGCAATGGACACAAACAAAGTGAATGGACGCTGTGAATGAAGGTGCATGAGATTGAGAGATACAGAGAGAAGAATACGACACCAGAAAGTTGTCAAACCCTCCTCCGAAGGCCCCACTCTCTATGGCGAGAGCGGTCTACTTTATTGCACAAATCTCTACAATTCTTGCACTTGCCGACGATGAGGACGACGACGAGACGGGCTGAAATCTGAAATTGCTAAGGGCTGAAATCTGCAAATCTTTATCTGTTGAATCATGACTCTATGTCGGCGACGATGTCGTGGCAACGATGCGACGACAACGCACTGAAAACGCGGATGCTGAAATCTGCATTTTTGGGGCTGAATCTGCAAACTTCGCGAGATGTGACCGTGCGACGAGGATCTGCTGCAGGAAGGTGAGATCTGCGAGGTTCGGGGGTTCTATTGCGATGTCTATGACTACTGAAAACTGAAAATGCTGGTGCTTAATGAGGTTCCGTCGCAATGAATCTGCAAAACGCTGAAGTAGAAGATAGGAAGTAAAGCAACAACTTTTTCAAGTCCAAGAAAAGACACGTGTATGTGGAAGATTTTGGAGAAACTTGAGGGGCAAGCGGGTTGAGAATTTTGGGAACTTGAGTCTTGTGGATATGTACACACATTGTAGGCAATTAAATAAACAACCAAATGCTGAAAAAAAAAATGTCATTTTATAATTCACTCCCATGTATGCCCTCTTTTTTTACTATTGAGGATATATGCGGTGGGCTTGAAAAGTTGGGCACTCGCAAAGCAGGAGATTTTCAAGGTATCAAGCCGGAGATGATCAAATGGACGGGAGATTTTACCCATGAGTGGATGTGTGATATGTTCAACCTTGCACTTCAACATGGTATGCCTTATGATTAAAGTACTAATTGGGTCGAGCCTTTGCATAAAGGAGGGGATGTGAAGAATGTAAACAACTACCGGACTATAATGATTGGGTCTCTTATAGCAAAGTTATTTGGGTACATAATGGAGATAAAATTGAGTGATTGGGCTAAAGAGAACGACAAGCGTGCAAAAGGACAAGCGGATTTTCGTCGATACCATAGCACCATTGATCATCTTGTCACTCTGTGTTCTCATGGAGGAAAGTCGGTTAAAAGGCAAGCGATTGTATTGTCGTTTTGTGGACTTTAAGAAAGCCTTTGATATGATTCCACGTAACAATTTATGGAGAAGGATGGAAGAACTCCAAGTGCCAAGTGAGTTTATGCTTGCGGTTTCTCGAATCTATGAGAAGGTGATTTATCAATTGCACATGGAAAGAGGAATTTCAGAAATTTTTGTAAGCATTATTGGGGTTCAACAAGGATGTCCGTTGTCACCAACTCTCTTTGGTCTATGCATCGATCACTTGGAACAAATGGTACTTGACTTTATGCAAGAAGAAGGCTTTTGTTGTATGCGGATGATGTAGTTCTTCTAGCACACACTTTAGAGGATGCACAAAAGCTTATGGTTGTCCTTGAGAACTTTTGCTTGCATAGTGGGCTGATTGTAAATGAATCCAAAACAAAGGTTATGCTTGTGAAAACCAACCATAAGGAGAAGCCATGCATTGTGTACAACAACGAGACACTTGAAGTTGTTGAGAGCTTTAAGTACTTTCGCCTTGAGGTTCCGTTCAATCATAAGCGGCATGAATGTGCTATGCGTCTTTTGGGAGCGAGAAAGAGAGCATATTATGCATTTGAGAACTGTGTAATGCGGGAAACATCAAGTGTTGGGTACTCAAGAAGTACCTTTTTGATGCATTGGTGAGACCGGTTCTTCTTTATGGAGAGAATGTCCAAAAGCATTTTCTTACAAACTTTCTCCAAGTTAAGACACAAACACCATATATGCTTCTACTTCTTGACTCGAGATCTCTTCCAATTGAGGTTATGGGCATGGAAAGGGTTGTGGAGTACATGATAAAGATGCGTCAAAACCCCTCACATCGACTTCCTACAATTGCATGCAAAGCAAGCAAAAAAGTTCAAAAGACGCATAAAAGTAAGATCTTGAGCACGGGATGGATGCAAGACATGAAGAAATGGTTTGGGAGATGGGATGTATTACACTTGCTACATGATGCTTAGATTGACTCCCAAATGAATGAAGCTTTTCTACAACACCAATGTATTACGGCTTGGAAGAAATCCGATGTGTCACGCTTCATACATTACACCACCCATATCGCCCCAACTACAAAACCGTGTTCTTCGCCGAGAGAGGAAGCCGTACTCCTAGTTACATGCTTGAACCTATCTCCTGTCGGCGATACGCACTATCGCAACCGTTCAGCTTAGCTCCCATTCCATTCGATGCGAGACAGGGCGTTGGGAAAATGGAGAAGAGTAAAATCGATTGTGCACATTATGCTCACTGCAAGTTTGAGAGTCTCAGTACCACACATTACTAGAGTGCTCAACTTTTGGTCACATCAGAACTTGCTTCTCTCACATTTTCAGCCATGATTTAGATCTACACACTTTCCTCTCCCAGCCACAGTGTAGGTTCTCCATTGCGACTCTCATCACCACAATTTTGGAGCATGAAGAGTCACTCATCAACCATACATCACATGTAACTTTGGTCCCATAGGTCTTATTCGACCTCCGAGGACGATAATAAAATCTCTCTCTCTCTCTCTCTCTCTCTCTCTCTCTCTCTCTCTCTCTCTCTCTCTCTCTCTCTCTCTCTCTCTCTCTCTCTCTCAAAAAAAACAAAAAAAAAACAAACAAAGGGAAAAAAGACATGCCCATAATAGACTTAATGGTACTAAGCATTCAAAAAATTGTTGCAGTGCACTTTACCATGTATGCATTCAAGATACAAGTTCAGCGCCCCTTTTTTCCCATTATGCCGCCTCTGCACAAATTACTCAATTATGCTTAAGTAAGAGATCTTGACAAAGGCAGGACATCCAGTACAAGAATATAAACAGAGGAAAAAGTGAACCCACTCTCTCTCCAAGCTTTGTATGTCTGCAGCTTCAGTTCCCTTTGCCCCAATAACAAGCCCTTGTAAGAGGTTTCCACCTCTAAGAACCTGTCAAGACACAACATTGATTAATTACCCTCTGATTAAGCTGTGCCACTAACCGAGTTTCCAAGAGTTAAGAAAAAAAAAAGAGCTGCCCTAACCTTACATTCAAACTCGGCTTTTTCAGAAAAAGGTGCTTTTCGCTTTGTACTGTGAGCAGCAGCTTTTGTATCACTCTTTGAAGTACTGTCACACCATGCGCTTGAAGGATATTGTTTAAAAGCATCACCCATCCCAACATTTTCATGAAGCTGAGAACCTACTGAAGTTCTCCCACTACCAGTCTGGACTCGACACAAGGCTTTGCTGTCAAGGTCTGTAGTAGAGACAGCAATTTGGGAACCAGCTAAATTAATGTTTGTTTCACTCACGCAGCGTGCTAGCTTGGACTGTCTGCATGAATCCATGTCTGTGATAACTGTCGATGCAGACCCAAACGAGAGATCTTCTTGCGACATCGGATGCTTTGTTTCCGCATCAGCTCTTATCCTCTTACCACTTGAGCCAGCCCATGCACCAGACGATAGACCAGAAGCAGATGCCTCAGCTCGTATCCTCTTACCACTTGAACCAGCCGATCCACCCGAAGATAAACCAGAAATAGAAGCCGGCGCCGACTGGGAAAGCAAACTTCTTGGATGTTGAGAGGTCACCATGGCTTGTTCCATCAAGCCAATAGCTTTAGCTTCCAACTTGGAGGTCGCATAAGCTGGCGCTGTAGACTCAATACCATCAGCTATAAAGAATCCTTCTGAAGTCCCAAGTTTGACCTGATGCTGTGAAGGCAACCTAGGAAAGTCCATGCCTGTGCCTTCGGTAGTCCTTGATTGAGGCAATGACATAAATGGGAACTCTGTTACGATCATGGGAGTATCCGAAGCTGGTGATAATTGCTCAACATTTTTAAAAATTCGAGATTCGGTTTGTGTGCATGTAACCTGCTCTGAGCTCATTCCTGTCACACCCCCGGTGCGAAAAAACACAGAAAAATTGGGTCGTGTAACATTTTGAGAGGATAATCCTGGTTTCTCAATACTGGATGCCGACCCACTTGTTCTTTCAGTCACATGATTATCAACATTTCGGGCTGCATGAGGCTGAGCATTTGTGCGTACCTTGTTAAAAGTATCAGCTCCAGACTGGAATAGAAGACCTGCCGCACGTTGCGCACCCATAGCCATGGCCATGTTAGCAGTTAAAATTTTCTCACCTTTCTTGGTATCAGGAACTCCTGGAACACCCCAAGTGTATGTGGCTGCAAATTCAGCACCACTCTTTCCAATGTAAAAATCACTTCCAAGGCCTGAGACACAAAGCGAACTCTGAATATTACTCACCTTCTCTTAGAGTGAGGTTGGAAAATGCATTGTAAACAGTGTCGGAATTCGACTTGTCTCCTTGGGGGTAAGGCTCTTCTGAGCAATAGTTCTTATCAAAACTATCCTCCAGAGGGTACTGCAGCCAAGAAATCAACTCATCTTCATGGCAATGGCTAATATTGAGGGGGACTTCAAGAGCTGGCACAGATTCACGAGATCCGGATGTGCGTCCCTCAGCAGAGTGTACTGAGCTTTCATTCGGCTTTCTTTTATCAGCCATCCAGTTCAAAGTAACACCAGTATCTAGCCTGCACCCTCAAACCTTTGTTACCTATTCTTCTCCTTGCAAAAATCTACTAAGCTTACAATAACTTACTCATATGGTCTCCTTCCATTTGTAAAATCTTCATGTTGATAGCCAGTTGAAGAAGAACCCTACGCTATATCCCAGCTCATCCCTGAGCTCGAACTCTGCGAAGACAGGGGCCTTCCTACTGGAGATACTAACGACCTGCATCACGCAGCCCTTTGTGTTTGCCTTACCATTAAAATTGAATAAGTGAATAAGCCTGCAGTGGACGAAGGCCTGCAGCATCAAATCGGAGAACAAGCAGCAGCAGATAACCAAGACCTGCAACGCTCGTCCATTGCGTTGAAGCAGCACGCAGACCAGTGGGGTGCTGCCTCTGCTGTGTGTGTGTGTGTGTGAGAGAGAGAGAGAGAGAGAGAGAGAGCGGGGGGACGGGAGCGCTGCGCCGCCGCCTGCCTTCTATTCTATTTCTGGCAAGCCGCAAACCCATTCAACTTCCAATACCAGTTAAGGCAAATGGTCACGCGAGAAGGGGTCACGAGAGGAATCGTAAGATTTTGACAGATTAGACCTGTGCTCACACGCGCGCGAGCATGGGGGTAACTTCTATAAAATCCAAGTGGAGTTAGTGGAGGGGGCGGGCCTCAGGACTAAGAGGCACGGGTATGGGAGGGTAGGATCTACGGTGGGAGGATTGTGGGTCGTAGATTTAAGCGCGGATACCCTATATTAGTTTTTTGTAATCTAGGGTATCCCGCGTTTCAAAATAATCTAGGGTACTCCATTTTGCGGGCGTGGGATTTGAACCCGTGACCTCACCCATGAGAGGTACATGTCCTAACCACTTCGTCTTGCGCGTGTTTCTGAAGCATGAGAGCCCTAATTTATTTAAAACACGTGTGCAAGACAGCAACCTCCGAAAGAAATCTAAGGTACCCTAGATTACTTTCGACGTCGCCGCTCAGATCTACGACCCACGATCCCCCCACCGTAGATCCCACCCTCCCATGCCCTTACCACTTAGTTCCGAGGGGGGGGAGGGGTGGTAACTCAAAACATTTACACCCCCCTCTATGTGGGGTCCCCTTATCATCTATTTTACCTCTACGAATAGTGATGAAATCACAAGGCGTGAAAAACTCACTAAAGAAGCCTCAAACAAGTGATAAAATCACGAGGCCTACCTCTATACGTACTAGTATGGCTAGCCGCCTTCGGCTCTCTCTCTCTCTCTCTCTCTCCACTCTTTTGATCATAACTTCTTCATCCGAACTCCGATTTGGGTGATCTATAGCCTCAATCGAAGAGCACGAAGTCCTCTACGCATTGATGTAAAGACAGAAATTTTCAGAGTTATGGAAGGCGATTCTGTAGCAGCATTTCCGAAGTGAACAGGTTCAACAAAATTGATTCTCATCTTCTATTTTACATACAATGTCTTCCGGCACTCGCAAGGGTTCTTCTTCTTCAACAAGGTCCACAACCATTGTGGAAAATGATCCAAAATCTCCTAAGTGTGGAGATAGCAACACAACCACCCAACCAACGACATCGGAAACCATGATCATGGCGTACTTGGTATCATTGCAAGAGACCGTAAACAAACAAGGCGAAGACTTACGAGCACTTGCAATGGAGAATGGCACACTAAGGGTACTTGTGGTTGAGAATGAGAATCTCAAGAGGACACTTGAGATGCAAACAACACGTTTGATGCAACTTGAAGAGGAAGTCAAGGAATGTAAACGCTCTCTTGTGGACTTGAATGCTTTGAAGGAGCGGATGAGCAAAGTAGAGCATGACCATGTATTGAAAGAGGAGAAATTTGACACTATGAGCCGGGATGTATGCGACATGAAAAATGTATGCACAAACAAGTCTTGGGCTGATGTATGTGGTAGCAATGTGGTTTCTAATTCCTCACTCATGCAAGCTATGGTTCAAACAAAGAATGTTGAGAATGTAGATGTGGAGGAGTTGAAGGAACGGGAGCGACGTTCCAAGAACATTGTTATTCGTGGAATTCCCGAAGATAAGTTAGAGACACCTCCTTCTCTTGCCATTGTTATTGAAGATTTCTTCAAAACCCACTTTGGCATGTCCGTAGTTATGGTCTATGGAGCACATAGAGTGGGGAAGCAAGGAGCTCCTCGCTCGGGAGAACGGCCAATTGTATGCACCATGCCGGATGAGACCAAGCGAAAGATTATCCTTGATAATAGTTGGATCTATTTGAGGAATACAAAATGTTTTGTATGTGAAGATCGCACTATTAAGCAGCAAGATATGCGTCGCAAGGCATATGAGGAAAAGAATAATAAAAACAAGGAAATATCTCATGAAGAAAATGTGCCCAAGGAGGAGGCAAGTCTCTCAAGCAAATAGGGATGCGTGACCTATGAGACCGAGTTACAATTGAAAATATGCTTTTGGAATTGTAATGGATACCCATGGAATGCGGGGGTTGGCATTGATGAACTAACAAGCAAAGCCGATGTTGTACTTCTTGTTGAAACTTGGGAGCATGATACACAAAGGATTAACGGCTTAGAGGATTACAATGTACATTCATTGATGTGGTCAAAGAATCTCAAGCAACGAAGAGGACAAGGAGGGGTAGCATGTATGGTTAAGAAAGGATTAGAAGATTTTGTATCAATTGTGAAAGATGACAAGTACAAACGTTATGTATGGCTGAAAATTATGACACCAAAAAGAGCACCCATTTTTGTAGCCGGTTGCTACATTCCTCATCATGATTCTCCCTTTTATGCTTGCATGGATAGAGATCAACCATTTTCTGATTTGGAAGAGGACATTGCTTATTTCAAAGGTTAAGGTGATGTTATTGTATTTGGGGATATGAATGCTCGCACAAAAACATTGCAACATGATACTCAACAATTTGATATGCCATACATTTCAAGGGAGTTGGAGGAAGTTCACTTGTATGATCGTACTTCAATGGATGAGAAAGAGCCGGATCACTATGGAAAGTTACTTTTACACATGTGTAATAGCACAGGTATGCTCATTGCCAATGGTGTATCTTTGTGGAGTGGAACCAGTGGATTTACATGTAGGAGACATAATGGGGATAGTGTGATTGACTATATGCTACTCTCTGAAGCCATCATGTATCGCATAAAGAGTTTTATGTTTGGTCAATGGACCCCGGAATCCGACCATCGCACCTTATGTATTGACCTTTTATGTGGAGAAGCAACTAAGCATGATAATCTCAGTCGAAGGAAAGAGAAGTTATCACTATGTATGGATTTCAAACGGGCACCAATGTACATTGAAATGGTTAAGCAAAAATTATGGATGACAAAGCTTCAATGTGATGCACCATTGGAAACTAAATGGGAAGCTTTCAAGAAAGCTATTTGTTCTTGTGCGGAAGAATGCTTTGCCATAAAGCATCTCCATGGTATCAACAAAGATAGATCACGCAAAAGGTGGTTTGATAAATAATGTCAAGATGCTCGAAAGTCCTTGATAAAGCTTGATGCAACTATGGACAAAGACAACTATCAAAGTCATTTGCATACATACAAGGCATTGATTCAAAAGAAGAGAAGAAGATGGGAAGTAAAGCAACAAGAATTTCAAGTCCAAGAAAAGGCACATGCATGTGGAAGATTTTGGAGAAACTTGAGAGGCAAGCGGGTTGAGAATTTTGGTAACTTGAGTCTAGTGGATATGTACACACATTGCAGGCAATTATATGAGCAAGAAAATACTGAAAAAATGCCATTTTATGGTTCACTCCCATGTATGCCGTCTTTTTTTACTATTGAGGATGTATGCGGTGGGCTTGAAAAGTTGGCCACTCGCAAAGCGAGAGATCTTCAAGGTATCAAGCCGGAGATGATCAAATGGACGGGAGATTTTACCCATGAGTGGATGTGTGATATGTTCAACCTTGCACTTCAACATGGTATGCCTTATGATTGGAGTACTAATTGGGTTAAGCCTTTGCATAAAGGAGGGGATGTAAAGAATGTAAGCAACTACCGGACTATAATGATTGGGTCTCTTATGGCAAAGTTATTTGGGTGCATAATGGAGATGAAATTGAGTGATTGGGCTGAAGAGAATGACAAGCGTGCAAAGGGACAAGCGGGTTTTCGTCGATGCCATAGCACCATTGATCATCTTGTCACTCTTCGTGTTCTCATGGAGGAAAGTCGATTGAAAGGCAAGCGATTGTATTGTTGTTTTGTGGACTTTAAGAAAGCCTTTGATATGATTCCACGTAACAATTTGTGGAGAAGGATGGAAGAACTCCAAGTGCCAAGTGAGTTTATGCTTGCGGTTTCTCGAATCTATGAAAAGGTGATTTGTCAATTGCACATGGGAAGAGAAATTTCAGAAATTTTTGTAAGCACTATTGGGGTTAAACAAGGATGTCCATTGTCACCAACTCTCTTTGGTCTATGCATCGATCAATTGGAACAAATGGTACTTGACTTTATGCAAGAAGAAGGCATTGAAGAGGTCACTATTTGCAATGCGGTAATCATGCTTTTGTTGTATGCGGATGATGTAGTGCTTCTAGCACACACTTTAGAAGATGCACAAAAGCTTATGGTTGTCCTTGAGAACTTTTGCTTGCATAGTGGGCTGATTGTAAATGAATCCAAAACAAAGGTTATGCTTGTGAAAACCAACCATAAGGAGAAGCCATGCATTGTGTACAACAACGAGACACTTGAAGTTGTTGAGAGCTTTAAGTACCTTGGCCTGGAGGTTCCATCCAATCACAAGTGGCATGAATGTGCTATGCGTCGTTTGGAAGCGGGAAAGAGATCATATTATGCATTTGAGAACATGTGTAATGCGGGAAACATCAAGTGTTGGGTTCTCAAGAAGTATCTTTTTGATGCATTGGTGACACCGGTTCTTCTTTATGGAGTTGAAGTGTGGGGTGGGAGCATCTCAAAGTCTACTTGGAAAGAGTTTGAGAATGTCCAAAAGCGTTTTCTTACAAACTTTCTCCAAGTTAAGACACAAACACCATATATGCTCCTACTTCTTGAGTCGGGATCTCTTCCAATTGAGGTTATGGGCATGGAAAGGGTTGTGGAGTACATGATAAAGATGCGTCAAAACCCCTCACATCGACTTCCTACAATTGCATGGGAAGCAAGCAAAAAAGTTCAAAAGACGCATAAAAGCAAGATCTTGAGCACGGGATGGATGCAAGACATAAAGAAGTGGTTTGGGAGATGGGATGCATTACACTTGCTACATGATGCTTCAATTGACTCTCAAGTGAATGAAGCTTTTCTACAACGCCAATGTATTACGGCTTGGGAGAAATCCGGTGGGTCACGCTTCATACATTACACCACCTATATTGCCCCCAACTACAAAACCATGTTCTTCGCTGAGAGAGGAAACCGTACTCACACTTACATGCTTGAGCCTATTCCCTTGTCCGCGATACGCACTATCGCAGCAATTCGGCTTAGCTCCCATTTCCTTCGATGCGAGATAGGGTGTTGGGGCAATGGAGAAGAGTCAAATCGATTGTGCACATTATGCTCACTGCAAGTTCGAGAGTCTGAGTACCACACACTACTAGAGTGCTCAGCTTTTGATCACATCCGAACTTGCTTCTCTCACATTTTCAGCCATAACTTAGATCTACACACTTTCCTCTCCCAGCCAAAGTGTGGGCTCTCCATTGCGACTCTCATCACTACAATTTTGGAGCATCGAGAGTCACTCATCAGCCGTACACATACTACATCACATGTAACTTTGGTCCCATAGGTCATATTTGACCTCCGAAGTTTCTCTTTAGAAGCATTTAATTTAAAGCCAGGTGCAAGCCGTGTGTTTTATCACCTTCACAAAAAGAAAAGAGTAGGTGGGATTCCATACCTAGGTCTTTCTCGAAGCAGTGGTGAGCTGCCATGCATGATAGTTTGAATATTTTTTTAGGTTTTTACATTGAAAGTCTCTAGCATTTGTATGTTTCTCACTTTAAAAAAATACCTTTAAAAAATGTATGTGGGATTAGACGTAGGTTTCTTTCCACCATTGTGACCTTTGCAGCACTTCGAAGCTCATAATGCTTGAAAGATAAAAATTTGTATCTTGATCTCTCCCTGTTCTTCCTTTGTTTAGAAATACATCTCTCTCTCTCTCTCTCTCTCTCTCTCTCTCTCTCTCTCTCTCTCTCTCTCTCTCTCTCTCTCTCAAAATTGCTTCTAAATAAAATTCAAAAGTATTCTCAAATGAAAAGAGACTTTTGAAATGCTATATCCAACTCATGTCATCAACACCATGATGAAAATCCTCTCTCTCTCTCTCTCTCTCTCTCTCTCTCTCTCTCTCTCTCTCTCTCTCTCTCACACACACACACACACACACACACACACATAAAATTCAAAAGTGTTTTGGAAATGAAATCAATCTTTTTAATGCGTCTTCATTTTAAAATTTTCAAGTGGTCCCTCTTTACTCAACCCCTTGATGACCAAATCTCTCTCTCTCTCTTTCTCTCTCTCTCTCTCTCTCTCTCTCTCTCTCTCTCTCTCTTTTTGTGTGCATGTGTGTGTGTGTGTGTGCACGTGTGTTGAAGATGGAAAAATTGAATTGTTTAACCAAATGGCATTATGTGTTCGTGTGTGTGTATTCCCTCGGCATTGGTCATTGATTTGAATTACTATGTCGTGTTAAGGGAATGTGTTATCTTTTGTGGCATTATATTGTATGCGTGGATAATTTAGGTGAAAGGGCATCATTTCAATATGGCACTTGGTTATATATTGTCCATGTGTGCTATATTGAGTTGATACATATGTTGGTGTTTGACATTTGGTCATGCAATATTTGTCTACGTGTGTCATTATACCACAATGTTTGCCTTTAGAGCGTCTTCAAGGTACATGTCTTCTTTTGATGATGCACCATGTTCTTTGGTGTTGTGCGTCATTGATGAAAACATGAACCATAGAGTTTGATGTTCAATGATCATTTCACTTGGTTGCATCATGTAATGGCCTTAGGGAACACTCATGACACTAAATTTAGTGTAGTTTGCATCTAGAATTTATTTCCATAGATGTAAGGTCTGTTGTCGACGATGGTATGAGCTATTGATAATGTGTGAAATTGTATGCTCTCTCTCTCTCTCTCTCTCTCTCTCTCTCTCTCTCTCTCTCTCTCTCTCTCTCTCTCTCTCTCTTTGCACCTACAACTTATTTGTTTTTGGAAGTGTGTATCAAAATCTATTAACAGTTAAGGTCTTTTTTCTTAAATTAGAATGGCCACTCTTGAGGAGCAAAAGAAGGGTATGTTAAAAGCCCTGCGCATCCCTTGTGTACCAAGGTTAGGGCACTCATTGTGAATGAGATTGATCACACCTTGGAGCGTCCTATTCTCTTAGACCACTTCCTTAGAGAGCCGATAAGCAGCACTGGGAAAACGTGGCATTGATTTACGTGATGGCTTGCTGCTTGGTGTGAACTTTGAAAGTATGAAGGAATGGGACTTGCAATGGCGTGCACAGCAGGCAAAGAGACCAAGCGAGCCCGCGACATGGATGTACAATTTTTCTTCTCCAAGAAACTGAAAGCGGCCCAAGCTCATTGCTGTGGAAGATAGAGAAATATTTATGGAAAATGCTCCTGCTGACTACTTGGATAGCACGCTCAAAAATTCTTCATGTACTTTTTCTATTGGTGTTGAGCATGATGCAATCTTGCGCCTTGCTACACTAGGGCATGGATCTTATGGAGAATACCAAAAACTGCAACTAAAGGGTTTCTCCTTCTTTCCGAGAGGTACATTTTATGTTGCAAAAAAGTATTTGGGACCCCCTGAAATTTGCCTAAAGTCATTTGAAAAAGAGTTGAGTGTGGATCTTATGCATAATGGGATTGTTCGAAGCATCAACATACACGACAAGTTCCATGGATAAGTATCTTCCCTTATTTCAATGGAGATTCCATTTGCAATATGCTCATGTCTCTTCCTTATGAGAAGGGAACTTATGTCAGAATTATAAGAAGGCTTCAAGGAGATGGCCAAGGGATTCATAGAGGTTTTGATTCAGTATTGTCTGAAGCTGAAATGTGTTGCGTTGAGGCCTTTTGTAACAATGCACCATCTCTCATTCATGCTATGGTACAGACAATAGCTTTTGCTCATAGCAAAGGCGTGCTACATTGTGACTTGCATCCATGAAATGTTGTGCTAGATTTCACCCAGGATCACCAACCTCGCATTGGTATCATTGACTTGGGTTTGGCCATGAGACTGGGTTACGAGAAGCGTGTGTCCCAGACTCCACATAGGAAGGATCGTGACTTGAGACCATGGCTGGCTCCAGAGCTGATGGGAACTGATGATGAAGATGTCTACACAAAAGGTGTGGATGTATATGCTTTATCTTGGATGATTTTGCAAATTTGCACTTTTTGTAAAGAGTTTGCTTTAGTCCATGAGACCGGCTAGGAGGATACTGATGCAGCAAGTCAAATACAACACATTTCTTTCATTTTATGAGAGCAGACTATATTCGGATTTAGTGAAAGAAAGTCATTGGTGGGCCTTGATAAGAAGCTCCATCGTATGCGTTTGGATCCTTCCAAGTGTTTAAGGCCATTGACAAAAATGATGCCAGCTTTTTTTTAGGATCTTAGAAAATGCTTTAGGGGATTCAAGGAAATAAAGTATCTAAGTCTATTATGTAAGGTAGACTGGGAATCAACAAAATGTTTTAGAGTTTCATACTAGAAGAGCTTTTGTTATGTAAGCTAGCCTCCTTAGTTTGGAAAGAATTTGGAGCTTTCATTTAAAATCTCTCTCTCTCTCTCTCTCTCTCTCTCTCTCTCTCTCTCTCTCTCTCACACACACACACACACACACACACACACACACACACACACACACAACACACACACACACAAACACACACATTACATAAAAGCACAATAACTATATCTACTCTCTCTCTCTCTCTCTCTCTCTCTCTCTCTCTCTCTCACACACACACACACACACACACACACACACACACACACACACACACACACACACAAACACACACATTACATAAAAGCACATAAAAGCACATAAAAGCATATTGTGTTAGACTACCACTTCTATTGAGTTGGACGGAAGAAGGTGGCACCTCTCTCTCTCTCTCTCTCTCTCTCTCTCTCTCTCTCTCTCTCTCTCTCTCTCTCTCTCTCTCTCTCTCTCTCTCTCTCTCTCTCTCATGCGGGCGAGTCGCACGCTGTCTGCCTGTGTTGTCGGAATGCCAAGGCACTCTCGTCGGACTCAATAGCATTTGACACATGTGCAAGGGGAGGTCGGGATCCCTCTCTCCTTTATAAATCATGTAGATATATGGATAGATACATAGGCCACTAGCTATACGGTTAGTTTAAAACATATACATACTGCATACTGTTTCATGGCATGCGAAAGGTGACACGATGTCCTCTTGTCTCTCCAAGCTCGGCCGCTTTGGGACCTATTGATCACTGCTTTTATCTTTTTCGTAGCCACAATGACTGGTCATTTGCTTTTGCCCTTTCCATTATATCCCCCACCCATCTCCTTGTTTGCTCATTTTGCCTCACTTGCAGGCTTCATCACCAACATTTGGCTTTCGTCGCCAAAGAAACCTTGAAGCTCCCTCTCCCATCACTCTTGGAGTCCCCCTCAATCCGCCAAATTCTAACAAAAAACTAACAAAAGCATCTGTATCAGTGCTAAAAAAAACCTAGGTTTAATGCAATCCACCTATAAATTGTTTTAAATTTGAAGCTGAGAAAACCTATATAATTTATAAAATTTTAATGTAATTTAATATCGTCAATTCAAATTTGAAGGTTAGAAAACCTACAAAATTTAGAATTTTTTTGTGTAATTTAATATACTATGTGTGTGTGTGTGCACTATTTCAGCATGCTTTCAATGCCTGCAGGAAGTTGGCACTTGGATCTCCTCCCTGTTTGAGTTCCCCAGCTTGGGATCGTCTCTGCCATCTTCGTGCAAGTAGGTAGCTGGCAAGAGGGCTTGGGTGAGAGGCTGCGCACCCATTACGCCAGGTCCCTGTGTGTGTGTGTGTGTTTGAAATGAAAAGCCTAACAATCGTTTGATTATACAAACTATTGTACCATACAATGGAGTAGATCAGACTATATATACAGACAAGGGTACAAGGATATTGACAATATAATCAAGAGATAAGTTATATGTAAATAACACCCTGTCAATAGTTTACATTAGCCAAAATCTCTACTGCATGAAGAAATGTAGATTTTCCTTTCTCCAGGTATTGTTATTGATTTCATCCACTTTGAAGATATCCAGTCCTTAGAAACAAACCTCCACTAACCCTACAAGGAGAAGGATCCAGCTGTTACCTGCATCCATACAAAAGCATTCACTGAGAACTGGCTATGCTTGTGCGTATTACAAGTGTCAAAACTGGGTCCAGTTGTTATCCATGTCACACCTACAGAATTAGCTTACAGTCTATCCTACGGACTATCATTTAGTATCACCCATACCAAAATAAACATGTGTCTAATATATCACTAAAATCAAGTAGCACTACAAGAGGTTGTGTGCTCTTGTGACGCTGTTAGCGACGGAAATACATTGGGTTTTTATAACCCCGGCGTCGCTAAAACCGTCGCTACGAGCGTCGCTACGAGAGCGTCGCTATAGGCGTCGCTATATGCGTCGCTATCAGCGTCGCTATATAGCGACGCATATAGCGACGCCTATAGCGACGCTCTCACAGAAGACTATAGCGACGCTCATAGCGACGCTACAGAGCCATAAATAGCGACGCTTATAGCGACGCCCGAGAGAATATTTTTTTGGTGGCAGGGCATTGAATGCCCTGCCACCCATCAACCATATTGTACTTGATTCACTTTTTAAAAAAAGTGCAAAGGTAGATAAGAGACCCAAAATAGTCACCCACAAGACGCATTGTTTGCAAAATTGACAATTGTACACATCATAGGCAAAATGAATTGATTGGCAAATGTAATAATGACAATTGTACAACATCATGGGCATAAAGAATTTATTGGCAAAAGGAACTGCGGTGACAAATGTAATAATATGCATGGTTCAAAAAGACGTATAAAATCCGTCTCATGATACATAAGCTATGAGAAACCCTAAACTAATGCTATCTAGCTACGGCTAAACTGACGTCGTCTAGTCAGACGTCTCATCACGCCCAAGCGGCGTATCTGTCGGATTCTGCAAAAAAAGACAATAAGACAGTTTTCAGTAAATATAAACATATAACGACATTTATAAAACAATACAAAAAATAAAAAAGAGTAAACCCTAATACTAACCATGCCGCCGCGAGAACTGAGAATGTCCATCAGGGCGTTTAAGCCCTTCCTGCCTGCGTACTCGCGCTCGTACGGTGTGGGATCACGTCCTGTCATCGACCACTGTCAAAACATACAAAGATTTCACTATGTTAGAACTAAAAAACTCATAAACCCTAAACTATCGAACATGCATAAAGAGCAATGTGAAAAGACTTACAAAATCGGCCTCAAATGATGCCCATCCACCGCTCCCCAAGTGGTGCGAGCTCCCTGCCTCTACTCGCGCTCTGGCTGCATCCTTTTGTTGCTTCCACTTGTCGGGATTCTCGCGCGCTGCTTTCTTCGCATTCTTCCAATCTTCTTTGGCCAGCCAATCTGGCCTGTTCCACCCATTCTTGATTGCTTTTTGCACTTCGGAACGCTTGTGTTTGCAGTATTCGCGCATTCGAATCTTCATCAGGTCTTCATTGAAGTGCTGATCCCGTGTTGGAACGGGAAACTCATCATGAAGTATGCTGATGACTCTGTTTTTTAAATCACTTGGTACTTCACTCCATTTGTTTAGTATATAGTGTCTAAACAGCTGAGAGCAAAGACCACGCATGTGCGAGATCACCTTCTTGCCGTCATCATCCATGATGATGCCGCCGCTGATGTCGACGGAGTAAGGCAAGCCCTCTGGCCGGTGACGCGTGAACCTGGTTGTCCCGGCAGGGGTCTCTAGCGGCGTGTCGATGGGGGTACGGACGTCAGGTGTCTCCACCGGCGTCTGGGCCCCGAAGCGAGGAGTGTCGAGTGGGGTGGCTCCTGGCGGAGTAGGTAGAGGTGTGTAGCTTCTAGGAACAGTCAGCCGTGCAAAACCTGGCGTAGACGGCGATGCTGTGGCTGGTGTGGGGGCGGGCAAAGAAGGGGAGGGTAAAGAGCCTCGTCGAACACGAGGCGGTGTGGAGGCATCGGTGGCGGAATCCCCACAACAACCGCCACCGCCACCACTAGAGCGCTGGTGTCTAGACGAGTGTGACGCTCGTCTCGTCGACGCCGAAGCTTCGGAGCGCGCCGAATGCTCCGAAAGAGAGGGAGATGCGGATGGTGTAGGAACGCGCGATGATGCGCCAGAGCGATGACGCTCCACGTACCACTGTCTCTGCTGCGGTGACAAAGAAGAAAGAAACTCCTCATCATCCATACCTGCATTAAACACACAAATATTTAGACTTAATATTGAATGAATAGAGTAGACAATGACGCAAAGACCATTAAATACAATGACGTAATGACGCATATAAATACAATGACGCAATGAATCGAGTGATAGAAGAGGCAAGTCGAAAACTCAGAATTTTCAATCAAAAGATGTGAGCGCGAGTCTAAAAGAGCGTTATACACCATGGAAGGTACTTAGAGAGCCAGAGCTTTTACAGCACGGAGCAAAATTGTTCAAATACAATATTTGTGGCTTTAAGAGATCTCTCTCTCATCCTCGCATAACTCAGCATAACTTCCTATATCTATATAGAGCTCTCCGTTTAAACACATATCCTCTGTTTCATTTTGTAGCTCCTCTGCATGCACCCCATATAGAGTAGTAGCATCTTGATGCTCGTCTGGCACCACCGCAGCGGCTTCTGATTGAGCATCTTCTCTAATCTCCTCCATTGATGTCGTTGTGATTGGCACATGGTAGCCTTCATACGTCCTTGCACTACGAGGGGCTACCTCTATGACGTACCACCAGTTTGATGTAGACTTTGTAGGATGAAATACTACCTGCCAGAGCCACATAACTTACATGAGAGCTTTCAAGCACATAACTTGTAAAAGGGGGATGTTAACTATTTATATACTTACTTGTTCACAATGCTCGGGTAGTACGAAAGTGTCTCTTAGGTCAGTCCATTTCTTAGTAGAATCCACCTCAAGAAAACCAGACTCTCCTCTACGCACAGTAGCGTTGCGACCCTCCATGATTATCTTGAACCATTGCACGTCGAATAAGTCGACAAAAAATCCTCTGTAATCGATCCTCAAAATCTCTTGTAGCGTGCCGAAGTAAGTGAGTTCCGCCACCACAGGATCTGCATCAGAGGAACGTCGTCCACTAGACTGTTCAAATTTTGCCATGATTCCACAATCTTGAGTAAAACGCTTTTTGTCGATTCGTTCCACCCTAAAATGTCGACCTTTACAACATGCTGCTGTGTATGACTCTGATACCAACCAACCTTCTGCCATGCTACCCTCCGGACGTGCCTTTTGACGCACATATCCCTTAAGCGTTTTCATGAAACGCTCTAAGAAGAACATCCATCTGGAATGAACTGTGCCAGCTATTTCCACCTCATCAACTATGTGAACAAGAAGATGCACCTGAATGGTTAGCATTGTAGTAGGAAAATGTTTCTCAAACATGCACACAAGCTCCGCAGCATTTAGTTTGGCGAATGGTATGGAGTCTACGTCGATCTCCTTTTGTGAGATCCATTGCACCAGCTTTGCAAGTTTGTAGATTGTGTTACGGATGTCGAGAGACAAACATCCCTCAATGGCAACCGGTAAGATAAACTGTAAAGTATGTGTAGCAATGATATTAAAGTCCACATTTTATGCAATGATATTAAAGTCCACTATGAACGTACCTGACACATTTTATGCCAATCGTGTGACTTCAAACCGGTAAGCTTTCCTTCTTTAGTAAAACACGTTCGGAGCGAGTGCATTACGCCAGTGGGGGTCCGCAAAGATCGAATGGCCTCTTTTACTTTGCGTTCTTGGGCTCCTGTGAAAATCCATGGTGCTTTAGGGAGTTTTATCGATCCATCAGACGCTGTTTGCGGCCAATATTGCTCCATACGATCCACATTTCTAAGGTCAACTCTGGCTCCCAAAGTATCTTTCTTGCCGGTCAAATGGTCCCATAGTAGATTACCCACATTCTTGAATATGTGCATTGGATCGAGCAAGTGATTGATCACGAGTCGGGGCCAGTATGGTAACTCGTACCATAGAGATAGTCTCTTCATCCCTGGAGGCAATCCGTCATCGCACATCTCCTTCTGCTCTAACCATGCTTGTGCAGACATCCTTGGTGGCTCTCTTCCCAAAAAGCCGTCGCGTAACACATGATTCTCTGGAAGATACGCTTGATGACCTTCGTAGATTTGCTTCTTCAGTGAGGGTGCCCTACGTGCATTCAGTCTAGGTCCACATGTGACACATGCTCTGTATCCGCTTGTTTGAAGCCCTGCATGTATACACATGATAATAGATCAACTATGGGAAAAAACAAGATTTACAGTGTCTGAGTGAGGAGTGTCAATAGATCACCTGAGCATTCTGTTAGCCCGGGATAGTCATGCATGGTCCACATTAGAATACCTCTGATCAAAGCATTCCGTCGTCCTGTGTGTCGGCTCATATCCACCACCTCTATGCCAATCCACAATTGTTGTAGCTCTTCCAATAGTGGACGAAGATACACATCCATATTCCCCACTTTATATCGCCCTGGCACAATCAAGCTTAGCCATAGGTGCCCCTTCTTCATAGTCAACCACGGGGGAATGTTGTAGTTGACGATGACAATGGGCCATACACTGTAAGATGTTGATCTTTGACCAAATGGATTTACGCCATCCATAGCCAGGCCTAAGCGCAAATTTCGAGCTTCCCTGGCAAAATCCGACCATGTTCCATCTATATGTTTCCAGGTTGCGCAATCTGCAGGAATTCGTAGCACACCATCCGAAGATTTATTCTCCTCATGCCATGATGCTAGGGCGGCCATGGACTTACATTCGAAGAAATGCTTGATGCGAGGAAGCAAAGGAAAATGTTGCAAAACCTTTTGTGGAATTTTTGTCCCGTGGAGATCTACTCGATATCTTTCGGAATCACATTTCGGACACTTCTCCATGTCTGTGTATTCCCCTCTGAAAAGAATGCAGTCATTAGGACAAGCGTGGATAGAATTGTAATCCATCCCCAAGTTTCGCAAAATCTTTCTTGCTTCATCTCGGGAATCTGGCATCACATTGTCAGCTGGTAGTATGTGCTCTTTCAGCAATCTACACAACATAAAAATATGATACAGTCGTGTAAAAATCTATCAGATCATTATACATTTAGAGTTCTATTAAAGTAAACTAATTGTAATAGATCACCTGAAAAGCGCTGTGACGCTAGTGTCACTCCATCCAAACTTTGCCTGCATGTTGAGAAGAACCAGGAGTGCTTTCAATCTAGACATACGTGCTCCATTATACAATGACGTATCGGCTTCACTTTTCATATCATCATAGATAAGCCTTTCTGAATCCATGATCGTCTCGATCATTTCATCAATCTCGGGCTCAGACATTGCCTCGTTGGGAATGTGCTCTGCATGATCATCCCCCGAGCTGTCAGAGGCTACATCTTGTGGCCTCACATATGCTGCTTGACCAAAGCGCCTGCGAACACGTCTATTGGGTTGCAAGATTGCTGCTTGTTGGCCAGCGTCAGAGTCCGACGAGTTATAATTGGCAACAACTCGATCTATAATAGATGGATCGAACTCGCCAAATTCGCGAACGTGCTGCAAAGAAACACGTCTTGTCCGTCGCACAACATGCTTGCATTGATTACAAGGACATAAGACCCTCGTTGAGAGATAGGTGTTTCGATTGGACGGTCCCACATCCTCGTCGCTACTCATAATGAGGATAAAAAACTTATAACCTGGACAACAAATTTAATATTCTATTGGCATTCTTCGTCTTATCTCTCTCTCTCTCTCTCTCTCTCTCTCTCTCTCTCTCTCTCTCTCTCTCTCTTTATCTCACATTCTCTAGTCATGTCCAATCCCCGCACACCTCGGTCTAGAGGTGCACGGAGATCAGAACCACCGGGTTATAATCTCGTCTTTATTGGTCAATACCTATATTTGTGGGTACAAGAAATCTACACACCCACGTCTACATGATACTGCATGTAGTGGACAAAATCCCTTTGCCTCTTCTCTAGCTGTAGCACTTCACTTCATCTTAACATCTTTTCACAGTAGATCTTTTCACTGTTCGTCTAACTCTAAACCCTAAACCGTAAGTAATTCTTGCGTGGACTCGATCTAACGTAAATAAGCGTAAATCTAAATAAACGTAAATCTAACTAAAAATAAAGCTAAATCTAATTTAACGTAAGTCTAATGACTAGAGGTTGTCTAGTTGGTCATTGTGTCGGGGATGTAGTGACTCTTGCCGCCCTGAAGATCCACCTTCTTCCCTATCTGAAGACATTTCACCAGTACTTTTGGATCGACGGAGCCCACCATGAGTGAAGACAGCAATACCCTATATTCCATTGAGGGCTTTCTTCACCCGCTTCATGCAGGCATCGCAGTCTATGGAGACCTAAATCTAATCTAATATAACGTAAATCTAAATCTATCTTAAATAAACGTAAATCTAGTTAAAAATAAACCTAAATCTAGTTAAAAATAAACCTAAATCTAATTTAATGTAAGTCTACATATAACCTAATCTTTAACGTCTTTTAAGATAGTTTCCTACGACGTTATAACTCTCTTCTTCTTGTGTGTGTATGTTGGAATTAGGGTTGCAGAGAAACACACACAGCTTGGAGAAGACGAAGGAGGCTCAAGGCACACAATAGAGAGTGTGTTACTTAGTGTGCAATGGAAAGATAGATAGCCCTAGAGTGATGGGCGTATATATAATGCACGGGGGAAAAAACCTCCTAAAGAGGGAAAAAATGCCCCGGCGGTCCTAGTGTGTTCACACACATCACTACCACATGTATATGGTAACAAATCCCCCCTGGAGTGATGCGGTGAACGAGAGCTGGCACATGAGTAAAGGGAAGTGCCATGCCCTGAGGACAGGATCAGTCCACAAAGGGGAGTAAGCCCAAAGCTTTGCGGAAAGCTTCAAGCTTCTCACGAGACAATGCCTTTGTGAAAAGATCTGCAAGGTTGTCCTGTGTTGGCACATAAGCCAAGCTGATCTCTCCTGCTGAGAGCCTCTCCCTGACATAGTGGTAATGCACCTCAATGTGCTTTGTGCGAGCATGAAAAACTGGGTTCCTCGCAACTGCCAATGCGCTCTGACTGTCAGTGTAGATAGTGTTGGCAGTGTCCTGTCCAACACCCAAGTCAGCCATAAGGCGTCTGAGCCATACACACTCAACCGTAGCTGTGAAGACTGCCCTGTACTCAGCCTCACAACTCGAAGTGGCCACAGTAGGTTGCTTCTTGCTCAACCATGATATACATGAACTGCCAAGCATGAAACAAAAACCACTTGTGGACACTCGCGTGTCAAAACAACCAGCCCAATCTGAGTCCGAAAAAGCATGTAAGTCTGGCGGCAATGATCCCCCCTTGGGATAAAACAAGCCAAGATGTAAAGTGCCACTAAGGTAGCGGAAAATCCTCTTGACAGCCTGCCAATGCTTAGACCCTGGGCTATGCATAAATCTGCTGACCTGCGAGACTGCAAACTGAATATCTGGCCTCGTGTTGCATACATAAATGAGGCAGCCAACAGCAGTTTGGTAAAGAGTGACATCAGCAGGATCGCCAGCATCATGTAGACTCAACTTCAAACCTGTTTCCATGGGAGTGGCAATAGGTTTGCAATCCTCAAGTCCAAACTTACATAGCAATGTCTCTATGTAACTTTTCTGACACAAGGCAATACCACCATCACACTGCTTAAACTGTATACCCAAGTAATGATGCAACAGCCCCAAATCTTTCATCTTGAAAGTAGCATTCAAATCAGCCTTAAATTCAGCAATATGTCTCTCATTTGGTCCAGTGATCAGCAAATCATCAACATAAAGAACCACAATGAGAAATACATCATCCTCACGCTTTACATACAATGTGCTTTCTGTTGGACTGTTACGAAAGCCTCGTTTAACCAAATGAGTGTCAGCTTTCTCATACCAAGCACGAGGAGATTGCTTCAACCCATACAAAGCCTTCTTACATTTGCACACTTTGTCCTCTTGTCCTTTTATGACAAAACCGCGAGGCTGCGTTACATAAACTTCCTCAAATATGTCACCATTCAAGAAAGCAGTAACAATGTCTGATTGATGTACATCCCAACCAAAATGAGCTGCCAATGCACATAGAAAACGCACAGTAGTCATACGACAAGTGGGAGCAAAAGTCTCTTCATAATCTATGCCTTTTTGTTGTGCATAACCCTTTGCAACAAGTCGAGCCTTATGGCGATCGATCTCACCATCCGGCTTGCGTTTCAACTTGTAAACCCACTTTGTACCAATGGCCTTTTTGCCAGGAGGCAAATCACATAAAGTCCATGTGTCATTCTCTATAAGTGCATCATATTCTGATTTCATGGCAGCAATCCAATTTTCTGAATTCTGTGCTTCATCAAAAGACAGAGGCTCCTCAACATCATGTAAACTAGACACAGCCAAAGCATAACAATCTGATCCATAAGATGCATGGCGAGAGCCTGAACGAGTACGACTAGATAAAGGTGCATCCAATTTACTGTCACGCAAAGTGTGCACCAGCCATTTTGGCATACCTCTAGCCTGCTCATTTTCAGCCCTTTCCTCATCAAGTACATCATGTACATCTGCATCAGTAATAGGCTGTTCTAAAACATTTTCAGAAACCCCCATAGGCTGTACATTTGCCTCATTGGAACTTACAATCGTATTTCCACCACTGAAAAGAGGCAACAAAGTGTCATAAATGTCCTGTGAGCTTACATTACTGTCTCTAGTACATGACAGCAAGGGTTGAACAGAATCTTCCACAAACACTACATCCCGTGAAACCAAAATACGTTTTGTTTGCGGATGATACAACCTGTAACCTTTGCTTTCAGCACTATAACCAACAAAAATACATTTGACAGCCTTATCATCCAATTTTCTGCGCTGCACTTGTGGCACCAAAGCATATGCCAAACAGCCAAAAACACGCATGTGCTCAATAGAAGGTTTTCTATCATGCCATGCTTCATATGGAGTAATAGACTGCAAAGCTTTCGTAGGACACCTGTTAAGTACATAAGTGGCACACATGATGGCCTCAAGCCAAAAAGAATGCGGCAAAGCTTGACTTTTGACCATACATCATGCCATTTCCGTTAGTGACCTGTTTTTCCTCTCAGCAACACCATTTTGCTGAGGTGTATAAGGCACTGTACATTGGTGTTTTATCCCACGACTAGCCAGAAATGCATTAAATTCATGAGACATATACTCCCCCCCTCGATCGGAACGGAGGGTGCCCATAGTACATTTTGAGACATTTTCAGCCATAGCCAAAAATTGTTTGAAGCACATAAAAACTTCGGACTTCGCTTTAAGCGGAAATACCCACGCATGCCTGGAGTAATCATCAATGAAAGTCACGAAGTACAGGTAATTGCCCAAGGACGGAGTTTGCATGGGCCCACAAACGTCACTATGCACAAGCTGCAACCTGCATGTGGCCCTAACTGAACCATCCTTTGGAAACTTAGAACGCTGCATTTTACCCAGAATACAGCCTTCACAAACATGTTTGATAGGTGCTTCAAGAGGCGGCAAAGAAGCAACCATATCAGATTTCTGCAAACGCAGCAAACTGGCAAAATTCAGATGACCAAAACGTGCATGCCAAAGTTTTGCATCTGAAATAGCCCTTGAATCTGCAACAGCATTTGCAAAATTTTGTCCACACTTGTCATACAAAGTGAGCTTATACAGCCCACGGCACAAAAGCCCAGATGCAACAATTTCATCACCAAAACTGAGATCATGAACTGTACATCTGTCATCCACAAATTTGACTACAAGTCCAAGTCTAGCAAGTGCGGATACAGACAAGAGATTCTTCTTGATCCCAGGTACATAAAGTGCATCAACAAGTGTGAAGGAACTGCCATTAGCAGCAGTGAGCACAATCTTTCCAACTCCCTGAACTGGATAAGAGGCGTTGTTGGCACAAGTGACTGAATTCCCATGAGGGACAGACTCGAGAGAGGTAAACAATTCACGATGTGAGGTAATGTGCTTTGTAGCACCACTGTCGAAATACCACACATGTGAATCTGCAGCAACTGACAAGCATGCATCATGGACAGCAGGATTGTAAGTGCACTCTGCGCTAAAAGCCCATTCTGCATCAACATCAGCATCACAATCTCCTTTCACAGAAGACTCAACAATGGCTGCATTTGTAGTGGAACCAGCATTTGCAGTGGAACCACCCTCTTTCTTCTTAGCCTCTTTGGCCTTCAACTTAGGACACGACTTGATCAAGTGATCATTGGCTTTACAATAATGGCAACGCATCTTCTTTTTGCCCTTATCACCAGAATTGCCAGACGAAGTGCTGCCAGCAGAAGCATTAGGAACAGAATTTTTGCCACTCGCAGCAGAACCATAAGAAGTGGCTGCATTACTGTTACCACCCTTTCTTTGAGAAGCAATAAAAGCCTGTTCAACTGCACGCTGCCTAGTCCTGTTTTTTCTAGAAAGTGACTCTTGCAACAGCAATGTGCATAATGCATCAAACTTGACAACTTCAGGATTTCCTTGGGTCATCAGTCTCCAAGTACTAGCAAAAGTCTGGTAGGAATCTGGTAAGACATCAAGAACAGTCTGCACAAGGGAACTGTCAGAAATGACTTCACCTGCAGAAATGAGTTGCTCATTGATATCCTTGACACTAGCAAGGAAAGTGTCCATATCATCTTCCTCATGCATAATCTTCGACTCTAGCTCTTTACGCAGCAAAGCAATTTTAGCCTCATTGCGGCTTGCATAAAGACCTGCTAGAATATCCCAAGCCTGTTTTGCAGATTTTGCTGAACGGATGTGAGGAATAATGGTGCGCTTCACAGACAACGCAATCAATGCATGAGCCTGCGCATCCTTAACATCCCAACGAGCTTGTTCTGCTGTAGGCAAAACAACTCTAACAGCTGCAATCCTTGCAGCAAGACCTGCAACATCCTCAACATCGCCTACATCTTCAGAACCAGGACGTACATCAATGCCCTGCACAATGTTCCAGACACCTTTTGACACAAGAACGTGTTGCATCATATAAGCCCACATAGGGTAGTTGTCCCCATCCAACCTGTCCTCAGCAGCAAACATCTTGAACACATCTGTGTTGTTGTTGTCAGCCATGGTAAATGCTGCACCTGATGTGAAAACTGCCCAGAAATAGGAGAAATGGAGCGGGAACAACTTGTGCTATATAGCACAAACCGTAGAAGACTATAAGGCACCTGTTATGCAGAAAACGGCACTGACTGAAAATCTGCACAAAATGACGAAATAGCCTGTGCAGTACTGCCCGTAGTGGAAACGGAGGCCGAAATGAGCCCAAATCAAAATTCTGAGCAGACCAAGCTCTTCGAGCTCTCCCAAAATATTTGTCGACCTGTGAACGCTTGCCAAAGCTCACTGAAATCGGAGAAAGTGAGCAGGCGTGTGCTGGAGCAGCTGGCGACTAAGCCCGGGAGGACGTGACCTGCTCTGATACCAATTGTTGGAATTAGGGTTGCAGAGAAACACACACAGCTTGGAGAAGACGAAGGAGGCTCAAGGCACACAATAGAGAGTGTGTTACTTAGTGTGCAATGGAAAGATAGATAGCCCTAGAGTGATGGGCGTATATATAATGCACGGGGGAAAAAACCTCCTAAAGAGGGAAAAAATGCCCCGGCGGTCCTAGTGTGTTCACACACATCACTACCACATGTATATGGTAACAGTGTACGCGTGTGTGGATGTGTGTGCCAATAAAAAGAGATAAACGGTATAACCTTTCTATCACCCATGCCAAGTATGATAGATTGATTATGCCATTTCCCTCTTGAATAATAGGTCTTCAGTTCAACTCCTCGTCGGTTAGATCTTTAGGTCTTTTAATTTTAATTAGTTTCCTACGACGTTAAATTAGTTTCTCTCTCTTTCTCTTTCAATGTGTGTGCGTTTTTTTGGATCGTATGCATGTTTTCTCTCTCTTTTCCTCTCTCAATGTGTGCGTTTTTTGTTTATGCATGTTCTCTCTCTCTTTTCCTCTCTCAATGCGTGCGTTTTTTGTTTATGCATGCTCTCTCTCTCTTTTTCTCTCTCAATGTGTGTGCATTCTTTGTTTATGTATGTGTGTGTGCGTTTTTGTTTTTGTTTGTACTCTCTCTCTCTCTCTCTCTCTCTCTCTCTCTCTCTCACAAAACACTGTGTGTGTGTGTGTGTATGTGTGTGTGTGAGAGAGAAAGAGAGGGAGAGAGAAAGAGGGGAAGGGAACATGAGAATGAGGAGAGGGAAGGAGCATACCTGGCTCTCCTTCCTCTCCTCGTGTGTGTGTGTGTGTGTGTGTGTGTGTGGAGAAGAAAAAGAGAGAGAAAGAGAGAGAGTGAGGGAGAGCGTTACCTGCTCTTTGCTTGAGGGCGCCGAAAAACTCAGATCTGAGATCTGAGTTTTTGGGCGCGCTCGGTTATTTTTTTTACCCCAGCTGGCATCGCTCATAGCGACGCTTATAGCGACGCTCATAGCGACGCCGGGAAATTTTTTTTTGAGCGTCGCTGTGTGAGCGTCGCTAATATGAAGAACCTCTTGTAGTGTAGCATCCTTTTTTACCAAAATTGGACAGCATCTTGTTTGTATTTTGAAGAAAATGTCAAAAGAAATCAGTAATTGCCATCTCTAAAGAGACCCTCACAGGAGGATTAAGGCTTTACTGAGAGAGAAAGAGAGAGAGTGAGGGAGAGCGTTACCTGCTCTTTGCTTGAGGGCGCCGAAAAACTCAGATCTGAGATCTGAGTTTTTGGGCGCGCTCGGTTTTTTTTTTTACCCCAGCTGGCATCGCTCATAGCGACGCTTATAGCGACGCCGGGAAATTTTTTTTGAGCGTCGCTGTGTGAGCGTCGCTAATATGAAGAACCTCTTGTAGTGTAGCATCCTTTTTTACCAAAATTGGACAGCATCTTGTTTGTATTTTGAAGAAAATGTCAAAAGAAATCAGTAATTGCCATCTCTAAAGAGACCCTCACAGGAGGATTAAGGCTTTACTTAATTAAATTGACAACTTTCAATAGTCAAATAGTCATTATTCTTTAGCTTATTCAATGCCAATCATTATGTAAAAATCCAAGTAAACTGTTTGAACTTCAATAAGTGATGGACATATTTGGTGATCCACTTGTCCAATGTAGACATCCAATAGTTCAAATGTAACTTTTTCTTTCCGAAAAAGACGATAAATTCACCCATCTAAGTGTCTATGAAGCCAATGACTTCTCAATGAGGAGGTTTCTTTCTTACAAGAATTGATTTTAGTCTAGCATCTCATGTTATGACAAAAAGTTAAAAGCGTGCATCTTTAGACTAGAGCGACCATTATCATCAATTACCCCAAAAAATTTGAAAAATTTACCCACATCAGCTACTGCTGATCTATAAGCCAACAAACTTTTGCCGACATCTTGTAGGTTTTTTTTTTTTCCAAACCAATCAAAAAGAGTTCAATAGGTAAATCTTCATATAGTCAGAATCACGCGGACCGTATATCCATCTATTTGGACTAGCCTAAAGGCCAGCATCAAACCATTTTAAGAAAGAATGTCTCGTTTGTCACAATACCGTAAAAGTCCAATAACACTATCTTTATGAGGTAGCCATCATATGGCCTTTCATCATCATCTCAAAGCTACCATCTAGCTAGTAGGTCACCACATATTGATCATGCATTCACAGGTGTCCAGAAAGAAGCCAAATAACCAGTTTTCAAAACCAACCGCCGTAAGGAGTTCCAAAGAAAATTTTCCAGCAAAATGTTTGTTTTAGCACAGTTTTTTGTCAAAAAAGGATCAGTACGCATATCTTTCTTATGTCAGCATCATCCAGAATACAAAATGCCATATTCAAGCTATTGTAAGTCCGACCTATGTTAGCATCAAGCAAAGCGCATAACGACGTATTCCAGCCAATGTAAGGGCAAAAGAACTCCACAATATAAAACCATTTCCTGCGTTTCCTAGACATACACTCCAAACAGGTAGTTGAGAGTTATTCAAACCTTTGCAATGAGATATTATTGATACCGCATGTCTGATGCCCAATCAAGCTGCAAGTTTATGTTCGTAATTACTTACTTACAAAAAGAAGTTAGCAAACCTGCACGTTTTTGAGTTACACCAAAATCCCGAAACAAACCTGTATTATGTTAACGAAATGGAGAAATGCCATAACTCACACAAGAAAACCTGCTTACTATGGTCATCCATCCAGCCACCATATATCTCAGTAGGCAGAGTTGCCTACCTGGTTGTATGAATCCATGTCGACGCGGCAGTTGGGAGCCAACCAGCCTTGGTTTCGTATGGTCTTATGGTCGTATGGCCGCATCAGTACATCGCGAGTGCATGTGTGCGTGGGGATGGGGGGGGGAGAGAGAGAGAGAGAGAGAGAGAGAGAGAGAGAGAGAGAGAGAGAGAGAGAGAGAGAGAGAGAGAGAGAGAGAGAGAGAGAGAGAGAGAGAGAGAGAGAGCGACGAGTTTGAAACTCGAGGTGAGCAGTGCACTGCCAAGCTATGCAGAGAGCCATACGAATGTTTTAATAACGCTTTTGTTTTTACTAAGTTAAGTACTCGAGGTGAGCAGTGCACTGCCAAGCTATGCAGAGAGCCATACGAATGTTTTAATAACGCTTTTGTTTTTACTAAGTTAAGTACTCAAACCATATGGAGCATTCAAGGCCCAAAATGTGGCCCATCTGTCCTTGGATCACGATGTTATCCATTCATTTAAGAAGGGCCGGATCCTGCCAAGCTTGTGTAGGGACGCTATCTAGGCCCAAAACGTGAAGTAAATTGTCCAAAGATCATGGCGTTATTCCATCATCAAAGGAGGATTGGTTCCTGTCAATTTATTGTAGAGATTCTATATAGGTTCTGGAATAACGCCTTATAAAGTCAGTTGTGCTAAAAAACAGAGCTAGTGTATGACATACTTATGGAGAATACTGATGCTACAAGCAAAAAAACCTTTTTCTAACAGCATGGCTCATTACTTTCCAAATTGAATAGGTTATGGATAAAGTATATCAATACATTCCAGGTTTAGCTATAGTCGGCCAAGGTTTAACCAAGACATTGTTGTCCAGATAGAGAGAACGAGATTACGAAGGGGGCATACATCAGCCCAGGGTTATTCAAGGAAATGTCAACTAGATAAGTGTGTGCGTGTGTGTGTGTGTGTGTGTGTGTGTGTGTGTGTGTGTGTGAGAGAGAGAGAGAGAGAGAGAGAGAGCTATCGAGGTTGTTGTTGTTGTTGTTGCTCCTCTCCCTGATGGCGCAACTCGTTGATCTGTCTAGTATTGCTAGCCCTGCTGGTTCCAAAAGCTGGCAACTCCAGTGTTGATGTTGGCATGAACAACAACTTGAGCGTGCAATCGTGAGGAGAGTAGCAAATAGTCTATTGGTTGGGAATTGCTTTAAGTACGATTCTGTTAAAGGGCCGCTACTCGACACATACATAAATGTTGATATTTGGATTTAGAGCCACTCCCCTTCCCTTCAATGGACATCCCTACTTTTACTTTCCCTCAACAGTGTCATGATGACAACTATTTCTTCTCTTCCGATAACCACAAAGGCTTTCAATTTGGTGCAGTTTTCACGTTTGTTGGGCATTAACTCCTCTTAGTACAAACAATATCTTAACCTTGGATACCCAATTTCTCTTCATCTTTGTTCATGCTCATTGGTTGCATTTTGACTCTTACGGTGGGTGTTTGACCAATTCTTGATGTGAACGGGCTCCCTATTTGCACACATGCACCTTCATCGACACTGCTTGCTAAGTAAACTGAAGAGTTGGCGATGAAAAAGGCTTCCAAAATCTTGTTGCAGGTCTACAAAACCGCAACAAAATGTGTGTAGAGGCGAGAGACAGAGAGAGAGAGAGAGAGAGAGCGAGAGAGAGAGAGAGAGAGAGAGAGAGAGAGAGAGAGTTCTATTATTGTCCTCGGAGGTCAAATATGACCTATGGGACCAAATGAACATGTCACGTGGTGTGAGTGGAGGTCATAAGTGACTCTCAATGCTCAAAAATGGCTGAAATGAGCGTCGCAATAGAGAGTCCACATCGTGGTTGGGAGAGGAAGGTATGTAGGGAGAGCTCATGGTTGAATATATGCGGAAAAGAGGACCTAATGTGGTCAAAATCTGAGCACTCAAGTAGTGTGTGGTACTCGCTCTCTCGCACTTGACGAGGGCATAAGGTGCAAAGCCGATGACACTCCTCGCCAGTGCCCCAACGTCCTGTCTCACAGTGTAGAGAATGGGAGCTAAGACGAATGCAGGCAATGGTGCAGATCGCACTCAACGGGATGGGCTCAAGGATGTAGGGATGGGTTCGGTTACCTTGTTCGGAGAAGAAAAGAGATTTGTAGAGAGAGAGAGAGAGAGAGAGAGAGAGAGAGAGAGAGAGAGAGAATCTTTTATGATTTGTAACTAACATCTCCTCCTATTTCTCTTTGTCCTTTTTTGTGTCCAAACTATTTCTCTCATGCTTGAGGTATTGGTTAAATATCTATACAATTAGAATGGGGAGAAGGATTTCGACCCCCCCTTCTGGCTACATGTCAACTCCTCCTTCATCCGACAACTCCCAATGGTGTGCCAGTAGCCCTGCGCACTCAGCAAGACAACACGCAGAAAGATAGAGAAGCGGTTGAAGGCCTTCAACCACACTAGTATATCTTATAGCCATTGAAAACCAAGGTGGGTTCTCAAGTGTTATTGCACAGGGTTGCATAAACATAGGGTGCGTTGGACCAAACTTGCATGCTAAAATTGTTGAATCTTCATGTTATTAGGATATAGGTATCCATTGCATATTCCGTATGCTAGAATGCACATGTAACTGATAAATAGGTACACATGCCACAATCAATAGTAGAGAGAAATCCATACAGACCACCTCCTCATTTATGAAGCGACACCAATAGGGTGTGAGGTAGACCTCAAGTATGCGGGGGTCATCGTGGCAGTGAAGCCATGCATGGTGGCACTAGAGGTTTTCTCATAACAGGGTGGGAATCCCTCAAAGCCTTGTGCAATCGTTTTGGCTCGGTCTTAGCTCTATGCTAATGGTGGTGGGATTATGGTGTGCAGTGGTTGTTGAAGACTCCCTTCGAGGTGATGGAATGGTTGGGCTCCCCTCTTATGCGAAACTATTAATTAGTTGCTCTCCGGAGATGCCTAGTCAGACGGCATGTGGGCTTGGTGTGGCATGCCACCTTGCATGGTGGCACTCTCCTTCTCTTGTTTGTTCTTGTAGCTTATGTATTTGATTGGTTTTGTTGGATTGGTTCCTATATATGGTTGTATGGTTGTGCCTCCTTATAAAAGTCCTGGTTGTTAAACCATGTTGAATTGTTTTGGTCATGACTCATATGGAGCATGATGCTCATGTAGTCTTGTGGTGTTTTTTTTTTAAATTTAATCTTCCACAATGGTGAGATTTGCAAAAACAAGTGATAAAATCACCAAGCCTACCAGGCATACAAGAAATTTCTTTTTGACATGCAGTTTTTCAAGCCCCCTTTCATATGCTTCGTGTAATGCTAGCAACTTATATAATTTGCCATATATAACGTTAACTCAAGGATATAAACACAAAAATTTATAGGCAATTTTGAGATTCTAGCAGTCAAATGACATGCTCTACCTCCCTGAGCTTTAGAGCCCAATGCTCTAGATCCTACTTTAAAAATTCTACATCTTTAAACTCCAGAGCCTCATTTACAAATTTAACACTCTAGATTCCTAAGCTATAAATCCCACTTTAAAAGCTCTAAAGTTCTAAGCTCTAAAACTTTAGCACCTCGGGGTGACCCTCCCCCTACTTGTGAGTCCATGTAACCTTTTCACTTTCTTTAATTTAGATTTTTACCTTCTTGAAAAACAAGTGATAAAATCAAGAGACCTACACGTGTAAGATGGTAAGAGTTAAACAAAACATACTCAAACTTCCAAATAAATAGAGCATTTTATTATTCATTTAGCTATATTATTGGTTTAAAGATTACTAAAAAAAAAACCCACAAATCACCCTTAAAACTCAAAACAATGAGCTCTTTTAGAGCTATATTTGTGTCACATAATTCTTTCAAAAATAAATTATAGAAAAATTTTAAGGGTATATTTATAAGCTTTCCCTTGTATATTGAAGAGAAGGTAAGAACTCACGTTGGTCTATGTAATGAAAGAAGACAAGGAAAAATTACAAAATGGCAATCACCTTATGGGGGTGCTTATTTCAAGGATGCCAAACCTAAAAGTGCAAGGAGAAAAATGGCAATCATCAAACCTAAAGTGCAAGGAGCAAAATGGCAATCGCCTCGTGAGAAAATGGCAATCACCTTATGTGGGGTGCTTATTTCAAATAAACATTAAAAGTACAAGTTGAAAAATGGTAACCCTATGCCAAAATAGCAATCACCTTATGGGGGATACTTATTTCACGGATGCCAAACTAGTGTCAAAATTGTCTCTTGTTTGGTCTAAAATTAGTGCACTGAAGAGTTCTTTAATGTGTGGAAAAGGAGCTCTAGATCTCTCTCCATGCTTTGTGGCCAACAAACATAACTTTCAAAAGATAACCTCTTGAAACCCATGAGTTTTCTTGATGCCATGAAGGCGCTAACCTCATCTAGAATAAATGTGAAAGCCATTGAAAAACGACTTCTAGCAATCTTGGGCATCTTGCTTGCATAAAAACCACATTGGAACGGTAGGAATGCCATCAAATAGGTTCCATGCACATCCTTATCATACAAATTAACAAGCACTCACAATTGACTACCATAGCAAAAAAATTAAGTAGAGAGGTACGAAAAATAGACTCAATTCCAAGCATAGCTAATTGGATCACATAAATGCTTTCATAGGAGGCATTTAATATGCACAATAAATGTGCATTGACCTGCATAGACAAATTATGTTTAGTGCGCAGCAAGGTCACAAAAGAAGTGGAAGCCAACTAATGTAATCTAGTAGGCTAATATGACAATGCTAGAAACACTCATCCTCCTTATAATTAGTACTAGGAATAAGGAGTAGTGAGTGCAATACAGGATTCAATGAACATGTAGTGGCTTGCTTTGTTGACTCAATAACATTGGGCACAAATGAGAGTGCAAACCCCTCATCTCATCAACAAGCACCTCCTAGCATGCTGCATAGACCATCAAAAAATAAGATTCAAGTTCGACAAGTTGAGCAAAAATGTAAACATTGGCATTAGCACATATTGAATGACCAACATAGTGACTTGTAGTCCATGGTAGGTTAAGAGACAAGATAGTCTATTCTTGTTGTGCTAGTGAATAAGCATATAGGGGTGAGAGTGTTAGCACAATAAACAAATAACACCAACGGAATTCCTTTAGTGGTAGTAACCCTTAGGCTACTAGTTAACAAGGAAAAGGGGAAGACCAGCTACCAGGAATTGAAAGCAATAAAAAATTTCATAATCTTCATCATATTTTATGAATAATACAAGCTAGCAATAGCATATTAAATCTATAGATCTCCATATAAAGGATACAGGGAGGCAGGAGTTGTATGTTCATTAAAGAGGCAGGTTGTTGATCCTTGCCCTTAGCCCTATAAAAATGTTTGATCCTCCCTTGTGTTCTACATGGCCGTTACTGCCGTCGATGCCTCTGACTTGGATTGCTACCTTGTGTTGCTATGCCTATGGCAACCCCACCACATTAAGGGTGACACGCAATTGACCATCGTAGCTAGCTGGTCCTATCTCGAGCCTTTGCCTCTGTTGTCGCCATACAAATATCTTCTTCTCCTCACCCCATTGACCTACATCCAATTAGGATAGACATCCCTAGCTGGATTGATAGTACCTGCATCTTCTCTTTAGCTGGGATTTTCAATATTAACTGTTACATCCTTAACACCCACCGGCAAGCTTGACCACTCCCCATTGAGCGGTCCTTCCCCTTCCCAACTACTGTCGCTGCACAATGCACACCCTTCATGCTTCTCTTCCGTGCTGACTGAACGTCTCGAATGGCAAAAAAGTGTGTTTTGCCGTAAGGGGCGCTTTTTGATAGCATGGCAACATCATGCGGCCACACTATTGAGCCTTTCACTAGTTCGAAGATACAATGCACAAAACCGCTGCAAAGCCTGACAAAACTGCAACATCTCTCTATCTCTCGCCACATGCCATCTTCTCTCTTTTTTGCTCCAAATCCAATGCAAGCATTTTTTATTTGGGTTAATCAAGCACATCAGTGAATGTGAATATATTTACTTCTCTTTGTAATGACTACCTATAGTTTTTGGGTTAATCAAGCACGTCAGTCAGATGTGAATATATTTACTTCTCTTTGTAATGATTGCATGTAGTTTTTACCAACCAATCAAAAAATAGCATTTTTTAAAAATTATCTTCTCTTTTTCATTAGCAAAAAGGGAAAGCATCACTAAGGCCAAAAATTCTAGTTCCTCATTGGAGACCTTACTTTAGTTTTAAATTTAGCTTTAAATCTCTAAAAATAAAAATAAAACATCTCAAGCTCAAAGGATAGATCTTACTTAAAGTTTGAACTAGTAAATATGATAACTTAGTCTTTTACCTCAAGTTTTAAGGGGTGAAATAACTTCTTTTTTTTTTTGGGCAAAACTCACAATTGTGAATGAATTATATTGATCATCTCAACAAATTACAAGAACTTGTCATGCTCGTGCCGAGCCATAACACCATCCAGAGACCAAACTTACATCAGCTATCTAGGGGCCCCGAGGTGAAAGAACTTCTTAAAATGAGAAGGTGGTTATAGCCACCCAATACTAACTCTTTATCATTCAACCTCCAAAGCTTTCCACGTTTCATGCTTTCAAGGGAAGCTCAAAATCTCTTCCTTGGTAAATGAGCATTCATTTCATACTAGTATGTGACCCGCGCGTTGCTGCGGCCAAGAAAATCATGGAAATTGGATCTCTCTCTCTCTCTCTCTCTCTCTCTCTCTCTCTCACACACACACACACACACACACACACACACATACACACGTGCGTGTGCACGCACGCACAATGTGAAAAAATATAGAATAAAAATAATTCATACTATTGAACCCACATGATAGGCATTTTTTAAATTGTAGTGAGGTCCCCCCTCCCCCCCCTCCCACACACACACACACACCAAAAGACGCAGTCTCTCTCTCTCTCTCTCTCTCTCTCTCTCTCTCTCTCTCTCTCGTCGGATAGATCTTTGAGGTCCCTTGAGATTGTTTCCCACCACGTTAAAATTCTCTTCTTCTTCTCTTCTCTCTCTCTCTCTCTCTCTCTCTCACACACACACACACACACACACACTGGGGAATAATAGGTTGTGGGGCGTACGATTTATACTATTGTAAGTCACTCGGAAAGGATGGAATTGCATAGAATCTGAACTATATTATATGCAATTTTTGAAGGCCCTTTAATGTGTCTATGGCAAGGATGACGATTAAGTAGGGACTCAACAACTCAGTTTGAGCATTGATCCAATAGGCCATGCAAATAAACCAGAAGGCGATGGATGGAGGCTCTCTACTTCCTCTTATTTTTCAAGCTCCATTATAAAGAGTATAGATAATGGACTATTGAATAATAACAAAAAACTATTGTGCACTGGAGTGCTTGAGAAAAATTTAGGTTTAGTGTAACCCCACTTATAAATTTTCGCAACTATATCTAATGCACCTTGGAGACCCTTGCCACGTGACATAAGGAAAGGGCTTGGAGGGGGGGGGAGGAGGGGTGGAACGGAGTTGGAGACCAAGGCAAAGAAAGAAAAAGAGTGGATTGGGCACCAAGAAAAGGGTCTCTCTCTCTCTCTCTCTCTCTCTCTCTCTCTCTCTCTCTCTCTCTCTCACAGGATAGTTTCCTATGACGTTAAAACTTTCTTCTTCTTCTTCTTCTCTCTCTCTCTCTCTCTCTCTCTCTCCATCCGTATGATGGGCCACACACTTCTAAGATTTAATTTGAAGGTTAGGACATCCAAGAAAAAACCTAGGTTTAGTATAATCCCACCTACAAATTTTGAGATTTACCTTTCTTTTTTATAAAAAGTGTTTTTACAACAACTCACTCATTAGAATGAGGCGTAATGAATTACAAACATAAAAAATACAATTTCCGAGTGCTCCAAAACAACCATGGATAAAGAAAGAATAACAACTTAATATCACAACCTTAAATTTTAAAGTGAAGGTGAGAATACCTCCGGCAAAGTTCAAAGAAACTACAAAGTCCAGAGAACTTAAATTAAAGTTAAAAGAATTTACAAAGTGCGGAGAAGTTTAGTGCAAAAACCTTCAAATATAGTTAATTTGCCTTTTTTATATTAAAAAAAAGCATAGTATAACTGAATGCTAAAAAAATCCTCGCTTTATTGTTATCACATCTATAAATTTTGAACTAAATTTTAGATTTGAAGGTGAGGAAACCTACAAAGTATAGAGAAATTGAGTGTAAAATCTTCAAATATGATAGAGTTGTCCCTAAAATTTGTCAAAAGAGGCTAGCCTAGTTGGTTGAGCAATTCAACTCTATGACTCAGCTCAGGGATTTGATTGCAACTGGGTGACGTTCGAAGACGTTCTCTTGTATTTGCCCGAGTGAGAATGCCCAGACTGGTACAAAAAAGAAAGTTGCCCCTAAAATTTCTAGTACGTAAGTTTTCCAAGGTTTTGGAAGAAAGTAATGTGCCTCAACTTGATTTAGTATAACCCCCCCTACAAATTTTTGATATTTTCCTTGAAAAGTCTAATTTGCCTTTAAGCACTCGAATAAACCTAGCTTTAGAGCAATCCCACCTACAAATTTTGAGATTTACCTTTGAACTCCAAGTCAATTCAAAGGCAGGAGCACCTCAAAGAAATCTACCGTAAAAACCTTCAAAAATATCCGAGAGTTCTTGAAGTTGCCTCTCGTCATCCCCCATTTGCCGTTTGTTGAGGTCCACTCTTGCCTTGGGCTTGCACGCCTTCTATCTTGGACTCGTCAGATCGAGCTTTCCAAATTACATCAAATCCGCAGTTTTGTTGATTCTCGATTCCATAGACCCTTGATGTCGATTGTCGGTTCCTAATTCGCGATTGCAGATTCTGTTGATCGTTGCTTTGTCAATTGTTAATTGTAAGACCAATGCTTATTCTTTCTCTCATCTCTCTAGTGTCGGTGTGAGAGCCCTCTCACCCCCCCCCTCCCTCTCTCTCTCTCTCTCACATACACACACATTCACTCACTCACACATGTGTTCTCTCTCTCTCTCTCTCTCTCTCTCTCTCTCTCTCTCTCTCTCTCACACACACACACACACACACACGCACACACACACCCATACACACATACACATACACACACATAGGATAAATCGCATAGACCATTCTCTATTTCTTAGCGCTATCACTCACACACGAAAGCTAACAATTAACAATGTTACGCTCTCTCTCTCTCTCTCTCTCTCTCTCTCTCTCTCTCTCTCTCTCTCTCGCGCACGCACACACACACACACACACACACACAATGCTTGGAAGACATCCACAACAAATCGCTAGAATCATATCGTTGACTCGTCAAGCTTACTGCTCTTCATAAATGTAATGCAAATGTGGAAGGCCTTCGTACAATGCTCCAACACCAAAAATGGCAAGTCGACTTTGTCTCTCATTAGTGGGTCTCTCTCTCTCTCTCTCACTCTCACACACACACACACACACACAGAGCACACATATAGACAAAACATGGATATACGTGCAATTATTGAGCTTCGAGTGTCGAAGTTGAAGATCATTTACGATATGGAAAGTTTGTGCAAGCGTAGAAAGGAAGGTGCGTTAGGCGACACATGGAGAGAAGTTCTTTATGGCCTTCAAAATACAAATAAAGCCACCCTTCAAATGGCTTTCAAAAACAATAATAATCAATGGTCACCTCTAAAATTTGGGGGCGGGAGAAACTTTATAGCTAATTTTTCTTGCTTTACATTGTCAGGACTAAAAGTCTTTTCATTTTCTAACACATTAGTACTTACTTTTCACTTTTGCATTTCAAATTGAATTTTTGGCTTGTGCAAGGCCATAGGGTTCATTGTGCAAAGTTGTTGCAACATCGAGGTCGTTGAATTCTTTGATCGAATGAACGCCACATGGCCAAGGTCTTTGTAAAATAACTTTTTTGTCCCTTCAATTGTTTACTTACATCAACTTTTCATGGACATTATGCAAGTTTGTTGTTTTCTTATAGTGATTGGATCCACCTTTTGGTACAAACAATTATAAAATTCTCTTGTCATTCATTTCACATTAGTGTGGCTTGACTTTCCATGACTTAGACTATTTGTTACGTATGTGAGGTGGTGGTGTTTGCTTTTAGAAGTGTTTTCTTTTTTGCCAACTAAAGAAAAAGTTTTGTATAAGTGGCAACTCATAGTTTTTCTTTACTAAAAGGACTCTTGATATATATTTTTTGTCTAATTTAGAAAGAAAGTGGGATTTGTGTGTGTGTGTGTGTGTGTGTGTGTGAGAGAGAGAGAGATGATGACCCTCTCACTTACTCAAGGAATGTCCAACAATTAGAGACCTGTCAGACCTACTGTCGTTAAATCTTTCTTCCCCTCTTATCTTCAAGAGGCCATCGTGAGTCCTCACCTTGTTTTAAAGGTTTTCTTTGAAATGATTGAAATGATTCAGATAGCTAAGTTTTTTGACTTTACATTCTCAGGACTCAAAGTGTTTTCATTTTCTACCACATTAGTACTTACCCTTCACTTTTGCATTTCAAATTGAATTTTTTAAAAGGTTTTGTTTTAAAAATGAAATAATGTGACACATGGAGGGTCTCTCCTTCCTTGAAAATTTTAAGCTGCATTATATATAGTATAGATTTCAAAACTCAAGACATATCCATCATTAGATTTACACACTTTTTATTTAAATGATTGCCGACTATCTTATTTCAACCAATAAATATTTTTGGCCTATCAAAAAATGGTTGAAAATACAACTCAACCTCTTTTCTATTTTAGTCAGCAAAAAGAGAATGCATCTCTATAGCCTTTGCCCTTTCCGTAAGCGGAAAAAAAAAAAGGGATTGTAAGTGTAATACTTTACTTCTAAAATCTAATATCCACACATGTCATTTACAATCATCTAAAGAGAATTAAAAATTTCACCAAATTCTCTAATTGCTATTAAACCCCCCCCCCCCCGCCCCCCCTCTTCTTTCCGGTGCTCACCTAATTCTTTATCTCTTTGAACTTTGAACCATAGAGTGGATCTGGAACAATGGATTAATTGTTGAATTGTGCCAACCTTTGATGGTCTCTTAGCCTGAGTGTCTTAATTCTATCCATACCAACTCTATATGCACGCGCGCGTGCGCGCGCGCACACACACACACACACACACACATAGAAAGATAGAGGTATAAGGAAAAAAACCCGAAGATTAAGGACAATAATGAATAAATACAATTAACTTATAGAATTCTTTGGCTAAAAGTAGTCCAAAGGTATTCTCTCTCTCTCTCTCTCTCTCACTCACACACACACACACACACACACACAATATCGGGGAAAAGTGTCTCGATTCATCCTTTAGGGGATTAAAAATTTTGAATGGCCAATTGTGACCAGAGGCAAAAGGAAAGTTTTTTTATCGAATTGAAGAACATAATGTAAATACGTTTAAAAAATGTAGATAAAGCTAATAATTGTCGTAATGGCCTCTCTCTCTCTCTCTCTCTCTCTCTCTCTCTCTCTCTCTCTATGTCGGGAAAAGTGTCTCGATTCATCCTTTGGTCGATTAAAAAATTGGAATGGTCAATTGTGACAAGAGGCAAGAAAAAATTTCCGTCCAAAGATTGGAAAAAAATAATGTGGATACGTAAAAAAATGCAGACAAATTTTCAAGATTTTTGACTAATAGTTGTCCTAAAGGGACTCTCTCTCTCTCTCCACAAGAAAGTGTCACAATACATCCTTGAGTTGGTCAAAAATTGGAAACAACCGTGAGCCAAAACAAAAGGAAAATTTTTGCTTAAAGATTGGAGAAAAAAGAGGAAACAAGGCAATTAATTTTGAAATAAATTTGACTAAAGGGACTCTCTCTCTCTCTCTCTCTCTCTCTCTCTCCAATGTTCCAAAAAAGTGTGCCTCAATTCATCCTCGAGCCATCATAGACATACACAAAGAAACACTATGAACAATACGCTTGAGGGTCAAACGGGTGGAATAGACATCAAGAGGAAGAGTGGAGAGGCATATGGAAAAACTGCACGTTTCACACAATAACCACATTTATGTTGCCCTCCAACCACACCTACTCAAGTTTGGGTGCCCCTAGAGCAAAAGCTCATGATGTTAAGCTTTAATGGCATAGTTACATGGAATGGCATTAAGTGCTATATGAAACAGAGAAAGAGCCTATTTTCCAACATACAAAAATGTCTATGAAGCAACCACATAAAGAGTTACAACTTTACATATAGGATGACTTGCTAGTGCAAGAGCACGATGAGGTGATGGGGATAAACTACCAGCGGACCTTTCCACCATCCCTCCAATCATTAGATCTGTGTCAAGCCCATATATTCCACACACTGACTTCTCACCAGTGTACCTCCTAAGGTTATTGTACCTGACCACTTTGACCACCCTTCAACTTGTCGCCTTGCTGGCCGTGTACGCTAACTGCCACCCAGCTTTAAACCTACTTCTTTCGCTACTCGATTGCCACCAACCCTTTGACCTCGACGCTCTCGGCTTGTTGCTCAACCCACCACTCCCGAGGCTTGCCTTGTTGCCTTCCTCCTGCGGCCCCACCCTATGCAACATTGTTTGACCCCCTTGATTGGAGTTTCTTATTAACACCTCCAGGCTAGCTGGCCCATGAACTGCTACCCTAATTGCTCCACCTACGCCACCCTCAACCACCTCTGGCCCCCCGAATCTGTAGCCTCCTCGGTTTGACCACCCGCTTTTGCCTTGCAGTTGGACGTGTATGCTAACTGTCACCCAACCTTAGACTTGCTCCATGCACTACTTGATTGCCACCAGCCCTTTGATCTCAATGCTCTCGGCTTGTTGCTCAACCCACCACTCCCAAGGCTTGCCTTGTTGCCTTCCTGCAACCCCACAATGCGCAACATTGTTGGAGCCCCCTGATCCGAGCTGCCCGCCAACAAACTTCCAGGCTGGTTGGCCCATGAATTGCCACCCTAACTGCTCCGCCTACGCCACCCTCCCCCGCCCCACGAACCTATTGCCTCCTTGGCATTGACAAAGCTCTTCCACCTACTCGTTACCACCCCAATTAAATCCTGCAACACTACATCAAGCCGCTCTCAAAAACACACACAAATACACATGGGCTCACATAATACACACACATCTCTCTCTCTCTCTCTCTCTCTCTCTCTCTCTATCTCTCTCTCTCTCTCTCTCTCTCTCTCTCTCTCTCTCTCTCTCTCTCTCTCTCTCTCTCTCTCTCTCTCTCTCTCTCTCTCTCTCTCTCTCACACACACACACACACACACACACATCCTTTGACCTCGACGCTCTCGGCTTGTTGCTCAACCCACCACTCCTGAGGCTTGCCTTGTTGCCTTCCTCCTGCGGCCCCACCCTATGCAACATTGTTCGATCGCGCCCTATGCAACATTGTTTGACCCCCTTGATTGGAGTTGCTTATTAACACCTCCAGGCTATCTGGCCCATGAACTGCTACCCTAATTGCTCCACCTACGCCACCCTCAACCACCTCTAGCCCCCCGAATTTGTAGCCTCCTCGGTTTGACCACCCGCTTGTGCCTTGCAGTTGGACGTGTATGCTAACTGTCACCCAACCTTAGACTTGCTCCATGCACTACTCGATTGCCACCAGCCCTTTGATCTCAATGCTCTCGGCTTGTTGCTCAACCCACCACTCCCAAGGCTTGCCTTGTTGCCTTCCTGCAACCCCACAATGCGCAACATTGTTGGAGCCCCCTGATCCGAGCTGCCCGCCAACAAACTCCCAGGCTGGTTGGCCCATGAATTGCCACCCTAACTGCTCCGCCTACGCCACCCTCCCCCGCCCCACGAACCTGTTGCCTCCTTGGCATTGACAAAGCTCTTCCACCTACTCGTTACCACCCCAATTAAATCCTGCAACACTACATCGAGCCGCTCTAAAAAACACACACAAATACACATGGGCTCACATAATACACACACATCTGTCTCTCTCTCTCTCTCTCTCTATCTCTCTCTCTCTCTCTCACACACACACACACACACACACCGTCTTTGTCGCTAGTCTCTCTCTTCACATGCACACACACATTCCCTCTCTGTCCAGCCTCCCCTACATCTGATCCACTTCTTGTTAGGTGCAAGCTGCTTTTGGATCCACTGGTGTCCCCCTATGTACGTTGTGGCCCACCTACCCCATACTTTCCCTTTGCCAGACCACCCCTTCCACCCTTCAAGCCTTTGCCCCCCGCAATTACACCTGGATCATGCGTGACCTGCCTCTTGCCCCTGTGACGAACCTTCCACCCTGCAGGCTGCTTGCATGGCATGCCATGCCCCCATGCCATGGCAGCCATGTGGCACCGACCCTACTTCGCTAACGTACTTTCCTAGAGCACCACACGTGCACACACACATAGTTGTTCATCATCGGTTGCGATGCAGGAGAATTCTCTTCCAACAATGCACAAAGCATTTCCAAGCAACTCTCTCTCTCTCTCTCTCTCTCTCTCTCTCTCTCTCTCTCAGTCTTTGTGTGCAAATGTGTGCCACCCTCGGCTTGACCACTCACCAACCCTGACCAAGCTTGTAACCACCTCAATCAAACCCTACAACATGCTACGCCTAGCCACCCCCATGCCAGGGCTCATGAAAACACACACACACACACACGGGCTCACACAACACACATATCACTTTCTCTCTCTCTCTCTCTCTCTCTCTCTCTCTCTCTCTCTCTCTCACACACACACACACACACACACACACACACACACACACTCCGTCTTTGTCCCTACTATCTCTCTCTCTTCACACACACACACACACACACACACACACACACACAGTCTCTGCCCCAACTCTCTCTTCACACACACACACACACACACTCTTTACAACCTCCCCTACTCCGATCTTCTTCTTGCTGACTGCGAGGTGCTATTGGAGCCACTCCACTATCCCCTTATGTACATTGCGGTACAATAGCCCACCTGCCCCATACTTGCCCTCTTGCCCCCTGACAAACCTCCCACCTTGAAAGTTGCTTGCACGGCATGCCATGCCATGGTAGTGTGGCACCTACCTTGCTTCGCTACGTGCTTTCCTAGAGCACTGCACGCGCGCGCACACAATTGTTCATCATCAATTGCGGTGTAGGGGAGGCTCTACCGGCAATGCACATAGTAATGCATGGCAAGGCAACTCTCTCTCTCTCTCTCTCTCTCTCTCTCTCTCTCTCTCTCTCTCTCTCTCTCTCTCTCTCTCTCTCTCTCTAAGCCTGCTTGACAAACCCTAAGCCTCAACCCTACGCATCTCCCCTGGGCGAGGGCGGCCCTGTGGGGGGCGTTAATGCCCGAGCTCTACCCCATGCCCAAGCCCAAACCCTGCATGCTGTGACCCGCGCCCGTTTTCTGCTGCGACATGCTCACCAACGAGGCGTCTGCTATGTTTGTTACGACCTTCTCATCAGCAACATAAGACGTTTTGATCTCAAGAAACTCTTTTGACCTAGTAGACAGCAGTTCACTCTTTTGACCATAACTTGCTCATCCGAACTCCGATTTAGGTGATCTATAGCCTTAATCGAAGAGCACGAAGCCCTCTACGCATTGATGTAAAGACAGAATTTTTCTGTGTAATGGAAGGCTTTGCTGTAATAGCATCTCAGAACTGAAAAAACTATCAAAACTTTGCGTTTTTGTTGCCGACTTGAAGGCAATGTCAGACAAAACTCGCAAGGGTGGAAAAGCCACACTCGCTATGGAGAATGATGCAAAATCTCCAAGGAATTTGGATGCTAATCCAACCACATCGTCTACAACAACGGAAGCAATGATCATGGCTTACTTGATCTCGTTACAAGAAACCGTCAACAAGCAAGGTGAAGAGTTACGCGCACTTGCAATGGAGAATGGTACTTTAAGAGTTCTCGTTGTGGAGAATGAGCACCTCAAGAAGGTTCTTGAAATGCAAACAACACGCTTGATGCATCTTGAGAATGAAGTTCAAGAATGTAAACGCTCTCTTGTGGACATGAATGTAGTGAAAGAGCGCTTGAGCAAAGTTGAGAGTGATCATGTATTGAAAGAGGAAACGATAGATACAATACGACATGATGTATGTGAGATGAGAAATGCATCCAAATCATGGGCTGATATATGTAAGGATAATGTGGTTTCTCCATCTCCTATCACGCAAGCCGTTGTCCAAGCAAAGAATGTAGAGAATGTGGACACTCAAGAATTGCAAGAACGACAAAAACGCTCAAAGAACATCGTCATTCGTGGAATCAAGGAGGAAAGCATGGAAACACCCCAATCTCTTGCGGTTGCTATTGAAGAGTTTTTTGCTACACACTTTGGCATGTCAGGAATCATGGCTTATGGTGCACATCGAGTTGGAAAACAAGGAGTCCCTCGCTCGGGAGAAAGACCTATTGTATGTACCATGGCTGATGAGGTAAAGAGAAAGATCATCCTTGACAATGGTTGGATCTACCTCAAAGGAACGGGTTGTAATGTATATGAGGATCGCACTCTTATGCAACAAAATGTACGTCGCAAAGCATACGAGGAAAGAAGCAAGAAGGTTAAGGTATCATCTCAAGAAGAAAAGGCACTTGAGGAGGATGCAAGTCCACCCAACAAATAGGGACACATGATCTATGAGACCAACTCACGCTTGCGAATAAGCTTTTGGAATTGTAACGGGTATCCATGGAATGCGGGAATTGGCATTGATGAGCTTACCAATGACTCCGATGTGATACTTCTTGTCGAAACATGGGAGCATGATGCGCAACGAATTCTTGGATTTGACAAATACGATGTACATTCTTTGATGTGGGCCAAAAATGCAAAGCAACGAAGAGGCCAAGGAGGCGTAGCATGTATGACCAAAAAGGGTTTGAAAGATGTTTCCATTGTCAAAGAAGATAAGTATAAACGCTACTTATGGCTGAAAATCAGCCCACCAAATGGTCAAGTCATGTTTGTGGCCGGCTGCTACATTCCTCACTATGACTCCAACTTTTATGCTCGCTTGAATATGGATAGAGATCAGCCCTTTGTTGAACTAGAGGAAGACATTGCTCATTACAAGGATCAAGGTGAAGTCATTGTTTTTGGAGACATGAATGCTCGCACAAATATGTTACAACACGACACACAACAAGTCGACATGCCGCATGTATCAAGAAGAGTGGATGACTCATACATGTATAATCGAAGTTCTAATGATGCAAAAGAAGTGGATCACTATGGAAAGTCACTTCTACATATGTGCAATAGTACCGGAATGCTCATTGCAAATGGTGTATCTCTATGGCAAGGCACCAATGACTTTACATGTAGAAAGCACAATGGTGCTAGCGTGATTGACTATATGTTGTTCTCAGAAGCCACTCTAGAATGCATACAAAGCTTTACACTTGGTGAATGGAATCCGGAATCGTATCATAGGATGTTATGTATTGACCTCAAGTGTGGTAAACGGCCCGAGCATGTAGCCTCCAATCATGATGTGAATCATTTGTACCTACGTCTAGACTTCAAACGAGCACTTATATATGCTGATATGGTGGACCAAATGTTAAGCATGATAGAGCATCAAGGGAGCCCAACATTAGAATGCAAGTGGAAAGTTTTCAAAGAAGTAATTTTCTCTTGTGCGAAGGAATGCTTTTCGGCGAAACACATGTCTTGCAAAAGGTCTAAGAAGGGTAGCACCAAGAAGAAATGGTTTGACATGGAATGTAGTCAAGCCCGAAAACACTTGCTAAGATTGGATGCAATCAAAGACAAGGAAGTTTACTTGGAATGTTCACACACATACAAAGCACTTGTTCGAAAGAAGAGGAGAAGGTGGGAAGTCGAAAAACAACTTCTTTTAGCACAAGAGAAAGCACATGCATGTGGCAAGTTTTGGCAAAATCTAAAAGGCAAGCGCGTTGAGAGCTTTGGTGACTTGACTCTTGAGGATATGTATATGCATTGTAAGAACCTCTATGAGCAACCCAATGTTGATAAGATGGAGGGTTGTAGCTCCCTTCCATTTATGTCTCCCTTCTTTACCATTGAAGATGTATGCCGCGCGCTTGAGAAACTTGCTACTCGCAAGGCAGGTGACCTTCAAGGTGTCAAGGCTGAAATGATTAAATGGACAAGCAAGAAAACACGATATTGGATATGTGATATGTTTAAACTTGCACTTCAGTATGGCATGCCTCATGATTGGAGTGCAAATTGGATCAAACCTTTGCACAAAGGAGGAGATGTAAACAATGTGAACAACTATCGCACTATAATGGTTGGTTCTTTGATGGCAAAGTTATTTGGATGTATCATGGGGATGAAGATAAGTGAATGGGCTGAAAAGAATGGCAAACGTGCGCTTGGCCAAGCAGGTTTTCGAAAGCATCATAGCACTATTGATCACCTTGTCACTCTTCGAGTTCTTATGGAAGCGTCTCGATTGAAAGGAAAAAAGTTGTATTGTTGTTTTGTGGATTTCAAGAAAGCTTTTGACATGGTACCACGAGGAAATCTTTGGAGACGTATGCAAAGCCTTCAAGTGCCGAGAGAATTTATGCATGCAGTCTTTCGCATCTACCAAAAAGTGATATGTCGATTACGTATGGGAGATGGAATTTCAGAATTTTTTGCAAGCACTATTGGTGTCAAACAAGGATGCCCACTTTCCCCAACCCTCTTTGGGCTACTCATTGATGAATTGGAATACATGGTTCTTGATTTTATGCAGCAAGAAGGCATAGAAGAGGTTAAGATTGGAAATGCGGTGATCATGCTTTTGCTTTATGCCGATGATGTAGTGCTCTTGGCACATACCTTAGAAGATGCACAAAAGCTTATGAGTGTCTTGGAACGCTTTTGCCTACATAGCGGGCTGATCGTGAATGGATCCAAAACCAAGGTTATGCTTGTAAAGACCCTCAATGACGAAAATCCATGCATTGTATACAACAATGAGAAACTTGAAGTGGTAGATCACTTCACGTACCTTGGCCTTGAGGTTCCATCCAATCATAAATGGAAGGATTGTGCAATGCGTCGCTTGGAAGCCGGAAAGAGGGCTTATTATGCATTTGAGAACATGTGCAATGCAGGAGAGATCAAGTGTTGGGCTCTCAAAAAGTACCTCTTTGACACATTGGTGACACCGGTGCTTCTTTATGGAGTGGAGGTGTGGGGTGGAAGCATCGGGAAGTCTACTTGGAAAGAGTTTGAGAATGTCCAAAAGCGTTTTCTCACCAACTTTCTCCAAGTCAAGACACAAACACCCTACATGCTCTTACTTCTTGAGTCCGGATCGCTTCCCATTGAGGTCTTGGGCATGGAAAGGGTTGTGGAGTACATGCGTAAGACACAACGTAGCCCTTTGCATCGACTTCCTAGAATCGCATATGAAGCAAGTCAAAAGGTTCAAAAGACATGAAAGAGCAAAATACTAAGTTCGGGGTGGATGCTTGATATCAAGAAATGGTTTGGAAGATGGGATGCATGTCACTTGGTCAAGGATGCGTCGATCGACTCCCAAGTTAATGAGGCCTTCTTACAACGCCAATGTATCATGGCTTGGGAGAAATCCGGAGGTTCTCGCTTCAGCCATTACACCACACACGTTGCCCCAAACTACAAATCTCTCTTCTTCTCGGAACGAGGTAACCGAACCCATTCCTACATCCTTGAGCCCATCCCGTTGAGTGCGATCCGCACCATTGCCTCCATTCGTCTTAGCTCCCATTCTCTACGCTGCGAGACAGGACGTTGGGGCACTGGCGAGGAGTGTCATCGACTTTGCACCTTATGCCCTCGTCAAGTGCGAGAGAGTGAGTACCACACACTACTTGAGTGCTCAGCTTTTGACCACATTAGGTCCTCTTTTCCCCATATATTCAGCCATGAGCTCTCCCTACATACCTTCCTCTCCCAACCACGATGTGGACTCTCTATTGCGACGCTCATTTCAGCCATTTTTGAGCATCGAGAGTCACTTATGAACTCCACTCACACCACGTGACATGTTCATTTGGTCCCATAGGTCATATTTGACCTCCCAGGACGATAATAGAACTATCTATCTATCTATCTATCTCTCTCTACCCTGCCAACCAAGCTCTACTCCCTGCTGCCTTGCTCGCCCACGAGCCCGACGCCACAACTGGAGACTCTACTGCCCTATCCGTGGGGTCCCCTCTGCTTCCCTTTTCTCGTGGAGTTCGACGAGCCAACGTGGCTTGATCGAGTGAACTCTCTACTGACCTACTCGTGGGTGGGTCTGCTACCGTGCCCGTGGGGTCCACTCTGCTACCCTGTTTCGTGGAGTCTACTTTACTGTCCTGCTCGCCCGTGAGCTGTGCGCCATAACCAATTGCCCTTGATTGCCAATACGACCCCTGACTGTGTCCCTCGCCATGAGAAAAGAAATTCCAATGCATCTTCCAAGCAGCAAGTAAAAACAGTGCAACAACAATTATTAGCACAAGCAGCGTCGGCATCGGTTCCCTTGAGTGCGTCTTTCGGGCAACAACAATGGCCACTCGGGCCTCATCCCGAGGTAAGCTGACTTTTGTTGGGGTTATGGCAACACCCCCAAAGATGGACAACACTACCCGCCTCCAGAATGAAGTCGAAAGGCTCCGCAAGGAGAACGATGAGCTAAAACAAAGACTGATTGTCATCGAGGCTAGGCTTGTCGTAGTGGAAAACTGAAAGAAGGAAGAGATGGAACAAATTGAAGTCAAGTTCAACAAAACAAAGGCAGAGGTAGAGACCTCTCTCACCAAGACGGTCAAGAATCAAATGCAAGAGGCCATCCTTCACAAGGTCGACGATTGTGTGGCGTCCACGCTACGTGAACAACAACGACAAGATGATATAGCTCCCAATGTCCACATTGGTGGGCTCCCAAGCGAGTGGAAAGGCGACGGGTATCTCAAGTTCGAGTCCTTTTCCCGCATCAATTCAACAACCCACATGATACAGTGGGATCTAGCCACAATCAACTCCAATACACACGAACATCGCACTAACCATGCAATCAATACTTTCAAGACCAAGGCAGACCGAATCAAACTCCTCGAGCAATCGAGGCTTCTTAAAGACACTAAAATTTGGTTTGAAGAAGACCTTACTCCCGCCCAACTCAAGCAGAAGAAGGCCGAACTACAAAAGATGCGAGAGGCACGCACGACAGGAAAATGGGCAGTTTATCGAGGAGGCAAAACCATTATCCAAGAGTTTTGAACTCCCAAACCGGCTACCCCTTCATCTACCCCTCCTTAGGCTTTGTTCATTTTATCTTCTCTTTTTTGCTCACCCCTCATTGGACCCTCAGTCCTTAACTGAGATGTATCTGACAACCCCTTTGTACTGTTTTGTGTTCAGTTCCATAGGTCATATCTGACCTCCGTGGACAATAATTCAATCTGTCTCTCTCTCTCTCTCTCTCTCTCTCTCTCTCTCTCTCTCTCTCTCTCTCTCATGCGTTGCTTGAGGCCCAAATTCATGAGCTCATGGCAAAAAATGTGGCTTTCAAGCAACGCTTGCAGAAGCTTGAGAACATGCAGGAAATAGAAAGTCAAGCTTTTCTTGCGAAAGCCCGAGAAGTTGAAGCCTCCCTCAACGAGTCTATCACATTGGTCCAGAAAGAAGTATATGAAGTTACACATGGCATCACAAAGAGGATCGACACCGAGCTACAAGCAGCCCTTACAGAACGTCAGTTGCGGGAATCCCTTGGCCTTAAGGTTAGGATTGGGGGGCTCCCATCACCTTGGTGTACCGATGAGGACACTCTTTTAGAAGCAATTATCAAGCTTAAGGAAATACTTCAACCAGTCAGTATCGAGCCAAATGAAGTCTCCTGGATCAATGATACAAATGTTGGGATTAAAGCCCAAGTGGCCTCTTATACGGATATGGCCGCCCGCCTGCCTAACTCACTTATCACTAACTCTTTGTATATACTCACTTATACTTTTGTGGATAATAAAGAAGGGAGATAACCCTTCAAACGATTCTTTGCATATTGTGTAAGCTCTCTGTGTATCTCTGTGTGTGTGTGTGTGTGAGTCGATCCACGGTCTGCTCCGCGACTTCAATTGGTATCAGAGCGAGGTGCAGTGCGTTTTTTGCATAATCGGCGCGCGCGCACTTTTCATGCAGATTCTAGATCCGGAGCTTGGAAATTCACACTCGGTGTTTTGGGAGTATTTACAGTAGGCGCCCTGGAGTTTTACCCCCCTTTCAAAGCCGTTTATGCCCTCAGAATTTCATTCTGAGCACTACATCAAAGGATAGGTTTCAGCCGCAAAGAAACCCGTCTTGTGTAGATTGGCAAGCAGGAGGTGGTCGGCATCAATATCGACATCGACATACATCACTCATTCGTCTTCAAAGCATCATCTATAGACCAAGTACACATATATATCATCAGATATATATATTGCAGTCTGCATTGCTACTTCTTGTGCTTGCCAGGTTCCAGGGGAGGTGTGGCTATACGACGGCTTGACACCACTGGCATGTATTGCAGATTGATGTACTGTGATTGTGGGTCTGCTAGTTGTGAGTCAAGCTAGAAGACAAACCGCCACAACGGTCATAGGACAGTGATTGGTCTATTGTAGGATGTATGCTAGTTCTGGGCAGTTTGCTGAGCCATCTGTGAGGGTCGTGTGTGAGGTTTTTGGAAGCCAAGCACTGGGGACTGGGTTACCCAGTGTGAGGTGGATTAGGTTGCTGGAGTTCCCCTCTACACGCATCCTCTTCTGCGACTTTTATCCCATAGGATGTATGACTTTGTGTAAACACTGGATTGCATCTTATGCGTTAGGCCGTTGAGGCATTGTTCAGGGTTCAGTCTTGAGACAAATATAGGTTCTGTCATTGCCCAGACAGGAGACAATGCATGCTTACAGGATAACATATTACAGAGATTTTCAGATTTGTCACTGGTCAGCTATTTATGGTTGTTTTTGGGCTATCTTTTGGTTTCCAGAGCTCAGTTTACAGGGGAGACTCTGTCAAAAAATTTCAAAATACTGACAGTTCTTAAGGAGAGGTGTTCAGCTTGTTGTTTACAGCTTGTTTATTGTGTACAGAGGCCAATTTAGAGGGGAAACTCTGCCGGATTTTTCCCAGGAGTAAACAGTTTGGCAGATATGGCATCTTCTCAAAGCGAGACTCTTTACAACATAAAGAAGCTGGATGGCACAAACTTTCCATTCTGGAAGAAGCAGATTTGGCAGGTCTTGGTGCAGAAAAAACAAGTGAAGCCACTGAAGCTCAAAGGGGAGAGACCAGAAGGTATGGTTGAAGATGAGTGGGAAGAGCTTGACGAGTTAGCTTGTTCCACAATCATGCTGACACTGGCAGAAAATGTTTACTTCAATGTAGCAGAAGAGACTACAGCGTATGGCGTATGGAAAAAGCTATGTGGTATGTACGAGAAACAAAGTGCTGCTTCTCAAATTTACTGGCTCAAGAAATTGGTGGATTTGAAGATGAAGGAAGGGACAGCCATGTCAAATCATCTCAATGAATTTCACACAATTTTCAGCCAGTTAACAGCACAGGAGATAGTCTTTCCAGATTCAGTGAAGGCTATGTTTCTCTTAATCACTTTGCCAGACAGTTGGGATACTTTTCGTACAACGTTAAGTAATTCTGCCGCGCCAAAAGGTCTTACAAGTGCCAATGCAGAAGGCAGCTTGCTCACGGAGGAAGTGAACAAGAAGAACATTGACAAAGGCAAAGGCAACAGTGCTTTGGTCATTTGAGGGAGACAACAGTTTAAAGAGAAGAAGGGTAAGAAGGCACAACACCGAAGCAAGTCTCGTGACTCGAAGTCAAAGGATGACATAGAATGCTACCATTCTGGCAAGAAGGGTCACATGAAGCGAGATTGTACGAAGTGGAAACAAGAAAAAGGCAAACAAAGAGTTCTGAGCAAGATGAAAAGAAGAGTTCAGTAAAGATTGAAGAGGTGAATGTCACAGGATCTGGTTTAGACAATGATTCTGGTATAGCAGCTGGTGACATCTTCCTCACAAGAAATCTTGATTCTATTTTCTTGATTGCAGAGGATGGACATGCTATGAGTGATTGGATTATCGACTCAGGGGCATCGTTACATGTTTCTTCGCACAAAGAGTGGTTTACATCATATGTGACTACTAGAGATTATGTCAGACTTGGCAATGAGTAGGTTTGTGACATACTTGGAGTGGGAGATGTGCAGTTGAAGTTTCAGAATGGCTCTTCTTTATGGCTCAAGAATGTCAGACATGTTCCAGCAATCCAAAAGAGCTTGATGAGTACAGGGAAGTTGGATGATGCGGGTTATGTGATAGTTTTTGGGAACAACGCTTGGAAGATCTCTAAAGGTTCGATGACTGTAGCACATGGCAGCAAGTCAGGAACTCTATACACTTTACATGTTTCAGAGGTTAAAAACCATGTAATTAATGTGATTGAGCAGCCAAGTGTGTCACTGTGGCATTGTAGGCTGGGACATATGTCAAAAAGAGGAATGGAAATACTTTCTCATTATGGTTATCTTCCTGGCTTTTCATTTCAAGATTTCAAGTTTTGTGAGCATTGTGTTTATGGTAAGCAAACACAAGAACCGCACAGATCAAAGAGGAATCATAGGGACGAACGGTTAGCTCTTGTGCACAGTGATCTATGTGGACCAATGCCTAGTTTGTCACTAGGGGGAGCAACGTACTTTTGTACATTCATAGATGACTATTCTCGCAAATTATGGGTTTACTTCTTGAAGCACAAGGATGAGGTGCTCAAGGTCTTTAAGACATTCTTGCAGCTTGTGGAGAATCAGAGTGGTCGGAAGTTGAAGTGCTTAAGGACAGACATTGATGGAGAGTATGTTTCTAAGGCTTTCCAAGACTTTTGTGAAGCAAAAGGGATAAAGCGGGAACTTACTGCACCATACAATCCTTCACAAAATGGAGTTGCAGAACGTATGAATAGGACCATACAAGAGAAGGTCAGAAGCATGTTGTCAAATGCTGAGTTGCCTGATGGATTTTGGGCGGAAGCAGTGGCTACAGCAGTCCATTTGATCAACTGGTCTCCTAGTAGGGTTCTGGATAAGAGTGCAGTGGCCGAGATGCTATGGACAGGCAAGGCACCTTTGTATAAGCATCTCAGAGTCTTTGGTTGTGAAGCTTATAGCCATATTCCTAAGGAGTTCAGGAATAAGTTAGAACCAAAGAGCAAGAAGTGTATATTTCTTGGCTACGGAGAATCGGGCGAGATGGGTTATCGGCTTTGGGATCCTGAGTCCAGAAAAGTTATTCGTAGCAATGATGTGCATTTCAATGAAGCCAAGTTTCACGCTAAGCCAGAGAAGACAGAGGAAATCAAAAGAGTTGTGTTCAGGGGAAGATGGACCTAGTGCTAGCACATCAAGACAGCATGGTCAGGCTCAGGAACAGCCTATAGTGGCTAGAGAGGCAAAATTAGTTGTGGTGAGACGTTCTGAGCGTGTCTCCAAACCACCTGATCGTTATGTGCCATCTCTAAATTATGTCATGCTCACAGATTGCGGAGAACCATCTTGTTACAAGGAAGCATTACAAGTGGTTGACTCAAAAAAATGGCAGTTGGCCATGCAGTCAGAGATGACGGCTCTACATAAAAACTAGACATGGAAGCTAGTTAAATTACCACAGGGAAAAAAAGCTCTACCTTGTAAATGGGTTTAGAGGTATAAGATCACCGCTCATGATAGTCAGCCAAAGTACAAAGCAAGGCTTGTTGCCAAAGGCTTTAAGAAAGAACAAGGCATTGACTTTGATGAAGTCTTCTCTCCAGTGGTCAAGATGACTACATTGAGATGCTTTCTTGCATTGGTTGCCATATTGGATTTGGTGTTGTACCAAATGGATGTCAAGACAGTGTTCTTGCATGGTGATTTAGATGTGGAAATTTACATGCAGCAGCCAGAAGGGTTTGTTGAGAAAGGCAAGGAAGATTTGGTATGCCAGTTGTTAAAGAGTCTTTATGGCTTAAAACAATCACCGAGGGCATGGTACCATAAGTTCCACCAGTTTATGCTTTCTCAAGGCTACAAACGTAGTGAGTTCGATCACTGTCTATATACAAAGAAGGCTAAGGTTGGCAGTTGGCTGATCCTTATTTTGTATGTGGATGACATGTTGATTGCTCGCAAACACTTGGAAGAAATTTCAGCTTTGATGTCAAAGATGGCAAAATCGTTTGACATGAAAGACATGGTGAGGCAAGTCATATACTTGGTATGCGCATTGAGAGAGACAGATCAAAGAAGTTGATTTGGTTATCTCAAACAAAGTATATTGACAAGGTTTTGCAACGTTTCAATATGGAGAAGGGAAAGGCATTGAGTGTTCCATTGCCACCATATGTGAAACTTAGCAAACAAGATTGTCCCGTGTCTGAGGAAGAAAAGGCTGAAATGGATAAGATTACATATGCTTCTGCAGTGGGTAGTTTGATGTATGCAATGATTGCTACACGTTCGGATATTGCATTTGCAGTGGGAGTGGTTAGTAGATATATGTCAAATCCCGGCAAGAAACATTGGGAGGCAGTGAAAGGTATCATGAGATACTTAAAACATACAAAGAGTATGCGCATATGCTATGGTAGTCAGGATTTGAATGTCAGAGGATACACTGACTCAGATTATGCAGGAGACTTGGATAAGAGGAGATCTACATCAGGCTATGTCTTTACATTGGCTGGAGGTGCCATATCATGGCGATCTCGATTACAAGATTGTGTTAGGCAGTCTACTACAGAAGCTGAGTATGTTGCAGCAAATGAGACATGCAAAGAAGCTATTTGGCTTGGTAGATTGGTAGCAAACTTGGGAATCAAAGTAGATATGCCAGAGTTATATTGTGATAGTCAAAGTGCTATACAATTGGCAAAGAATCCAGTGTTCCATTCGAAGACTAAGCATATTGATGTGAAATATCACTTCGTTAGGGAAGTACTTGAAGACAAGCAGATACAACTGCTGAAGATCCACACCAAGGACAATCCTGCTGATCTACTCACAAAGGGACTTCCAGGAGAGGGCTTTGTGCATTGTCGTGAGTTATTGGGCATTGGATAGATCGCAGCCATGTAAATCTTTGTACATTTATGTCACAGATTTACAGTTACTTAAAGTGCCACATTGGACTTTAAGTGGGAGGTTGTTGGGATTAAAGCCCAAGTGGCCTCTTATACGGATATGGCCGCCCGCCCGCCTAACTCACATATCACTAACTCTTTGTATATACTCAATTATAATTTTGTGGATAATAAAGAAGGGAGATAACCCTTCAAACAATTCTCTACGTACTGTGTAAGCTCTCTGTGTATCTGTGTGTGTGTGTGTGTGTGTGTGTGTGTGTGTGTGTCGATCCACGCTCTGCTCCGCGACTTCAACAAATAGGCGGTTGCCACCTGGGCAATGCACCCTTACCCTCAAGGATTAAGAGTGGCGTCTGAAGCTATTACGCCAATCACGCTTCCTCAAGGGAACAAAGTTCTGGATTGCCAAGGAATTGACAACAAATCAACTCAAACTCAAAGGAAGCGAGCTCAAAAAGATGCACGATGCCTGCAAACAAGGCAAATGGGCAGTCTATAGAGATGGACGAGCCATTGTCCAAGATTTTTGAACTTCTAAGAAGACCGCACCGCAATTGGTTGTAGATACCCCTTAGGTTTCTCTCTCTCACTTTACCCCTCCTTATTCCCGTTTTGTGTTAGTCTCCCAAAAGCTAGATTTTCCAGTATATACTTCACCCAATTGATTTGTATCAATCATATGATGAGCCACTTTGCAATGTTTTCCATTTGGTCCTATAGGTCATATCTGACCTCCAAGGACGATAACAATCTATCTATCTATCTATCTATCTCTCTCTCTCTCTCTCTCTTCATCATCTAGATCTTTAAGGTCTTTTGGGATAGTTTCCTACGATGTTAAAACTCTCTTCTTCTTCTCCTCCTCCTCTCCTCTGTGTGTGTGTGTGTGTGTGTGTGTGTGTGTGTGTGTGTGCATATGTGTGCCACCCTCTGCTTGACCATTATCTCTGTGCGCAAATGGAGAAACTTGAGGGGCAAGCGGGTTGAGAATTTTGGTAACTTGAGTTTTGTGGATATGTATGCACATTGTAGGCAATTATATGAGCAACCAAATGCTGAAAATTTTCCATTTTATGGTTCACTCCCATGTATGCCCTCTTATTTTACTATTGAGGGTTGTTCACTCTCATATATGTTCTCTATTGAGAATGTATGCAATGGGCTTGAAAAGTTGGCCACTCGCAAAGCGGGAGATCTTCAAGGTTTTAAGCTGGAGATGATCAAATGGACGGGATATTTTACCCATGAGTGGATGTGTGATATGTTCAACCCTGCACGTATGCCTTATGATTAAAGTACTTGTTGGGTCAAGCCTTTGCATAAAGGAAGGGATGTGAAGAATGTAAACAATTGTCAGACGATTATGATTGGGTCTCTTATGGCAAGTTGTTTTGTGCATTATGGAGATGAAATTGAGTAATTGGGTTGAAGAGAATGACAAGCATGCAAAAGGACAAGCAGGTTTTTGTCGATGCCATAGCACCATTGATCATCTTGTCACTCTTTGTGTTCTCATGGAGGAAATTGATTGAAAGGCAAGTGATTGTATTGTTGTTTTTTGGAATTTATAAAAGCCTTTGATATGATTCCACGTAAAAATTTGTGGAGAAGGATAGAAGAACTCCAAGTGCCAAGTGAGTTTATGCTTGCGGTTTCTCGAATCTATGAGAATGTGATTTGTCAATAGCGCATGGGAAGAGGAATTTCAATAATTTTGTAAGCACTATTGGGGTTAAACAAGGATGTCCATTGTCACCAACTCTCTTTGGTCTATGCATCCATCAATTGGAACAAATGGTACTTGACTTTATGTAAGAAGAAGGCATTGAAGAGGTCACTATTTGCAATGCGGTAATCATGCTTTTGTTGTATGCGGATGATGTAGGGCTTCTAGCACACACTTTAGAAGATGCGCAAAAGCTTATGGTTGTCCTTGAGAACTTTTGCTTGCATAGTGGGCTTATTGTGAATGAATAAAAAACAAAGGTTATGCTTGTGAAAACCAACCATAAGAAGAAGCCATCCATTGTGTACAACAATGAGACACTTGAAGTTGTTGAAAGCTTTAAGTACCTTGGCCTTGAGGTTCCGTCCAATCACAAGTGGCATGAATGTGCTATGTGTCGTTTGGAAGCGGGAAAGAGAGCATATTATGCATTTGAGAACATGTATGATGCGAGAAACATCAAGTGTTGGGTTCTCAAGAAATACCTTTTTGATGCATTGGTGACACCGGTTCTTCTTTATGGAGTTGAAGTGTGGGGTGTAAGTTGTGGTCTATGGGTCTTGAAATTTTGCGGAAGTCACATGTGCTATTTTACCCTATGTATATAAGAAACTCTCTCTCTCTCTCTCTCTGCTCAGGGAACACCGCTCGAAGGCATCGGACTATGGAAAAGCTGACACGTGTCTAAGGGGGAGGCCAGAATCCCTCCCCCCATTATATATAGTATAGACTAGTATATACATGAACATTATGTACACAATTAGCAAAATCAAAAGGACCTAGTAAGCTAGATTACAACCTTTCTCATTCTTTATTGAAAGAATTAGCGGCACTCTCCACTAACTGAACTCTAAACTCTTAAACCATCTTTGATGACCCTTGAAAATAATTATCTTGCCATTTGGGAGTATATTGATAATAAAAGTGCATGCTTGGTAAAAATTTCTTATAGCAAAAAGTTATTAAGTCCCTCCCTCAAAGTATCTCATGCCTACATTGAAATCAAAGTGGTAATATGTGGACTCTTATTGGGTGCAATCAATATCCTGCTTGTTAGTTGCTCCAACTACATCAGACTCAAGCTCTAGTTGAGATGTGGCTTGACTTAATGCCTTAGTCTTTGTTCAAAGGACCCCTTCCCATGCACAATTAAAAAACACTCGTAACCAACCTTGCTAATAGTTTGTAGCCTTCTATTGAAAATGTCCAAGCATACAGAAAGAAAAGAAGTCATGAGCAACAATAACAAAATTTGACCACAACGGCAGGTAGAAGAACTTGGTAAATCACATCCACATGAAAACCGTCTGTTAACCCTCACGGCTCACGAACACCCTATCACCTGCGACGACGGACGTTGTATTATTTACTTGGTAGAGTCAGGTACCTGGCTTGTCGGTCCAATAGGAAAAGGGTAAGAGTGATCGTCGATGAGAGGCGCACTCTAACTGTAACATTCAAGGGATTAGTTGGCTAAGCATGGGCACCCAAGTGTGAATGGGGCGAGCTCATATAAAAGTCAACTAAACCTAAAATTCACTCATTCTCTCTTTTGTGCAATTGAAGAGTGCTCTTGCTCCATCTCCATCTTCTTCTTCTTCATCTCCTTGTGTGTGTGTATGCGTGAGAGAGAGAGAGAGAGAGAGAGAGAGAGAGAGAGCGTACGATCGAGCATTGCGGTGGCACGATGGCGGCGAGGCGGTTGAGCGCGGCGTAGCGGCGTCTCCCTCTTCTTCGCGGTGAGAAATCCTCCACGAAGCAAGCGTAGAGCGGTGAGTGACGCACCATCATCATCTTTGAGCTTACTAGTTTAGGCTTGTTGTGTGCTTGGAGCCATTTGTGGCTCGCACACGGTGTATCGGTAAGTTCCTTGCATTGACACGTGTGACATACGTGCACATTTTTGGCGCCGTTTCCGGGGAATGCCATACACTAAGCTTGAATGGCACTCTGTGCTTCTTTCGTGGTGCAATTTCAATTGTAGGAAGGGTAGGGAAGGAGTGTGTGTGTGTTGAGAAGAAGGATTTTGTGTTATACTGTGTATTTTTTTTAATAATGGAGTTTTCAAAGGTACTGTGTTTATTCTCTGTGTATTAAGGCTGTTAGTTTTCTTTGTTAATGGAGTTTTCAAAGGTACTGTGTTTATTCTTTGTGTATTAAGGTTGTTAGTTTTCTGTGTACAGTAAGTAGGAAGTAGATCTGTGAGAGATAATAGAGTGTGTTAGTGTGTAACAATAGGTGTATTAATTAGAAGTAGGTAGATAGAGTGTGTGTGTGTGCTCTCGCGCATGCCGCGGCGACCTTATCCTTTTTTTTAAATAATTAAAAAAATTAATAAAAATTTTAAAGGTAGGATCGGGATCGGGAATATCTCCCAGACCCAAGCCCAAACCCAAGCCCAAGCTCACGCTCAGGCCTAGGCCTCACTCCCTTTTAAAATTATGAATTTTAGCTTCACACGTAGCTAAAAATCGATTTTTTGAGGACCAACGGAACTTCAGATGCCCGAAAATTGTCCTGTAAAGCACACAACGACCCTCTAAGTGATACACTTATTTTGAGCTATCACACACTTTAATAAAAAAACCGGTCATTCAAAAATACTAAAAACGTAAAAAACACGAGTGAAAACGGACGCCTAAAAAAGGTAAGCGGTTAACCTTCGAGGTTATTCGCCGATGCTTGCAGGTTGTCAAAGGCACATGCATCTGCGCTCTGGTCGTGTGCTAGAGACGGAGCAACTAGAGAGAATTTTGACTTACGCGAGTTCTCAATATCCACCTACTTTAGGTTTCGGGCCCTCGAGGGGACCCAAGGTAGTACAAACCAAGACCCGAACATAGCGGCTAGTGACTCTTCCTCTAACTACGACATCATGGAGGGTTTCCCAATGCCTAATCTTGATAGCTCAAGCCAAGACATGCATGCCATGGGTCCACGGTCTGAGCCGAGCGTGCTTAGCCGCTTGAAGGAAACCTTTAGTAAAGCCACTCGCTCCGAACATGGAGCTAATGATGTAAATGAGGGGGGTGGGGAAGTAAATTCTCCATTCGTGACCAACGTAGACCCTATATCCTTAGAGAATGTGCACGTGAATACTTCATTCACTGCACCTCCTGACTCTTCAGAGTTATTCCCCTCCGAGGTCATATTACCCGATGGTAAAAGCCTTGTCGAAGTGCAAGAGGTTGAGCGATATATCCTTGCAGCGAGGAAAAAGAAAATTGAGAGCTTACGCAAGGCGGAGCAACGAAGAGAGTTAAAATCAAAAGGGCCTATGTCAATATCCTTGCTAAGAGAGCAATCGAGTGCTCCTGACTTAGCAACCGCTAAGGGCCAACCCCTAGAAAGCAACATTGCATCTAGCTCAAAGGACACCCCTAGCACCTCAATCCTAGATGGAGTGTTCTTAAATGAGAAATGGGAGTACGAACTACAAACAGAAACTCTCACCGATCTATACACAGGTCACACCTATCACGTGGGTTGGTTAGATGTCCTGCAATCCACAATGGGTGCTACTAGTGTGGAGGATCAACAACAAAGAGTTTGTGAGGTCATCCATAGGGTCATTGAGTTAGAGAGGCATAACAAGGGGATCAACATGCCTTCAACGGGTCTCATGAGATTCTTGGATACAGGAAAGGCTAAACAACCGACCTTATCGCAAATGGAGACTCTCTCGGTAAGTCCGATGGATCCTTCATATGTTGTTTCTCCAAGGGTCTCAGTGCAATCTGAGCCCACAAGTGATAGCTTCACCTTTCCAAGTCTAGCTCATCTTTCCCTTGATGACACCACGGATACCATGCCTACCCCAATGATGGGCATGCCGAGAAACACGCCATGGACCTCATTTGTTAGTAAATCACCGCTACATGATAGCTCAATGCCTGCAACAACAGTACCTACAAGTGTGTACCAATCGTATACACCCATGGGTCCTTGTACTCATGGAGTCCCTACCCCTCGCATTGTTTCAACTACCTATGCTCCACAACCACAACACCCAAGTTCTTATTTCCATGGGACTATACCGGCTAGCATTAGCATGTCACATCCGACGTCTGCTATGCCTAGGGCCACACATATGAACTATGGACCACCACATGGCACAACATCGTACTCAACGTGGAACCCAAGGGCTTCCTATGCTTTAAGCCCGATGCCAATACCTACTCCACATGTAGTCACTGGAGCACCTCCACCCATGGTGCCTGCTCACTTAGGTGACTTGGCAACATTTGCTCAAGCTATCGGTCGATCTATTGCTGAGAATATGTGTAATGCGCCTGATAGAGAGCCTAGAAGTAAGGCAGTACAAATAGCCAAGCTCACACAAAAATTTAGTGGAGACGGGGATGTGAGAAAGCATATCGAAGTGTTTGAACAAATATGCGATTCTCTAGGAGAACACAATGACCTACATAAGAGCAATGCTTTAAGCGTAACCTTATGTGGAAAGGCTGGGGATTGGTATAGAACCCTAAGGGTGGAAGAAAAAAATGATTTACCCTACTCTTAGGAGACTGTTCTTAAAAGAATACATACGAGAGGGAGTACTTTGGGGTGTAGCCTCTCAGCTCCAGAAAGCCCAACGAGAGGAAGGAGAGTCGGTGAGAGACTTTATTAGTCACTTGAAGCATTTGAATTCTTGATGTAATCCAAATGAGCGCTTCAACAATAACCAACTGCTTGATAGATTCATTAGGGGATTACGACATGAGGATAGATACAATGGCTTAGTCATTAGAGGTATCACCACTTGGGAAGCAGTCACCACCAATGCGATCCAATTGGAGGATAATTTAATGATTTAAGGAGAAAGAGTATATGTTGAGTCTAAACCTATTAGCTCACAAGCATCGGGGCATCAGCCAATGACCCTAAAGCCTATTGCTAAGGAGCCAAAGATATCTGAGATGACTTTAGCAGATCTCACCAAGGCTATTCAAGAGATTCTTAGAGACAATCGTGCTCTGCAGAACAATCATATGTATCCAAGAAGGGAGCAACAATGGTGCTCAGTATGCTATGGACCGCATAGTACCAGTGAATGCCCTACTTTTAGAGTAAAATTCAATGGGAATTGCAATGCATGTGGAAGGTATGGTCATCAAGCTAAGGATTGCATAGTATTTAAGCGCGCGATGGCAAATAGACCAACCTTAGCATGGACAGACACACCTCGAGTGCCTGCAATGATGCCGGCCCCACCTCTTGAACAAACATCACAACACATGGTCCCTAGGGCCCAAAATGTTGTTCAAACAACACCTTTACCACCTCCAGTGCTAGGATCGCAACCACCACATCCGAGAATCACTTCTGTGAATCAAGTGGGTTGTGAGTCATCTATTTCTTGTTTGGAAGGTTGTGAGGAAGATATAGATCCTAATATTGCCTATGGGATGGATGTGCTTGAAGAAAGTCCACAATACTACATGGAGGACTATTGGGGACAAGTCAAACCTGTCTATCAAGTAGTTGCTCTTGCGGCAAGAGGCCAAAATATCAATTACACTGATAAGAGACCACCTCTTCAATGCTATGAGTGTGGAGGCCCACATCGTGTAGCCGAGTGTCCTATTAGGCTACAAAAGAATGCCACACTAATGCAAACCAATCAAGCGAGCACGTCTACAATGCCGATACTCATGTGTAATCGATGTGGCATAGATCATTTGATTGCCCAATGTCCAAATAATCCAAATTCACCGAAGATCATGCCATTAAATTTGATTGAAGTTACCGAGGAGCCATCACAAAGTACACCTGTGGTACCAATAAACGTACTCACACGATCGATGCTCCAAAAACAAAATTATATTCTTGAGGAAAGAGACACGGCATCAATTGCCCAATCTCAGAAAAAGAAGAAAACACGAAGGAAGAGATCGCAAAAAGCAACAAAGTCATACCCCAGTTCAAAGACCAAAATAGGGACCGGTGACGACCCCGTATATATGAACGACGCTGAAGAAGATTCTGATTCACGTGAAACCATGGAGACCAAAACGTCCACTAAGATAGAAACCAACAAGGAAGATCTTCATGAGCCACAATGGCCAAGATCTAAGAAGAAGATATGAACTTATCCAAACCCTACAGAGGAGATTGAGCGAGTCAAGCAATTAAAGAGTTTGATAGAAGATACCCAGAGGGATCTAGAACCAGCACCTAGGAAGATCCAAATTACAGACACTGTGTTCCCTACGCAACAACAACCTCACCAAGACCATAGACCCTTAGTCATACCTAGTGTCATCCAAGAAGAATGTGACTTAAAGTCATGGGAAAGTGGGCGTACTCACTTCTTGATGGAAAGAATGTTTACAGAGGGACTGCTTGATCCTATCGAAGAAATGGAGATCCCATCTTCCCCACCTCAAGGGACTGAAGTCCAAAAGGTGCCGTTAAACATTGCCAAATTGATGGATTTCATGTCTTCAGAAGTTAGAACCACCATCATGTCCAAACTATATAAAGACCCTGAGCTAATCTCAGCTCTTCGAGCCTTCCTCAATGGAGAACTAAAGTTTGGGCTGCCACAATTTGCACAAATTGATGGAGCTGGGGAGATGCCAATAGAGGAGGAACACTTAGATCCACAACCCAACCTATGAGAACCTTATTATAGAAATACCTGTTAACAAGTTGGGACAATACTTTGAGGGTGATGAATCCAATGCAACCATACCAATCACTACTAAGGGATTAACTGTGAAGGGAATCCTTGATGGTGGCGCTGGGGTTAGCATTGTGACTAAAAATTACTGGGAAACTATGGGAAGACCTCACCTTGCGACCACAACCATAGTAGTGAAGATGGCCAATGGGTCTATTGTTAAACCTATTGGGATGCTAGAAGACCTCAAAATCAAGGTCTTTAAGGATTACCTTCATTGTTATAGATTTCTCCAAACACACTATGGCATCGGAGATGATCTTAGGAGTCCTTTCATGTGGGAAGCAAAAATGGTGCATGACTGGTCTAAAAACCATGTCTACTTGCAGTTTCAAGATTCTGTCATTCGAGTGGATCTTGTGACTGGTTAAGTACATCCTCTAGGAAACAGGTTTATAATTGATCATAGATCTGACCCCACTGCTCACTCGGCCCCATTGCAGTATTGTTACACGTGTAAAGCGGACACAGATGTTGGGGAAGATTCTCCTTATATGGATGTACTACCTGGGATGATTGAGTCGGACAATGTGGATTGGGTCCACCTAGCAGCAACCATAGACACTTGGGGAAATAGGGGGACGACCTGGGTAACACATGAGGGGGATAAAATGCCACCACTGGTACCTTTAAATATGCTAGAAGCAATGTATTTAGCTTCTGACAAGACTCGTCCTCATATAACGAAGAAAACATACAAGTGGGTCCCTAAATCTTCTTTACTGACCATGGTTGATGCTAAAAAACAGAAGCCTTGTAAGAAACATCCCATTCGCTCTAAGAAAAGCAAGGAAATGTGCGTTGGATTCCTAAAAAACTATTGGAAGCCCAAGGCTACTATCAAGGAAATGATCAAATCTGGGTTCCAAAACATAGTTTGTGTTCTTACTTGTCACCGGACCCATGTGAACTCAATCCTGTGGCTCCAAAACGAATTGAAGATCGCGGAAAGGAAAAAATCATGGAATGTTACACACTCGCTCTAGAGTTAGTTTGGGTACCAAAGAAAGAACGATTTGTTCCACCTAGCTCAAGAACAGGGAAATCAAATGAAGCTTGTTCCACCTAGCTCAAGAACAGGGAAATCAAATGAAGCTTCTTGCTCTTCATGTAGTTCCTATACGGAAATAGAAGCTTCGGCACAACCTCCACCTACCATTGTAAATATCCATACAAGCAAGAAAGAGTTTGCCCCTCCAGTTGTAAGTTCACCACCTACAACAATGTTGCAAATAAAATCATGGGAGAGTACCTTACCACTGTTGCAACTAGATGAAATGCATAGGGCGATCGAAAACTATTGGTTAAAGCCTTCACCCATAACAACTTGGAACAACTGGTTTCAAAGGGTGACGACATCATTTCAAACGGTATGATCTACCCAAGGAAGGGGGGAGTGTTTGCCGACAGTCATCATTCACTCACTCCCCTCTCAACTTTTCTCCCTGAATTCTTAATCTTCAATCTTAGGGAATGTATATATAAAGCCTTATACTCACAAAAAAGAAAAAAAGTAAAGAGCAAGAGCAATTAGCAAACGAATGTGCACAATAAAAGTCAAAACATTGACCCAGACCTACACATTCGCATCCGATACACTGAAACAGAAACCTATGTCATCAAACACCTTTGATCCTCATCATTCGAGTGATGGAGGGTAGGTAGGTTAGTACAATAGGAGTGTTTCTGTTTTAGAGTTGAGTGATTAGCAAAGTTCCCTTTTCCCACTGATGTGCCTCCTAGAGGTATTCTTTGTGTTTCCTAGTGTGTACAGGAACGTGTTGCTGTGGTTAGGATTTGGACCTTCATGGGATCTTTCTCTTGTTCACACTTCAAATCAAGCGCGACCATCAACACAAACAGGTGTTTCTTGTCCATTATCATTGTCCCTTATCTTTTTGCATCCATGTTTGTCTACTTTGATTGTGATTGGTAGCATAATATTCAACGCATTTGTTTAGTATCAAACATTAAATTCAATGTATTTTTGTCATAATCACTTGTCTAGGCTTAGAAATCAAGTAGTCCGACTAAGCTAGTTTGACCAAGCTAGGCGTTAGAGATCTTCTCTTAATACCATGGGGAATGACTTCCTAATAATCAATGGTTGCTTAGGTTCTTAATCCGATTTAGGCAGCATTGTGTGAAATGTACTAGGGATTTCTAGTGGGCTTAGTCCCTATTGACCTTTAGCTTAAGTATTATAAAGGGAGTTTACTAGTGTGATGAGCCTGGGGAGGGTAACAATGTTATATGGCCCCCCAAAGTTACAAAATTAAAATATTAAAAATGAACAAACAAAAAATCAAAGTGCCACAATGTAAAACCTTAAGCTGGAAGAGAAATCTCAGCTTGATGGGGTACTTCACTCACATGTATCGCCTATGGTACTAGAGCCCTAGAGGTTCCTAGTGTGTGCGCTTTTCCTTGAAAAACAAAAAACCCAAGGCATACAAAATAAGCACACGCATCAAAATTGAATCACTGTGAAAAGACTTTGGGGGGTCAAAGAAAAGGAAATAAGTCAAGCGATGATTTCATGAGCAATTCCTTTTATCGTAGCTTAACTACAAGGTCTTCTAGGTATAGCCTCTAGTCAGCCCTCGAACATGAAATACTTGGCTCTCGCGATTAAACAACTTAATTGACCAGAGAAAATTAAGAAGCTTATCCATGGTATTAATAGTCGATCTTTAGTGCCTTTCGACCGTTAAATTAGCGACCCTAGACTTGTTTAATTTTTTACCTTTACATCTGTTTATGCATTTGATTATATTGCAATTTAATGTTTATTGATGACAAATGGTTTAAAATTATGTTACCAATCAAATTGTCTACCTACAACTGCATATGCTTTTTAATTCAATATGAGAATGCAATTACTGTGCCAATGTTGTTTGATTTTGCAGTGACTGAAGAAGGCTAAGGACATTCATCTCAAATGCTCTTCCACCTTGACGAACGCGATGTAACTCAATAGCTTCCGAGGACGGAATCTACATCAAGAAGGGGGGCATGTTAACCCTCACGGCTCACGGACACCCTATCACCTACGACGGACGTTGTATTATTTACTTGGTAGAGTCAGGTACCGGGCTTGTCGGTCCAATAGGAAAAGGGTAAGAGTGATCGCCGATGAGAGGCGCACTCTAACTGGAACATTCAAGGGATTAGTTGGCTAAGCATGGGCGTCCAAGTGTGAATGGGGCGAGCTCATATAAAAGTCAACTAAACCTAAAATTCACTCATTCTCTCATTTGTGCAATTGAAGAGTGCTCTTGCTCCATCTCCATCTTCTTCTTCTTCATCTCATTGTGTGTGTGTGTGTATGCGTGAGAGAGAGAGAGAGAGAGAGAGAGAGAGAGAGAGAGAGAGAGAGAGAGAGAGAGAGAGAGAGAGAGTGCGATCGAGCATTGCGGCGGCGAGGCGGTTGAGCACGGCGTAGCGACGTCTCCCTCTTCTTCGCGGCGAGGAAACCTCCACGACAGGAAGCGTAGAGCGGTGAGTGACACACCAACGCCATCTTTGAGCTTGCTAGTTTAGGCTTGTTGTGTGCTTGGAGCCATTTGTGGCTCGCACGCGATGTATCGGCAAGTTCCTTGCATTGACACGTGCGACATACGCGCACACCGTCTCTCTTGTGTAGAGCATAAGAAGATCTTGTGTGATTTTTTTCTCTCCATCTAACCATATAGAAGGTTGCAAGGCCACAACTAGCCATTAAGAAATTCCCATAAAAAATATCCACATTGTACAAGGCAAATAGATTCCCATAGCACACACACCCCCTGTTTAACATTGTTGTATTAAAGCTGCCACTGAAGGCTACTCCTATGAAGCTGGTTTGGCGACTCACTTGAGATGACCTCGAGTAAGCAAGTAGCATGTCCAACTTTAGGTAAATTTAGGACCCCATGTTCATAACCTCAGCAAAGATGACACATCATGCGCTTGAAATTGGGATGGATACACTAGTGCTTATATCTTGTCTGTTCCAATCATTCCCTTTGCAACTACCAAAACAAGGAGAGACTAGTCAAGCGTGTTCGATCGTATCTACTATTGTATTGTTCTCATTGTGGTGCATTCATTGCCATCCAAAAATGTGAGGTGCATCTATGGCAAAGAGGCCAAGAAACAAGTATAAGGAGCCTGAAAATGAGGGATTTGTACTATGGGTGCGAAACTTGTTGCAAAGGCAAGGTGCCATTGAAAAGAGGGTACTGCACAAGGATACAAAGATATGAGCAGATGAGGTGGTGTTGCTCTTCTAATCAACTAATATGACACCATATACACATTTAGTAGATCCTCCAAGCTCATTAGGAAGGAAATGGGGTCTAAGAGGCCCTCTTTATTTGCCATGGGATTAAAAATGAGATTATGGAATGAGCAAATGGGTGGATGCCATGTGGATTGAAATGATGGTACCGCAGGGCCTAAAAGTGAGTGGTCAAACTCATAAGCATAGACACTCTTTTTAATATACAAAGAGAAAATATCTTATAAAATATAAAACCTAAACTTTTCACTAAAAATTTGGGGGTAAAAACCAATCCTTTCTCTCTCTAGTGGCTGCTAGTTTCTCCCTTCCTCTCTCCTAAAAGGGGGTCCCTCCAAAAACGTGTTGGGCTCCTGCTCTATTGTACCATCTATCACTTCTCTTCAGTCCACCTTGCAAATTGCATCTCTTTCCTCAATGTCACGTTTCCCTCCCAAAAAGCTCTTGCAACAGATGTTTGAACCTCCTTTCCCTCCTCAAGCTTACCTCCTATTGAAGCTCTCCATTTCTCTATGAACCTCATTACACACCTCTCTCTAAAGTTGAAAATCAACAGCATATCCTACTCCTAGATCTTCACTATTGCATGGATTCTCTCTCCTTAATAGGTTCCCTACTACTTCTTCCCCATTTAGCTCTCTAGAGTGGATCTACTTTCCTTTATAGTTGTTACCATATACATGTGGTAGTGATATGTGTGAACACACTTAGGACCGCCGAGGCATTTTTTTCCTCACTAGGAGGTTTTTCTTCCCTTGTATTGTATATACGCCCATCAACCTAGGGCTATATTATTTTTCTATTGCACACTAAGTAACACACTCTCTGTTGTGTGCCTTGAGCTTCCTTCGTCTTCTCCAAGCTGTGTGTATTTTCGTGCAACCCGAATTTTAACAATTGGTATCAAAGCAGGTTGCATCCTCCCGGGCTTAGTCACTAGCAGCTCCAAAACACACATGCTCACTTTCTCCGATTTCTATAAGCTGCGGTGAGCTTCAGTAGGTCGACAAATACTTTGGGCTCAGATTTTTTATTCGGGCTCATTTCAGCCTACGTTTCCACTATAGGCAGTATTGTGCAAGCTATTTTGTCATTTTGTGTAGAATTTTTGTCAGTGTCATTTTTTGCATAACAGGTCCCTTACAGTATTCTACGGTTTGTGATATATAGCACGCGTAGTTCCTGCTTTGTCTCTCCTCTTTTCGGGCAATTTTCTCATCAGGTGCAGCATTTGCCATGGCTGACAACAACACATATGTGTTCAAGATGTTTGATGTTGAGGATAGATTGGATGGGGACAATTACCCTATGTGGGCTTATATGATGCAACATGTCCTTGTGTCAAAGGGCATTTGGAATATTGTGCAGGGCATTGATGTACATCCTGGTTCTGAGGATGTTGCAAATTTTGGTGGTAGGGATGCTGCTATGAGAGCTATTTGATAGGAAATAAGACGTAGCTAAATAGATATTTGAGTAGATTACTTAATGAAGAGAGATAGATTTCACACACAAGAGATTATAGAGTAGAGAGAGAGAGAGAGAGAGAGAGAGAGAGAGTACACACGATATACGTGGTTCACCCAATGTGGGCTACGTCCATGGGAAAGCAACCACAATGGCTTTAGTACTTCAAAACAAGAAGTAGTTTACAAAGGGATTATACCCTTAATGGAGCTCCCACCTTTATTCACTCTCACCACCTCACACTCACCTTGTTGCATCAACTTCACACTCTGAAATGTGTGTAGAAATGGCCTCCTTTTATAGGCCAAAAGGGCTGCCCTCTCTCATGAGAGGCAGCCATGTGTAGCCGCCCTTGTGTAGATAAGTCCAAATCGGACCCTCCAATCCGCCCATGTGTGGCCGCCCTTGAGAAGACAAGTCCACTTTTGAATTCGGCCACTGGCCACCGGCCATCGGCCATTGACTTCCGACCACCGGCCAACTGACGGTTGTTTTTCAACCACTTTCCGGCCGCCGTCCTGCCATAATATTTCGGCGAAAAGGAATATTCCGGCGAGGGAAAAAAAAGTCTCGGGGGCTTCCGCCTCCGAGGCCCCTAAAGTTGCCCCTGATTTTTGGCCGTGAAATTTTTGATTTTTGGCGAGTGATTTTCCTTCACGCACGATGGCTTCTCCTCATAGTGGGGGCCTTACAAATGTGCGCTTTTACCACATAAAATTACAAGGGTAAATCAGGCTCCATACTTAACACTATTTTGCCTACAAGTGAGAAAGATCGTTGGGATGTAAAAGATGCACACGCTCATGCTTTGATTGTGTTCTCTGTGAAGCCCACTATTACTCCTCATATTCGTTCAGCAAAATCTACAAAACAGGCTTGGGATATTTTGGCCGGTCTTTATGCAAGTTGCAATGAGGCTAAAATTGCATTGTTGCATAAAGAGCTGGATTCTAAGATTATGCATTGTTGCATAAAGAGCTGGATTCTAAGATTATGCATGAGGAAGATGAGAGGGAAATTTTCCTTCTTGGTATCAAGGATATCAATGAGAAACTTATTTCTATGGGCAAAGTCATTTCTAATAGTTTCCTTGTGCAGATTGTTCTTGATGCTTTGCCAAATTCTTACCACACTTTTGCTAGTACTTGGAGACTTATGACCCAAGGTGAAAGGAGGAGAGTAATGCCATGTGCTAGTCTCCACCTAACCATGCTATTTTATAGCCTCCCCCTAGCATACACACTATCCGACCGTGCCGGTGGCCTTGCCCGCAGGACTAGTGTCCTTACATTACCCCCCCTTGGAGAATCATTTTCATCCTCAAAAACAAATGTAGGAAAAAGTTTCTTAAGTGCGGAGACATTCTCCCATGTAGAGCCCTCTTTATGACTATCTAGCCATTTTACCAACACCTGTCGTATGACATGATGTCTGGTGCGAAGATCATGAGAATCCAAAACCTTTTCGAGTTCATGAGGGATGCTTGGCGGCTCTATAATGTCAACTAACACCCCTGTGTCAATGACATTATCATTCTGTCCTAGCTGTTTTTGTAAACAGATAACATGAAAAACAAGATGAACTTGTGAGTTCTTGAGGAGAGCTAACTTATACGCCACTTGACCTATACGTTTAAGAACAGTAAACGGTCCAACATAACGTGGTGAAAGTTTAGCAACTTTTCCCATCTTCAGACTTTTTGAATCTCCGGAACCTTGAGAAAAACCTTTGGAAAGTAGCAAGACGGCACTGCTCATTTGCGTACTTCTCATATCGATCTTGAGCTTGCTTAACATTCTGTCGAGCAACTCGAATCATATCAAAATGGTCTTGGAGAAAATCCTTCACTTGTTGTATCTTCTTTGTAGCCAACCCCACCGTAATGGTATAAAAACATAAATGGACTAGACCCTGTAGTCACATGCTTTGAACTATTATAAGCAAATTCCAATATAGGTAAGTAGTCTTCCCAATTGGTTTGCTTCTTGCTAACGAACACTCGTAGCATATCCTCTAGCACTTTCGGTTTGCCATCTATTTTTGGATGATCAATCGTACTAAGATTAAGTGTAGTTTCCAACTTTTGAAACACATCTCTCCAAAAGTGATTATCAAACTTTCGGTCTCTGTCACTGATGATACTAGTTGGAAGACCATAGAGTCTATATATATGCTCTATAAATAGCTGTGCTAATCCCGGTGTCTTAACCGTAGTCTTAGTGGGAATGAATCGACACATCTTTGTTAGACGGTCTACAATTACCCATATGGTATCATGGCCACGATTTGTATTAGGTAGTCCTCCTACAAAATTTATAGAGATACTCTCCCACTACCCTTGTGGAATCTCTAAAGGATGTAAAAGGCCACCTACCTTGAGGCGCTCTGCCTTATTAACTTGGCACTGTTGGCAGACTTACGAATACCTGGATGACCAGCACTTGGACTATCGTGACACTCAAATAATATTTTGCGCCTAGTGTCTGAGTCCTTTGGCACACATAATCTACCCTTTTGGAGTAAGTAGCCATCGTCATTGGAAAAATTCTTCTATCGCTTAAGCTCGTCCTAAGTAGGCGTGGAGCTACATGTGTTGGAGTTTTTATCTACTCGTGCAGAAACATGTTGGTCTAGCCGTGCAGAGACATGTGAATGTGAGGGATCCGTGCTTAAAATTTCACTCCACACTTTAGCATATGATTAATCTTGTGCACACTTGCCATGTAGTGACTCTAAAATTCAATTTTATTTTTGTGAAAGCAAGTGAATTAATCTGAGGCATCTGGCTTAGTGCATCCGCGACTACATTATATCGCCCCTTGCGATATTGTAGCTTACAATCATAATCTTGAGGGATCTTTGTCCATCTAGCTTTACGACCCTTCAAGGCCGTTTGAGTAGTAAACCATTTTATACTCTCATGGTCAAACACCACTTCAAACTCGACACCATATAAATAGTGTCTCCACTTTTGTAAAGCATGAACTATGGCATAAAGCTCCCTCTCAGAGACAAAATAATTCTGATGTGCTCTATCCAACTTTTTACTTTCAAAGGCTATAGGTCTTCCCTCCTGGAGAAGTACCGTACCACTTGCTTTATCACTAGCATCAGTCTCTACCACAAACGGCTTAAGTGGGTCAATGATTGCTAGGATGGAAGCAAGTGGCTAAAGCTACCTTGAGCTGTTCAAAACCGCGTTGTTGGGCTTCTTCCCAAGAAAAGGTCTTACCTTTTTCTTTAAGTTGATATGCATAGGACATTGATTTTGGCATAATCACGGATATATTATTGATAAAATCTAGCCATGCCTAAGAAGATTTGAAGCTCCTCAACCGTGTTGGGATGTGGCCATCAAAGAATGGAAGCGACCTTCTTAGTGTCCATCTTGATGCCAGAATAAGAGATCACATGACCGAGGTAATGTATTGCTATTTTAAAGAAATCACACTTGCTTGGCTTAGCATACAGGGCGTGAGTTTGTAGATGTTCAAACACTAATCGTAAGTGTTCTTTGTGTTCATCTTTAGTCTTACTGTAAATGAGAATGTAATCAAGGAGAACCACAACAAATTATCCAAGATAGGGATGTAAGACACTAAAATGAGTGTCATAAATGTAGCTAGAGAATTGGTTAAACCAAAAGACATAACCAAAAATTCAAAATGCCCGAACCATGTTCTAAAGAAAGTCTTAGAGGTATCCTTCAAAAGGATACGCACCTGGTGGAATCCTGAACGAAGAGCTATCTTTGTATAGTATCTTATCCCATGGAGTTGATCAAACAACTCATCCACTCGAGGCAGAGGATACTCATTCTTGATGGTTATGGCATTTAATCCGTGATAATCTACAGACATGTGCATAGTACCATCTTTCTTTTTTACCAATAAAATTGGAGATGCCCAAGGCGAAGTGCTAGGTCTAATGAAACCACGGGCGAGGTAGTCAGCCAATTGACTCTCAACCTCCTTGGTCTCACTAGCACTCATACAATAAGGTGGTTTACTCCCGATTTAGTGCCCAGTAGGACATCTATGCCATGCTGCACATCACTTGTAGGGGGTAAACCCGACGATATCACTTGAGAATACATCACTATACTCCGTGAGTAAGTGAGTCAGCTTTTGCCGTGCAAAAGGAGAAAGTAAACTAGAGTTTTGCTAGGATGGATAATCTTATAATTCCTTTAATGTTTGTTTTACAACAGTTGCATGTTGCTCAACGTAATTAGAATTAAGAGCACTTTGCTCCTTAGAATTGTTAGCACTTTGCTTTTCATTAAAATTCATTTCACTTCACATACCATAACTAGAATCCACAACACTTTGCTCTTGAGAATTCACAAGACTTAAGCAATAACACCAAAAGACTTCATCTATTAAATCTGCTTTCTGTAAAATAGAAAGCTCGACTGTACATATAAGAGGTGCAATGGTATATTTTTCTCACCAAGCAAGAGCACATGTTTACCATTGGCCATATAGGGTAAGGAGTTGTGTTTTTTGTAACTAGTGTGAAATATCTTTCCTAAACCATGCAGCCACTCCCGTCCTAAAACTACATTAGCACGGTCCATGTTCATAACTTGAAAGTCAACGGTCATTGTCTGATCTTGAACAATAAGCTCAACCCCTTGAACTACCGTGTCCCATACTTCTTTATCATTTCTAGACATCTATTCTAACACATACTTGTGGGAGCAGGGTGTTTATGTAAGCTTTAATTTCTTGACTAGCTTATAGTTCAAGAAGTTATGAGTTGCACCATCATCCACTAAAATACAAACATGTTGTTTGTTAATAGTGCCATGCATGCGAAACTCATGGGGGCCAAAGGTGGGCTGCCACATTGAAGCAGGCACACAACAGTTGTGCTTTTCTTCCATATGAAGAACCTCTACAACACAATATTTAGGAGATGAATCTAATGTAAGGCATTGCATCGTGTGCATGGCCTTTTCTTTGCCTTGCAAAAGAGGACAATCCTTCTTGTTATGCTGGTCCAAAAGACATCTGAAACACAAATTGTGTTTCTTTGCACACTTATAATCGGCAGTGCTAAGAGACCCACGTGGAGTATCTCGTGATTGCTTGAGCTTCTTAGCCTCTTGAGGACGCGAAGAGGTAGATTGTCTCTTGTTCCTCTTGGAATGTGTGGGAGATCTACCTCACCATTGGATCTTAGCCAAATTGCTCTTAGCAAAAGTATTCTTAGAGTAGGCATGAGTGATGGCTTCTTCCAAAGTTTTTGGATGTTGGGTCTTGACATGAAGACGATAGTCTTTGTCAAGACCCCTATTGAAATCCCATATCTTTTGGAATCTATCTAGACCTTCTAGTTTTAATATGATTTCTTCACACACACACACACACACACATATATATATATATATATATATATATATATATATATATATATATATATATATATATATATATATATATATATATATATATATATATAGAGAGAGAGAGAGAGAGAGAGAGAGAGAGAGAGAGAATGATTTCGTGAATATGTATATCAAATGTGGTGACCTCATCATGAAAGCACATAGAGTTCTTGATGAGTTTTTGTTCAAAATATCGTCTCTTGGAATGTGTTGATTTCAGGATACACCAAACATGGGTATAGAAAGGAAGCAATTGTCTATTTCAACCGAATGCGAAGAGAAGGCCTTTCATAAAATGCAACCACCTTGATTGCGCGATATGCTCAACAATTTGTAGGGTAGAAAGCTCTGGGCTGTTTTCAGCAACTGCGAAGAGAGGGCATAATCACCTATGCTTGCATCTTGAAGGCATGTGGTGCTAAGTAGGACGCCAATATGGGCAACATAATTGATGATGGTATTGTTAGTCAGGGATTGCTAAACACGTTATTGTCGTGTATGCTAGATGTGTTGTACTTCAAAAAGAACAAAGAGATCTTAAGAAACTGCCCATCTGGAATGTTAAGTCTTAAATGCATTGATTGCAAGATATGTCGAACAGGAGCGGGGCAAGAAGCTCTGGACTTTCTTTTGTTGACGCAAAGTGAGCGCATCTCTCTAGATTCAATGACCTATGCTTGCTTGGCAATTTGGAAAACACTAGATGGGCAAAAGAACTCACGATGGTATTGTCAGTCAGGGGTTGTCAAAAACACATTATGTTTGGCACTGCCTTGGTCAACATTTATGCCAAATGTGGCAGGGCTAGGAAGCCCTGGGTTGTGTTTAGCCAGTGTGAAGCGAGGACATCTCTCCAAATGCAATCAACTATGCTTTCGTCTTGTAGGCATGTGGCACTACACAAGACACTGATATGGGCAACAAAATTCACGATTATATTGTTAGTTAGGGGATACTAGAAAAAGAAGTTGTGCTCGGCATTGTGTTGGCTGACATGTATGCCAATTATGGAGAAAGTACAAAATTTGTTTAAAGAACTTCTTATATAAAATGTTGACTTTTGGAACGCACTCACTGCAAAATATGTGGAACATGGGCAGGGCCAAAAAGATGTGGTGTACTTCTGGAAGCACAATGAGTTCTTGAGGGGCAGAATGTTAAGTCTTTGAATGCATTGATTGCGGGATATGCCAAACAGGGGCGGGGCCAGGAAGCCCATTTTCAGCTAATGCGAAGCGAGTGCATCTCTCCAGATGCAATCACCTATGCTTGCATCTTTAAGGCATGTCGCCATTTGGAAGACACTGAGATGGGCAAAAGAAATGATCATCACCACTACTAACAAGTAACTTTGTGTTGTTCCTCTTCTTTCAAATTACCCTCATGAATGCTCCTTTCAGATTTGGCTCTCAAGCCAATACCCAAGTCGTCTCGAAATAGTTGCATCACTCACCTTGTTTGAACTCAAGCATGCTGAGAAGATCCTGCAGAAAGTGGGAAATGCCAACATAATGAAGATGCGAGAGAACATAACTTTGCTCTTTTACTACTTTTCCAGTAGGTGCAAATCGTCCGCCTCCACTGATCCAAATTGATATGGATGATCAATCCAAACATTGAAGGCATGTGCAAAAGCAACTTGAACAACAATAGAGGGAGGTGGTGGAGAAGGAACAACAGTAGAGGACGGTGCTCCAAGCTTTTTGTTCTGTGATCAAGGTCCTGCAACAAAGGGCAGAAGCACGACTATGTCTCCCAGCTTCCACTTAGGGTGGCAAGGGGGGAATGTCCAAGCTTGGTGGCAAAGGAAGAGGATTGCTACGCTCCTATCCAGGTGACATTGGGGGTAGATCTGTTGGAAGATTTATTGGAAAACCATGAAGCCATCCAAGACACGATACATGTAAACCAATGGCGGAATGCAAGGTGAGAGAATGACAACTTTCCTTCCCTTTCACCTTGGCCACACCTAATGGCTTGCGTAAAGGCATGGGTGACAATGTAGCAACTAAAGGTCTTGGTTTAACTATATCAGTTTCTATTGAACGAGTTATGAAGCTCTCATTTGCGCATCTTGAGGGGTAGGTGGAAAGACTCCACGAAGAGAAAACTTACCGGTTCTAGACTCTTTGACGTGCAAATGTGCAATAGGTGATGTGATGCACATACTCAACAAGCTCTTCAACATGCATAGATCATCACCTACATCAGCTCTGTCCTTGTCGTGCTTAGGGTTTTTGTAGTACTACTTGTATTGTATTCTTAAGAAGTTGTAATACATCTCTTAGCTTCCTAGCAAACCTCTGCTTTACAAAGCCCTTGTGAGAAAGTTTCTTATGCCTCTCCTTGTCCAGATCCTAGAGCATGCAGATTGCAAGATATGCCCAAAATGGTTAAGACAAATCTAGAACCCCTTGCTCTACATCTATATAGTAAACAATTTATTCAGGACATCGGCCTGAGCCCAAAGCTCCATGATTGAAGATTAGGCTAGACATGACTGGCATGACAGAAGTATAAAAGACAAAGAAACCATTATATAGAGGATGATATTTACTCGGTTGCCTCCTTAGATAGCAACATACCATCTCATGTCTGAACCACAGTCATGTCCGACTTAGTTTAATGGATTTTAACATAATACAAAGTAAATATTTCTTTAAATGGTTATAGTTTTTTATTTAAATAGTATAACGTAGATTCAAAATTTCATAAAATCCAATATCTAACCAACCCAAATGGTTTTCTCATATCAAACTGATCATTTAATGTGGGAGAATAAACATGAACAAGGGTTGGAATATAGACATGTGCTTACAGATCTATCTCAACACGGGGGCAATGGTAAAGGGGTCCAAATGAGAGATGGTATGTCAAAGAGCAAGGCTAGCCAATGGAGCTTAAAGGCCTTAGGGTTAGCTTCATTGAAGACCTCCAAAGGTTAGTGTTAAAAGTCCTTTGACATGAGGTAAGCTAGGGTTGTGCTTGAGGTGGGAACCCGGCCCAAGCTTGAGGTGCTTGTCATGCTTGATGATTGAGATGCTTGAGGTGCTTGTCATGCCTGAGATGCTAGGGTTGTACTTGAGGTGGGAACCCGGCCCAAGCTTCAGGGGCTTAAGGGCCAAACTTGTGGTGGGAACTGGGCCCAAGGTTGAGGGGCGTGAGGTGTCAAAAAGTCAACAAATATCCCTACAAGGAGGGGGCGAGCCCTACAAGTTGGGAGCATGAGAGAGAACACACACACCCTTACTCAAGGCAAACCTAGACCAAGGAGCCAACAAGAACACATGTCAACCTCCTCTTCATGGTGCCCTCATGGTGTGCCTAAAGCCTATTGGTTGGCCTCCCAAGGGGTCTAATGATAAATTAGTTAATTTAATTAATTGTTTTTTAATTTATCAAGTCCTCTCTCTCAAAGGAGAAATGGGGACACTTGTCCCAAGACTACCCTTGTTGCTTGTTATGCATCTTGCATGTGATTCGCTAGGCTTGCAAGGGTCCAATGAGCTTCAAGCATGAGCTACAAGGGGGGGTCGACCAAAGCAAGAAGGGGGCTAGCTTGGGGGGTATACTCTCCCACACACACTCACACACACACTCTCATTGTGTGAAGTGCAAAGTGCAAGAGCTCCATCTCCTTCTCCAAGCCAGTAGAGAAGTTGAGAGCCTGCACCAACACTCTTGGCTACGGAATGAAAATCCAACCAAGAGCCATGCTTCAATGCTTAAGCTTTCCATATTCTCTATCTTCATTACTATGCTATTAGGTATGCTAGCAAGAAGAGTGATGATAAGTGAGGAACCACTTCTTTCTCCTATGGAACGTTTCTTCTTCCTCTTCCCTACCCTCATTCCCCGCTAGCTCTCTCCACCTTTGAAGGTGTTTGAGGCCTTGGGGACTGAGGCTTGGGATAGTTACTGCTTTTTGCAAAGTTTATGTTATGCTCGTGATGCATGAATCTTTCCATCTTTATTGTATCACCTAGGTCACAAGGAACACAAAGATTGTATTGTACCAAGTCTCTCTTGATGGCATAATCTATAATACAAATGCCTATTGGAGGGGGGGATTGGCTCCACATAAATCCGGTCCTCAACTATTTTCATGTTCTCTAAGCTCTCTCTCTTGAAAAAGTAGGTCACAAGGAACACAAAGATTGTATTGTACCAAGTCTCTCTTGGTGGCATAATCTATAATACAAATGCCTAATGGAGGGGGGATTGGATCCACATAAATCCGTTCCTCAAGTGTTGTCATGTTCTCTAAGCTCTCTCTCGTGATGCATGAATCTTTCCATCTTTATTGCATCATCTAGATCACAAGGAACACAAAGATTGTCTTGTATCAAGTCTCTCTTGATGGCATAATCTATAATACAAATGCCTATTGGAGGGGGGATTGGCTCCACATAAATCCGGTCCTCAACTGTTGTCATGTTCTCTAAGCTCTCTCTCTTGAAAAATTATTGTTCGTGCCAAGTTAACTAAGTACTATGTTTATGTTGCTACCATCAATTAAGTTCATCTCTATGCTCATAAAGTAATCTCATAAAAATGCTTTCTCTAATGTTCCTAATTTCGCTACTCTCAAAGTTCATCTCTATGCTCATAAATTAATCTCATAAAAATGTTTATGTTGCTACCATCAATTAAGTTCATCTCTATGCTCATAAAGTAATCTCATAAAAATGCTTTCTCTAATGTTCCTAATTTCGCTACTCTCAAAGTTCATAGGCCATTTCCATTACATTGGTATCAGAGTATTTGGTTTCTCTTTTCTTGCTTAAGAAGACAGGTCCTTAAGTAGCCTATGAATGGTTGATTTTGTTAATTATATTAGGGTAAGTGGGACTGGGATCTATTATCGGTTTTGTTGAGCCCATTATGTGGGATATGGTGCACACCTCGGGAGCTTTAGTCTTAATAATGGAGTCTTTTTAGACTTGCCTACAGCTTTACCATTATTGAGTCATAAAAAGTTTGAAAGGAGATATCCCTCAACAACTTTGCAATATTATACCCACTCCACTACTCTCTATAATTAACCAATTCGAGCTGTGGGTGTAGATACTTAAGTGTTGATTTTCAAAGGTTAAGAGGAGTAGCAACTAAGGTTTTGAATTGCCAAAGCATACTAAGTGAGTACTCAAATTTTGTTAACATGGATGACAATAACCAAGAGAGTAGAATGAACATTGATAACTTTGATTTTTCACATGAAGGTGCTAATGATGATGCCCCATGTTTGTCAATTATCTTGTTATTAGGTTGCAGCAAGCTATGCGCAACCTTGCTCTGCAAGCCGAAATTACTCAACAACTTCGCACTTATGGGGTTTCCATTCCTCTCCAAGAGGAGAGAGAGCTTAGGATGCCTCTTGAAGACAACCCCCAAAAGAAGATTCTCTCCCATACGAGAGGAGGAATCCAAAGAGCAAGAAAGTGATGAATCTTTAAGTTTCTATGAAGATGTGGCTCCACGAAGACAGCGGTCTAGACGGTCACCAACTCCTCCCAAGAGGAAACGGTCAACCCACATTCCTTCTCCTCATCACTCCAAAAGGGAAGAGAGGAAACAAAGGAAGAAATGGGCAAGAAAGAGGTCACCCTCTTCTGGTTCTTCTTCACCTTCCTCCTCTTCCGACAAAAGCTATGGCTATTCTCCTAGAGAATACAAGATGGGAGGACATCGCAAATCATACCTTGCATGGCGAAGGTCGCAAGGAAAAGAAAGAGGTCACACTCTTCTGCTTCTTCTTCACCTTCCTCCTCTTTTGACGAAAGCTATGGCTATTCTCCTAGAGAATACAAGAGGGGAGGACATCACAAATCATAACCTGCATGGTGAAGTTCACAAAATCTCAAGAAATTCAAAGAGGGAGGAAAGAGTATCTCTTTTCTCACCTATGATGGCACCTTTGGTGCCATCGACAAAGTATTGGCCTTCATCCAGCACTTTGTTGTGGACTTTGGAGACGAGGGCTTCACAGAGTCCTCTAAGCTACGCCATGTAGCTATGCACTTTCAGAAACCGCTCGTCAATGGTGGGCTAGCTTTCGTGGCAATGAAGAAGCTCCAAAGACATGGAAAACTCTACAAGTTTCCATCATGAAGCAATTCCTTGCAAGTGATGTAAAGGAAAAAGTGCTTACCGAATAAATGGCGCAGCTTGAAGCTTCTCTCTCATGAGTCTATACACAAATATGTAGACAAGTTTTGGGGTTTACATCTCAAGGCTACTGTCTTCCAAAAGATAGTCTTCGTCAAGCAAAAGCAACAATTTTGTGTGGGATTGAGATGGATGAGTACGTCAACTCTCAATGACTTTTCTATCACTGAAGTAATCCACCACACCATGGTTACTTCGCGCATCAATTTCCAACAAGGGGCTAGACGGAATATCAAGCCCATGGAAAACAAAGACAAAAATGATGCAAAGGGGAAAACCAATGCCTAAAATTCTTCCCAAGGCAATTCCAACAATAACAACAACAACAATCGGTCCAAGGAGAAGGGAGTCTACAAAGGTAAAAATAAACTCTCTCATGAAGATCTTGAAGTTGTTTCCAAGGACCATAAATTTTTTAAGTGCGAAAAATTGCAAGGTCCGTTATATGCATCCACTTCCTAATGCCTATATGTTTGCTTGGTGCAACACATAAACCTACGGGGCAGGGCACGACTTTCCTGTCTTATATTTTTGTAGAGACCATAATGCCAAGTCTCTACCATACTTTTGTATGGCACTTCTGCATGATGTGCACTGTATACTGAACATTTTCAATTTGTGGTGCTTCATTGCAAGATGAAATGTCTAACTATTAACATTGATTTTATGTAGTTCGACACAAACATTGTCCTTTGGTTTGGACAATTGGATGGCACCCATACACAATTATCAGGTCGGCAATGCAGTTTAATTATTATAGTATGTTGATGCTTTTTGTATTTTGGAGTTTGTCAATGCTTCCTTGAGTTTACTTTAGCTACATGTTTTCCTCACTGGTACATGCTCGATTCAATCATCATATCTATATATCAAATAAATACACACTTCTTTTCTCATAGATACTTTTGGGTATATCATATTATGTTCTATAGATGTTCTATAGCAATGCCCACCAAGCAAGACTAAGTGTTTTTTTCTTCTTTAATCTATCGTGTCTCTAGCTCTCTCTCTCTCTCTCTCATGCCCAAGTGTGGTAGATTGGTTATGCCATATCCCTCTTAAATAACAAGTCTTGAGTTGTCAACGAGTGCTAGCTCAGTTGATAGAGCAAGAGCCTCTTGTGTCTAAGGTCTTAGGTTCAAACCTCCTTGACAACTCGTGTGACATGAAGCCCTTAGGGCCTGTACCCATGGTCTATATGATGGATTGGCCACCTTTAACCGGCTGGGATACTCCACCTCACGGAGTCAGGTGTGTGAGTTGTAACTTCAAGTTCTTACTTTCTCTTTAAAAAAAAGAAAAAACCAAGTCTTGAGTTGAACTGTCCTCGTCGGATAGGTCTCTCTCTCTCTCTCTCTCTCTCTCTCTCTCGGAGTATTCTTCCAAGCCATCGCGGCTTTTCTCCAACAACAAGAGTTGCTCGGAGCGCGCAGAAGCTCGACATTTGTTCGTAAATGGTATGCTCGACATTGATTCCAGAGAGAGAGAGAGAGAGAGAGAGAGAGAGAGAGAGAGAGAGAGAGAAGGTTGGCCCGTAACAGAAAAGGGCCTCTTGATAGTTTAGCGATTCAGCAACTTGTTCATACAGCCAAACGCTCATGTAATTTTGTTGCCGAGAAACGTTTTACACGAAAGAGAGAGCGAGCGTCATGTTTTTGGTGCGGGTGAGCTAGAGCTAGAGGGTGATCACAGGCGTACATGACATTCATGGCTTTACAACTCGCTTGAGCAGAGAAGACTTTCATATTGGTATTGCTTGTCTTTCAGTTTGTTCAGGGGGCGTTTTGATTGCCTCTAAAGTTATAGGCTCCCCTGTTGGCAGGACTGACATGTTCGATCATGTTCGGCAGCCGGCTAGTCTTGTTTGACATTAGTCTGGGTAGGTTAGACTGGACTAAAAAAAAGGTTATTTGCACGTCTGAAGTCACGCTAAGTCAAAGAGAAAAAAACATGTAGTGTTTTTGCTTCGACTTCTTACTTTAAACTTCTTTAGCGATCACATCTAGGTCTCGCGACCTTTAGCGGACGTCGAGATGCAATAGACTCATCATCATTTTCATCATCGAAATCACCCCTACCAGTGAATAGAGACAAAATGTTGTAGAAATTTCACTCATACTCAAACAAACAGACATTTGCTGATGGTTCCTGGAAGCCTCAGCTTCCTATTCCTAGGGCAAAACCCTATTCCAAGGAACTTCCGTTCCTTATTTTGAATCTCGAGAATCAAGGTTCTCGCCTCTGGATCTCACCTTTTAGACTCAGGGCATGGCATTCTTGCAACTCTTTTCTGACTCTGTTCCAGAGTCCTCTTCTCGCAGAACAACTCTGCTTTCCTGGATGCGAAGTCCTGACTTGGGAATCTCAACTTCCGAATAACAACTCGAGAGACTACCTGTCTCCGATCCGTGGATCTACTTCTCAAACTCGGGTACGAAACCCTTGGGCTGATCTGGCTCTAGTTCCTTAGAGCGCTTTCTCGTACAGAGGCTCATGCCTTCCTCTGCTCCTACTCCCTCACTAAGAGGAAGTACACCTGCAAACAAATACTTAGAGATCATAACATGAAAATCGTTACCTTCAAAGTCTCGACGCTCGAAACGCAACTCGGTTCTCGAAAAGCAATTCCCCGGAAGAGATCTTTTACATAGAAAATCCTCTCTTCCAATCCTACACACAAAAGAGGTGTGTTCTCGGGTTCCTTCTCGTAAATCAGCCCCATCTACAATGTTTATGGGCTGAAAACAGAGAAAAACAGCAACTTGTCGTGATGGAAACACGCTCCGTAGGAACTTCTTTGCGAGGAAACTTGCGCACTGGGGCTTGGCGACATCTGGTACACTTGGGGCAGCCATGGGCATCACCGGCAACGTCTTCTTTTGCGGATGAAATTTGCAGCAACATCTTCTTCTTGCAAAACACCGATCTCCTCCTCTGAGTGAGGGCATGTGATGCTTTTATAGCTCCTGGCCACGGGTACAAATAGCTGCGCAGGATGCTCGCGTAGCGATCGCGGCCGTTTTTTTTTTGCACTGTTCTGCTAGAAAAAGAGAGAGAGAAACATTGGCTGATATGTTGCCTTATTTATCAGATGGCTGCCCACTTATTAAGTGGGCGGCCGACGTATTTTAAAATAGTATGAATCTGTCCAAAAACTCAATGAAACCTTATAAGTTAAAAACAATGCTTTCACAACACTTCCCAAGCGTCCCTGGATGCAATCACATGAACAGTTGCAATGCAGACATAGACTTCCTCGCGGGAAAGCATTTGCTTTTCCTAAAAGCAATCCGGCTTTCTCAGAAAGCATCTGTTTTTCCTCAAAGTTTCCTCTGAACCCATCTTCATTCAAGTGCTTACTTTTCCTTGTGCACAATTCTAACATAGTTCGGAATTTCCTCTCGACTATGGATATCTCCTTTCTGATGCACCCGTTACTCACCTTGTGACGCATCAGGAATACCCATCACCTAGTCCTTTCCTACCAAACTTACGGTACAATCTCCTTCGTGATGCTCTGTCACCCATCCTATGACGCATCAGAGATGTCCGTTCCCGGATGGTTGGATACTTCTTTCGATGCTCCCTGTCACCCATCCGATGTGACGCATCAGAAGTACCCGTTCCTGGTGGCCTTACAAATATTCCTGTTCTTAGTGCTCCCGCTATTACTGTGAATGACGCACTAGGAATACGTTGTACTCGGATGTCTCGAGTGAGAAAAACCCTCTCACTTAAAGTTCCAATAATTCATTTAGAATTTTTTTTTTTCTTGGTATTCCAAGCGAGAAAACCCTCTCACTTATAAATCCAATATTTCATTTAGAATTATTTTCATGTTAGATAAAGCCAACATCCCTCTCCCTTATAAACAATTGTCCTCAACTGTAAAGATCCAATTGAACTACCGGGGAGAAACTGGAAAGATTCCAAATCTTGCTCAATGGTGAGTTGAGCTAGTCCTTTCTCAAACGAGAACTTAAAAATTAAATTAATGAAAAAGTTTCAATAATTCAATACTTACTTTACCGATTCATGTCCTTCCTCTAGTACCTCGTGGATATCCTTCACCAATCATCAAGCTTACGAGCCATGTAAGAACTCGTCATTAAGGTCTTTCCAACAAATCGGAAGTTTCCTTATCCGAAAATCTGTTAAGTCAATGCCGCCTTCTCAAATTCGAGAAGAATAATCTTCCTAGAAATCAATCTAGGTATCTGTCCTTGCGCATAATCCTGCGTTGTTAGTTCAGAGGGTATTAAACCTCTTGTGTCCACCCACATAGGGAATGCCCAAATCATAGAGCTTCTAATGCGCAAAAAGGCGCTCAAGAGAGTATAACAAACTCCCATCTAGTTTCTGAAAAGGAAGTTGGTTCATATTCCGTTCAGCAGAAAAAAAATTCGACCCACCCTGGCATAGGTCTGTATCTTCATGTGTTATCCATGCAAAGGTGTACATAATTTTTAAGCTGTGTTAGAGTTTCGGTGAACCTGGGAAATTACCTTCCCTTAGTAAGATCCTTAGAGCGAAGACGCTCAACCTGACGATCCCGTGGCTCGATCTTAGAGCAAAACCCGCTTATCAAATAAACTTGGATTTTAAATGTGGAATTCTACGAGCATAGGCCAAGGCCGTCTCTTGCTTCTTCCCTCATAAAGAGAGTATTACTTCACTTGTGCAAAAAGCACTACCATATTTTCCCTTACCAGGTAGGGGGTGTAGGCTTAAAGAGTACTGAAGCTTAATGAAAGTTTTTCTTTGCTTGAAAGCTCAGAATGGTTCCTTGGTAATTTCCTATCCGCAGTAGCAGGTAATCTGTTTGAGAATTACTGGATACCAGATCAATCATGGACCTTCCGAATGGTTAAGCAAAGCAGTTCATCGTATAAAACAATGTTCTGACTCACCCTACTCTCATAAACACTCAAGAGTGATCAGTCTTGGTTAGACATGCATTCCTCATGCGAAAAAGAAAACGCACTTTGTAACTTCCTCAAAGTTGTAACTTTGATCAGACCTGCCCTCTCACTTGAAGTTTGACGGTCTTCTATTTAAAAACTCAGGAGTTAGATTGAATTCCCTTACTCCAAACATTCTCCGGATAGCAACGTATCCTTTGAGGAGAGGTAACGAAAATTCGCTGTTTCTGTGCTCAATGGTTCCCCTCCCACTGCGGGGATTAGATTCTATGTACACTAAGGTGTACACTTTCAACTTTTATTGTTGACTCCACCATCTTCTGCAAAGTATCTTGCAGATGCATGTACAAATTCGGGCAAAAGTCCGTTGAATCATCTTTCCTTCCTCAGAGAGGATCAAGAGTGGAGCTACCTTGGCAAGAGTAAACCACTACTTGCTTTGACTTGCTCGTGTTCCTATTGAGAAAACCGATCCCAATCTTCTTGGATGCCTTCCTCAAAGCGTAGAGGAAAAAAAATTTGTCGAAAAATTCAACCTTGAATTGAATCCAAGTCTTGTTATAAGTTCCTTGCAGAGCTTTGGTATACCACCATGTACTTGCAATCCCCCTTGAGAATGCTCTGATACCACTGTCACAAACGGGAGCACATAGCAATATAAAATACATTTGTATAAATAGGATTTATCATTTAATACTGAAGCCAGAGGATATAGAGAGAAATAAATAGAGAGAGAGAGAGAGAGAGAGAGAGAGAGAGAGAGAGAGAGAGAGAGAGAGAGAGAGAGAGAGAGAGAGAGAGAGAGAGAGAGAAGATCGACACAGTATTGGGACCAGAGAGAAGATCGACACAGTATTGGGACCAGAAGATGGGCTGGTCCCCCGTTGTAATAGTATATTTATGACCGAGGAGAAGTCTATACAAGCACTTGAACCGAACGTAGTACCACGTTTGTTCTAGAATAAGACTTGATGGTTCTTGGAAGCCTCTGCTTCCTATTCCTAGGGCAAAACCATTTTAAGGAACTTCCGTTCCTTATTCCAAATCCTCGAGAATCAAGGTTCTCGTCTCTGGATCTCACCTTCTAGACTCAGGGCATGGCATCCCTGCAACTCTTTTCTGACTCTGTTCAAGAGTCCTCTTCTCACAGAACAACTCTGCTTTCCCGGACGCGAAGTCATGACTTGGGAATCTCAACTTCCGGATCACAACTCGAGAGACTACCTCTCTCCGATCCGTGGATCTACTTCCCAAACTCGGGTACGAAACCCTTGGGCTGATCTGGCTCTAGTTCCTCAGAGCGCTTTCTCCTATAGAGGCTCATGCCTTCCTCTGCTCCTACTCCCTCACTAAGAGGAAGAACAACTGCAAACAACTACTTAGAGATCATAACATGAAAATCGTTACCTTCAAAGTCTCGACGCTCGAAACGCAACTTGGTTCTCGAAAAGCAATTCCCCGGAAGAGATCTCTACATAGAAAATCCTCTCTTCCAATCCTACACACAAAAGAGGTGTGTTCTTGGGTTCCTTCTCGTAAATCAGCCTCGTCTACAACGTTTATGGGCTGAAAACAGAGAAAAACAGCAACTTGTCGCGATGGAAACACGCTCCGTAGGCACTTCTTCGCGAGGAAACTTGCGCACTGGGTCTTGGCGACATCTGGTACACTTGGGGCAGCCATGGGCATCACCGGCAACGTCTTCTTTTGCGGATGAAATTTGCAGCAGCATCTTCTTCTTGCAAAACACTGATCTCCTCCTCTGAGTGAGGGCATGTGATGCTTTTATAGCTCCTGGCCACCGGCACGAATAGCTGAGCGCATGCCGCTCGCGTAGAGATCGCAGCCGTTTTTTTTTTTTTTTTGCACTGTTCTGCCAAAAAAAGAGAGAAAGAAAACGTTGGCTGATGTGTTGCCTTATTTATCAGATGGCTGCCCACTTATTAAGTGGGCGGCCGACGTATTTTAAAATAGTCTGAATCTGCCCAAAAACTCAATAAAACCTTATAAGTTAAAAACAGTGCTTTCACAGCACTTCCCTGGATGCAATCACACACACAGTTGCAATGCAGACATAAACTTCCTCGCAGGAAAGCATTTGCTTTTCCGAAAAGCAATCCCGCTTTCTTAGAAAGCATCTGTTTTTTCTCAAAGTTTCCTCTGAACCCATCTTCATTCAAGTGCTTGCTTTTCCTTGTGCACAATTCTAACTTAGCTCGGAATTTTCTCTCGACTATGGATATGCCCTTTTTGATGCACCCGTTACCCACCTTGTGACACATCAGGAATACCCATCACCCAGTCCTTTCCTACCGAACTTACGGTAGAATCTCCTTCGCGATGCTCTATGTCACCCATCCTATGACGCATCAGAGATGTCCGTTCCCGGATGGTTGGATACTTCTTGCGATGCTCCCTGTCACCCATCCGATGTGACGCATCAGAAATATCCGTTCCTGGTGGCCTTACAAATATTCCCGTTCTCAGTGCTCCCGTCATTACTTTGAATGACGCACTAGGAATACGTTGTACTTAGATGTCTCAAGTGAGAAAAACCCTCTCACATAAAATTCCAATAATTCATTTAGAATTATTTTTTTCTTGGTGTTCCAAGCGAGAAAACCCTCTTACTTATAAATCCAATAATTCATTTAGAATTATTTTCCCTTTAGATAAAGCCAATTTAGCAACACCCTCAACGCTATGAACACTTTTAATCCTCTCTTTGCTCTTCTTTGAACTTGGAGAGATATCATCAAAGAATGTGCCCACATACTACATATGATCTCAGAAAATCAGGTCTAACATGTTATTGAATGTTGTAGGAGCATTAGTGAGCCCAAATGGCATCTTTATAAACAGTCTGAAAACATCTACTGTAAGGTGCAACGGAATGAATGTTTGAACTTTGCTCAAGATGAGTGCTCCGAACTATGCTCAAGGTTCCTTTTGTTCTTATGGAAGGTAGAGCCTTCCGTTCTTAATGAGAGAATGCTATGATCACAAACAAAGTGAATGGACACTGTGCGTGCAAGTGTATGAGACTGAGAGATAGAGAGAGAGGAGAGATACGACACCAGGGACGTTGTAAAACCCTCCTCCGAAGGCCCCACTCTGGTCGGCGAGAGTGGTCTACTTATGATTGCACAATCTGGTACAATGGGAATGCATGTGACTGATGCAAGTCTAGGCTATGTCGGTGATGACGACGGGGATGGCGACACCGGTCTAAGGGCTGAAATCTGCAAGTGAGTATCTGCTGTCCAAAAATGCTATGGGCTGAAGTTTGCTGCTAGTCCGAAAACGCTGATTTTGGGGGCTATTTCTGTGGGTCTTTGTCGCTGAAATTCTGCAGGTTTAGGGCTGAAAACTGAGGCTTCTTGGGCTCAATCTACTACTCTTTAGGGGCTGAACTTGCAGGTTCTTCATGGCTGAAAAACGCTGCATGTTGAGGTCATACCTGATGAAAACGCTAGGCCAGAACTCTGTCAAAATGCTAGGTTGCTGAGCTTCTTCAAAAACGCTAGGGGATGGGGTCTGTGGCGATGATGTCTGTCACAAACGGGAGCGCATAACAATATAAAATACATTCGGATAAATAGACTTTATCACTTAGTACTGAAGCCAAAGGATAAAGAGAGAAATAGATAGAGAGAGAGAGAGAGAGAGAGAGAGAGAGAGAGAGAGAGAGTGAGAAGATCGACACAGTACTGGGGACCAGAAGATGGGCTGGTCCCCCCTCCCCCGGTAATAGTATCTTTATTACTGAGGAGAAGTCTATACAAGCACTTGAACCGAACGTATTACCCCGTTCGTTCTAGAATAAGACTCGATGGTTCCCGAAAGCCTCGGCTTCCGATTCCTAGGGCAAAACCCTATTCCAAGGAACTTCCGTTCCTTATTCCAAATCCTTGAGAACCAAGGTTCTCGCCTCTGGATCACACCTTCCAGACTCAGGGCATAGCATCCCTGCAACTCTTTTCTGACTCTGTTTGCAGAGTCCTATTCCTGCAGAATAACTGTGCTTTCCTGGACATGAAGTCCTTCCCTTGGGAATTTTCAACTTCCGGATCACATCTCGAGAGTCTACCTCTCTTCGATAAGTTGATTTGCTTCCCAAACTTGGGTACGAAACCCTTGGGCTGATCTGGCTCTAGTTCCTCAGAGCGCTTTTCTCCTGCAGAGGCTCATGCCTTCCTTTGCTCCTACTCCCTCACGAAGAGGAAGTACACCTGCAATCAAATACTTAGAGATCATAACATGAAAATCGTACCTTCAAAGTCTCGACGCACGTAACGAACTCGGTTCTCGAAAAAGCAATTCCCCGGAAGAGATCTCTACATAGAAAATCCTCTCTTCCAATCCTACACACAAAAGAGGTGTGTTCTTGGGTTCCTTCTCGCAAATCAGCCCCGTCTACGACGTTTATGGGCTGAAAACTGAGAAAAACAGCGGCGATGGAAACATGCTCCGTAGGCACTTCTTCGCGAGGGAACTCGCCCATTGGGTCTTGGCGACATCGGGTACAGTTGGGACAATCATGGGCATCACCGGCAAACGTCTTCTTTGTGGGTGAACTCTGCAGAGCGCAGCATCTCCTTCTTGCAAAAACTGATCCTCCCCTCTGAGTAAGGGCATGTGATGCTTTTATAGCTCCTAGCCACGGGCACGAATAGCTGGTCGCGTAGAGATCGCGGCCGGTTTTTTTTTTTTTTTTTAATTCATTTTTTTTTCGCTGCTCTACCAGAAAAAGAGAGAAAACGCTGGCTGATCTGTTGCCTTATTTATCAGATGGCTGCCCACTTATTAAGTGGGCGGTCGGTGTATTTTAAAAATAGTATGAACCTGCCCAAAAACTCAGTAAAACCTTTTAAGTTAAAAACAATGCTTTCACAGCACTTCCCGGGCGTCCTTGGATGCAATCACATGCACAGTTGCAATGCAGACATAGACTTCCTCGCGGGAAAGCATCTGCTTTCCCGAAAAGCAATCCCGCTTTCTCAGAAAGCATCTGTTTTTACTCAAAGTTTCCTCTGAACCCATCTTCATTCAAGTGCTTGCTTTTTCCTTGTGCACTATTCTAACACAGTTCGGAATTTCCTCCCGACTATGGATATTCCCTTTCCCCATCACCTAGTCCTTTCCTACCGAACTTACGGTACAATCTTCTTCACGATGCTCTATGTCACCCATCCTATGATGCATCAGAGATGTCCGTTCCCGGATGGTCGGGTACTTCTTCCCGATGCTCCCTGTCACCCATCCGATGTGACGCATCAGAAGTACCCGTTCCTGGTGGCCTTACAAATATTCCCTTTTCATAGTGCTCCCGTCATTACTCTGAATGACGCACTAGGAATATTCTGTACTCGGATGTCTCCGGTGAGAAAAACCCTCTCACTTAAAATTCCAATAATTCATTTAGAATTATTTTTCCTTGGTGTTCCAAGCGAGAAAACCCTCTCACTTATAAATCCAATAATTCATTTAGAATTATTTTTCTGTCAGATAAAGCCAATTTCGCAACAATGTCCTGATGCAAAAACGCCAGGTTGATGCACTCCAAAAACGCTAGGTGGGGGATGGTCTTTGCTTGGAGGAAATCCACCAAGTTCTTGTTGGAGAAGTTGCCTGCTGAGCTTGGCTCCTGTTGCCTCTTCTGCCAATTAGTGCTAGTCTAGGTTTGCTTATATACAAACTTACTCAATTTGCCCTACCTACTTTCCAACAAAAGTCACTTAAAAATGATAAGTGAAAAATGTCAAAAATAGGGAAAATAGGCTAAATGCACTGGAAAATTCCCCTGAAGGATTCTGATGGATTGTGATGGGAATGCTTATGATCATGCTGTGTGCAACCAGAGGATATGCATCTAGACTAAGTGCCTGGGCATGCACGGTCTGCGAATAGACTCACAAAAGTGCCAAAACACTTCTAAATCTAGACTGATTGGACTGACTGAACCCTGATCATGCTGTAGCTTGTCCACGGACACATAGGGTTGGATGTGTCACGTGACATCTCCTCCTTTTGAAAGTGAGGTATTGGTACCGAACTGTATGGCGTCGAGGGAGATCGCCAATAGCATCCGGAATCCTTGAAGGGACTCTTCGTCGGCCCACTCTGATGTGTGGGTCGTGCGGTACTTGAACTTCATAAAGGTTTGCAATGCCTTCTTCTTTGGGCCGCGCCGAAAGCGACAAAATCTTTTGTGGCTCCTTCAATGCTTCAACTTCGTCTAGAGTCATGCTTCTTTCTTCTTCAAGAATCTCCATGGCTGAAAATTCCTGAAACCACTTCCAACACAAAACCATGAACATAGCTATTCCATGTAAAGTGAGTGGAAAAAATATTGTCTTCCTCAAAGACTGTGTATGCAATGTAGATGAACAAATAGACGGAGTGCCAAACCGTTCCATCATACACGCAAACAATGAGATCGAATCTCTCTCTTATGATCTAAAGCAATCAATTGTGGCAATTCGCAACGGAAATGCCCATTCTTGGTGCTCATACTTTCATGTGCTCTTTCTACAAATGCGTCATACCAAGGAAGAGACATGGAATGTGACTTCCTTACATACATACTTTTCAGCTTTTCATGAACAATCCGCATACATTTGTGCTCATTCATGATTGAAATGTGCTCAACGTACAATATGTCATGCCTAGTAAAAGGGATCACATAAAGACGCTGACTAAAATAGAGGAAACGATTGTGAATGAAACACTCGAACATTGCGTGCGTACTAATCATGCGAACACATAATACTTCCTGTGAGGGTTTTTGAGACCTACGCTCGAGAGCCAAGATCAATCCTTCGTGATTGATCGAATTTGCAACGAGGTTAGCTTCGCTAGAAAAAGCATCAACTAACTCCTCATCCTTGTGAACAATCACATCATCTTCCTACAACTCATCATGCTTGTGAGAAATCACATCTTGATCATGCAAATCATCATGCTCATCATTATCATCGAAATCATCATGCTTAGCATTGTCATTCAAGTCATCATGCAAATCCTGTGTGTCATGCTTTGGAGAAGAAGAGACTGAGAGAGTCTCCGTCTCCTGAATCTCTTGCATCTGTGCCGACACTTGAGAAAAGAGTCGCAAGAACTCTTGCATGTGTCGGTTGCTCTGTTCTTGTCTTGCTTTGGTTGCTGCCATTCTTTCTTGGTGTTTGCGTTCCATTTCTGCTTTTCTTTCTGCGTGTCTGCGTTCCATTTCTGCCATTCTTTCTGCATGTCTTGCTTCGCGTTCTAACTTCCTTTCCATAAACATATGATCCAAAGCCTCCATAGGAGTTAGTGCGATCTGCTAATCATGCCATAAAATGCAGTGGGATTTGTGCTGCAAATCACGGGGAGCTGCTAACGTGGTGCTTATGTGAAGCAGTTGCCTATAACTATGAACCTTGTGTGGAGCTCAGATCATTAGTGGGAGATTGGAACTCACACCAGCAATTGTACATTCAGCTCAAATAATAAAAAGTACCGCAAGGGGTGCCTACGTTTAGGGGCAGGTGCATCTGAGGGGGGAACTCCACTTCACTGTGTCTTGTCTCAAATGTTGAGTTCTCCTTTAATTCAAGTACTTGAAGTGTTTGCAGAGTTGTTCATGTTGTGCTTAAGTCTGTTGCAGTTGGTCTTTCCAGTGTGCATGTGACAGAAAGCCTGATTTCATGCCATATTCACTATCTGATGTTTTGAGTGAAAAGCTTGAAGTCGGCTTTATGTATGTTTGCTATTTTGCATTTGCAACTGTGTGAGAGGCCGCCGATTTGAAAAGGTAGAGAGTATAAACGCAAACTATGAAGAGAGGGAAGAGGGAATTGATAGTGTAAACACAGACTACAAAGAGAGGGAATTTACAAAAGAGTACAAAGACTACTTTTTTGAAAATCCAGCCTGCATGAAGAGTTTTAAAGATTGCCATTGGCTTCAAAAATTAGTGACATTTAGACAGCTAGGATACATATCGACCATGCAGAGTGAGGCAGTGCAACATTGTTTATCTTAAATGCTCATTTTTTTATTGTGATTATTAGATGATCTCGTTACATAGGTAACCTCTTATATGGCCTTGTTTTATTATCCTTGTAGCACTTGCAGCTGTCTATTGCCTGTAGCCGGTGTATATGATTGTTTCGTTTTGTAATCATTGTAGTCATTTGCAGCTTCCTATTCGTCGTATCAAAGATGTTGAGATATCTGTTCCAATTGCATATGGAACAATTGCTTACTGGCTAGGCAAGAAGGCTGATGAGTAAGTCACCTCTAAAGTATTTTGCAGTGGTTTGGAAGGCTAGTTTTCATAACAAGATTGTCCGAATATCTAGACGCTTCTGCACAGGTATCGCTCTCACAAATGGACAGTCTATGTAAGAAGCATATCTAATGAGGACCTTGGATCTGTAATCAAGAGAGTGATATTTACGCTTCACCCAAGTTTCTCCAATCCGACAAGGTTGGTGGAGAGTGCTCCCTTCGAGCTTACTGAGGTAGGATGGGGCGAGTTTGAGATTGGGATAACAGTTGTCTTCCATGGTGATGCAGCAGAGAAGCCTATTGAGCTGTTAAGTATTTTCTGAGAACTTGACATTTATGATCACAATGTGGGGTATATTCAAATGCACTAAATTCTTGCTGCAGTTATCACCACTTGAAACTATACCCAGATGATGATGCAGGGCCACCTTCCATGAAGAAACCGGTTGTCGTAGAGACATATGATGAAATTGTTTTCTCTGAGCCTTCTGAAGCATTTGTCCAACGTGTTCGAAACCATCCTTCAGTTATTATCAATGGATCTCTTAATGAACTTCCTGCTGCCCCCCTAGGTACTGATCAGTTTAAACAAGTTGGACTAGTGCTTTGATTTTCTTTTTTCCTCTACTTTGCTACATTGTAAGAGTGCATTTTTAGCTGACACTTCTGCCGAGAAAAAGCGAGGAGATACAAAGGACCATCCACAAGTGCAGTGGTTCTTGAAGCATTCCGATTTAGACGAGTTGTCACGTCTGAAATCAGCTCGACAACAGGTATAGGAAACTGCTTTGTAAATTCATTAATTCCAATAGAAGACAAGCATTTGGAATGGATTAAGTGCTGTATATGATCAGCATACATGGTGAAAGGTCCCTAAAAACTTGGGTTTTAGCTTGGTGGGCTTGCTTTAAAGCAGGTGGAATCATCACCGTCATGCTTTGCATTAATGAATTTCTGTAAGCTTACTTAAAAGTATCCGTGAACAGCTTCACACATCATTCCATTGGTAGCTGTGCTTATAAGCATATTTCTTCTTGTTTTTCATTCAACTCGTTTTGTGCGAACTTGTTCTCTTCTATCAAAGTGCAAGAGGGAGCTTTCCTCCTCTTTGTTATTTTCATGGGTGGATATGATTTTGTATGTTACCTTTGTAGGTACAGAGCCAGGTCATGAAACTGAAAAGAGATCTTAACCTCCTTGAGACAGAGGCTTCCCAGTTGAAGGCGAGTGCAGCTCATCATTTGAAGAATTGAAAGAATAGGCTTTTCAATATCCTCTTAGTTTGATGCTTTCACTCAAGAGTGCTGATTTGGGAAGTGCAGCGTCTGGGTGTCGATGCAATCTGCATTGTGCTCAGGTGTCGGTTTAACCAGCACAAGTCATGGAAAGCTCCTCTTTATAACTCCCTTTGTATTTTGAGAAGCGTTTGTCAATTGGAAGTGCAAGATTGTTGCACTCGTGCTTGTCACATATTATGTTGATTCTGCTTTTCTTGTGATGGTTTGATCCTCCCTGCCCAATCCGTAGCAAATGAGAGAGCTCATCATAGTTAAGGCTATGAAAATGGTCAGCTGCTGGCTCGAAAGACGACGTTTTTCCAGCTTGCTACCTGCATATTAATTTCCTCGAGATGGATAGTTGAAACACTCAGGGACAGCTGTTTTTAATCATGCAACTTTGTTTATTGCTTACACAGGTGGGCTGTTAAATCTCTCTTCCAATCAATAGTGATGTATCATGGTCTGGCCAGGGCCATATATTAAGGGGCAAGAACCTTGCTTATGCATCTCCCATGATCATGTGATGTAATGCGTGCTGTGGGCAACTGAGGGATTATGGTGGGATCTCAGTTGTGATTCACCCAAGTAGTCGTAAGAGTCATGTTGGTATAGCATACTTGCAGGGCCACCTATTCCATTGCATTTTGCTATATCGTGCTGATTTTTAGGGTTCCCCACATTCGGCGGGTCTGCGACAGTTTAATTCATGCCTTACGTTGGGTGCCCCTTTATTTTGGTAGATTTTTTGTCTTTTGCCCGTCTTTCCCCCAAGTTGGGGTCGGTATATATCTAATCCCTTTCCCTCTCATTATCTCGCTCTTGGAGAGTTCCCCTTGTGATCACCTATCCTTCGGGGCTTACACTTTAGCCTTGGTGCCTACCAAGGAGGCATTCACCATCATAGAGGGTGCAATCATATCAACCCTTGCGTTTTTCAGTCCGCACACATAGTGGCCTCACTCGAATTTACTCAGCCTTTAGGCATGGTAGATTGGGTAGCCCTCTCTCTCTCTCTCTCTCTCTCTCTCTCTCTCTTTGCTATCTTCATCTATTTTTATCTCCCACGCTTTGTTTCTCTATCATACCTCTATATCTCTCTCATTTTTTGTTTTGCTCTACCTCTCCCTCTATTTCCCTTGTGTGTGTGAATTCTCTAGAAATTGTTCTTGCAACGTAAAAGTTTTCTTCTCTCTCTCTCTCTCTCTCTCTCTCTCTCTCTCTCTCTCACACACACACACACACACACACACGAATCGTAGACTTCTTTAAAGCAGACATTGGACACCCGGAGGAGCTACTACCACAGTAGAGCCTACATTCTCCTTGCACTAGAAGCACGTTGATCGACCGAGCGATCAAGCTAGGGCGATCCAAATGTCAATGATTGTAAAAGACTACACAAAAAATGAACTTTTTTTTAAATAGTTGAGTAAAAACCAATCCTTTCTCTCTCAATTAGCTATTAGATTCTCCCCCCCTCTCTCCTAGGAGTCCCCTCCAAAAACGTGCTGATCATTCTCTCCCTCTCTCTATTGTACCATCTCTCACTTCTCTTCACTTTACCTTGTTTCTCTTTCCTTCCTTTCAATTTTCCTTCCCAAAAGCTCTGGAGCAGAAGTTTGAACCTCCTTTCCCTCCTCAAGCTTATTGCATTCTTGAGGGTTGTATTCTTCTCAAACTGAAGTTTTCCATTACTCCATGGGCTTCACTAAACATCTCTAGCTAAATCTGAAGTATACAACATATCTTTCTGCTACATCATCCCTCTTTCTTTCCTCAACATCTCCATTAAGCTCTCTAGAGGATCTACTTCCCTCTCAAGCTTTGCAACATTTCTTTCACATTAAGTCAACAAGCAGGTGGAGTAGTATAGCAGTAAGTAGCATCCTTCACCTTTGTGTACCATCAAGATCTTGCTCTTTATACAGCTAAGAACATGGATGTGCAATGTCGCAAGTTGTGCCATTATTTTCCATGGCATTATCAGTTACTCGACGACCTAGGAGTGTCAATGACTCCATTTCATGCAGCACTGTATAAGACAACAATGGATATTGGGTGACGATGAAGTTAAAATGAGTGGTGTGGGTGACAATGGAGCCCAGCTCAAGAGGTGCACACAAGGTCTCAAGGAGACACATGGCTTTTCAAGCACACCATTGGACGGGAAGAATCATGGAGTTCAAGCAAACACCATTGGACGGGAAGAATTATGGAGTTCAAACAAACACAAGACAACAGGAGGCTCGCAAAGGTGTAGCATGTGTATGTTGCTTCACAACTGAAGCTAGAGATAGCAGTGGCTCCATCGAGGTTTCTTGCAAGTTTTTCGATTATCTATTTAATATTTCTGCTTTGTGTGTTGCTTTTGATGACTGTAAGATTTCCATTGCTTTTTGTTCATGTTTATAGATGTTTTTTCATCCGATTTTGTGGAGTGGTAGCCAATAGAGTCCTTCAGTGGAACTTTTTGAGGCCATCCACATTGAGCTTGGCAAATTGCTCTATGCTGGTTGTCAGTCCTTTGAGCTTGCCTCACGTGACATTTTTTTTAATGATCATACTTATGTCACACCTAGGCACAATGGATATGGTAATCTATCTCCGGTGCACTCGCCTACCTTGGAGAGTTTGGAATGGCCTAAGCCAGACTGTCTTGATCGTAGCAACCAAAAGGAGAATCGAGGTGGATGTGCAAGCAGCAATGAAGTGCACCTAGTTTACCACCATGGCTCCATTTTCGCCCGTTGAGGCACACGTGAACAGAACCTCGAACATGCAACCACCGAGCGGCCGAGGGAAGCGTCTCAGAGATAATTTTGCGAAACGCGACGATGGGGAGGCGTACAGGGTCACATTGGGTTTTTGCACCGTCCGATCCCGCCCAGCGCTGCTGATGCGTCACATGTCCTTCTTGACCCCGTACGCCTCCCTCGTTGTCTCGTTTCGAAAAACTATCTCCGAGACGCTCCCCCGGTCACCCAGTGGTTGCATATTCGAGGTTCTGTGTACGTGTGCCTCGGCGGGCGAAAATGGAAATTATTGAACAATATGAATAAAAAAACAAGTACTTAATGGTGACAAAAATCATTGACAAAAACATTTATTCTTTATTGATTCGAATATTACATCATGGTCGATTGGTTTTTCTACGAATTACATCTTTGGGTAATGGGCAAATGACTGACTTGACACCAAGGATTTTACAGTTTCCTCTAGGTTTGTCAATCCTTGACCTAAGCTCAAGGCGCAGTGGGAGAGGACCGAGCCTGGGTGTTTGCCTATAAAGGCATACAATGCTGCCTCTCGGTCCACCAATATACATTTGTGAGCGTTTAAGGTGAGAGAATCTTTAGCGAGTATGCCATTAATGCTTAATACTTTAGCAGCTCTGCAGAACCATTCTTGAAGAACTCTGTGTGAGCAACTCTAAGAATCGATGGCCCCAGATGGCTCAGGTAGTGCCAAAGAGAACTATCTCTACCCGTGGAGACATTGCGCGAACCTCAAGTACGCATTGCGAACTTATCAACATGATAAGCGATCTGCAAAGCATTTAACTGTACAAGGTATGAGCATGAATTAGTCATAATAGTCACTGCACTCCATGGCAGCTATGTATACTTTGTAAATCGGAGCACCAATGCATTTAGTGCTTGAAAAGAAATTTGGGGCAAAAGATTAAAAAAGCAAGATAAAGTTTAAAGAACCGACTTTATAAATTAAAGGAATTGCAACCCTAGTCAATTGACTCAAAGCTACGTGTATGATGTTCCAAGAGATGATGAAGTTGTTGTGCATCTAATTGCTTTACCAAAACAATATAACAATCATGTAATAGTTTTTGAAGAAAAAGAGCATAAAAAATCCAAGATGTGATCAACCAAGAAGAAGAAATAAAATCAAAAGAAGAAATGACAATCAACTTGAAGAAAAGATGCAGTATAACAACTTCTTTGTAAAAGTCTTCCAAATGTTACACTTGTGGCAAGATTGGATTCTTAGATAAGCATTGCTACTCCCATAATAGTGGTACTCACTGTCAAAAGAAGGGAAATCTACCTACAAGATGCTACTTGAAAAACAAGTTAAAGAGTAGCAACAATAACATTGTCAACAAGAAGTAGCAAAGAGCGGAGGAAGGAAAAGAAGAAGATCATGAAGTTTTTTCTTATGATAGTGATTTTGGTGAATCATAAATTGTCACCTAGTGGGCATTGTCGATGAGGAGACATGGTTTGAACCCCAAATCTTATGAAGGTATAGTTTTTAGAAACGAGGATTAACATCTATAAAAGAAATCTGGAGACTCTACTTGTGCTAACATGTATTTTATAAACATTAGAACACGAAGGATTTCACTCCTAAAGTTTATGAAAATTTTCTATTTTTGGCAAGTCAAACTTTGTTTGCAACAAAAGGTGTAAATCTTTTGTATATTAAAACTTACCTAAGAAACGCAATCATAGCCCAATTGTAGATGAAATGAAAGAGTTGGTTAACACATCTTAGAGAGATGAGATGTGTCGCTTTTACCTAAAACGATGCCTTTCATAAGAGGATCAGGAGAAAGGTTTCTACATGGCACCCTGTTCATCTTCATAACAAGCCTCTAGTAGTCAATCTCTAGCAATTACTAGAAGCAAAAGTAATTTATCTGATTGTTGTTCCAAGCATTTACTTTATATTTAAAAGCATTTACTTTATAGTCAGACATGGTGGTGCCTATGTACATCAACAAACTAGACGTGTCAATATCATATTGTGTGCACAAGTGTGCAAACTGAAGATGCTTATAGTTACTTTGGACAAGCTAGCTACTAAACTAGAAATGCAACCTATTCTATCGAATAAACTAGTGATCATATTGCATTTACAAACCATATTGTATATTCTACTCTCCTATGAATATGCTAAGTATCATACACAAGTTCAAGAAAAATATTGATTACACTAGATTAAAAAACTTGAACATGATACTTATCCTGTTGATGTGCTAAGCATTTTATTGTATATTTTAGTTAGCATAGTTGATTGCTAGTTATAATGTAGAATCCTAGTTAACATATTGTATGTGCTAATTACACAAACATTTAATTTTAGCCATGTTAAATCACACAATTGCATGAGTTGATAATATGAATTTGCGAATCTTTATGATGCATCTACTAATTAATTTTATTGCATATCCTAATTAGCATTGTTAATATGTTAGTATATCTAGCTATGCTAGTTATCATATACATAGTTCAATAAACATATTGCATATGCAAACCACACTAGAAATGCTAGATAACATAGTTTACGTACCCTGGTAGCATTGTTGAATTGCTAACATAGTTGGAACTTGATATGCTCAATTGCATCATTGATATGGTAGCCAGTTCTCCAAGGATTCTAGTTAACTTATTGGTGCATTCTAATTACTACCTAAGTTTCTCAATTAGCATAGTATTCAAAGATTTGCGCAGACCACATAAGATGTTGCTCTTTTGGTTACAAATATCTTGAAATGGTCCCAATACAGATTGAGGTTTTGCAAAGGTTCAAAGAGAGATATCTTGACTGCAAGATTGGCCTAAGAATGTTTGAGATGCTAAATCATTTTTTTGCACGACGGTTGATAAACAAGTTGTATCATGTAAATATCACTTTCCAAAGGACATCATGAACCACATGATCTTAAAGGTTCAGGCTCCATGAATTAGATTTCAGCATTACATGTAGTGTCTTTGCTAGACTTAGCACGGAGTGTTTGGCTTCACATCACACTTCAAAAGGTGTCACATGGAAGTGAATTATTTGTTTTTATTAAAAGATGCATGTTTGCAATGGTTTGACCTCCAACACTATGACTTGCTCTAATGCTCTTGACATTCTTTAGATGCTTGATTACATATGATCTATATTCCTTTTAGAGTTATTGATCATTTGTCCATATGATGGCCAATTTTGAGTTTCCCCATCAAACTCAAGAATTGTGCTCTACATGACTTTCAATCTTTAGGGCTTGAGTTGAGGTGCTTTACTGTTGTCCAATGCGGTTCTATTTGTCCTTTGAATGTGCATTATAACGCAATATATATCATCAATAGATGCAAATCATGGATGCACATGGAAGAAGAGAATTTTAACGTTGTTGGAAACTATCCACAGAGAGAGGAGAATTTTAACGTTGTAGGAAACTATTCCAAGAGACCTTAAAGATTAATCCAACGAGGAGTTGAACTCAAGACTTGTTATTCAAGTGGGAAATGGCCGAACCAATCTACCACACTTGAGAGAGAGAGAGAGAGAGAGAGAGAGAGAGAGAGAGAGATTTGTCATGCATTGGACCTACAGAAAACAAAAGATATAATTAAACAAATGGACCATCTGACTTAACAGCCTCAATAGAGCTTGCTTACTCAGGAGTGGGCATTCTGAAAATACAAGGAAGAGTAGCCCATTTTAGTGATACATGCTTTGCAAAAGATCAAGGGGTCTCTCCATATTAGCTGGTGTGCATGTTCGAATACTTGCACTTCTTTAATGCAAAGCACTGAATGTACAGCCATAGCATATCTGGCAAACGTTGACCATAAAACAGAATAATCTTCCGACAAATGGAAACTGTCCTCATTCTCAAAGACTGCGAATCGCAATTGAGCCGGTGCTTTAAATACACTCTTGTAAAATGCTGACCGTTGTTCAAAAAGAACCCATTCTGTTAACGCTCTCTCTGCTTGAATGAAAATGCAGAGGGGGTCAAGAATGGACGGGTACCTGAAAACTTCGATAAATGCAGGAAATTCGCTTATTCAGATGTACACGAAGAGCCTCTCCTTCCGCATAAAAAGTAATGTTGTTAGTTATCCTACTGACGCAAATTTCGCAGCTTCTCCTTAATCTTCAACTGCAATGGCTAATGTGTGTGCCGGTACTACAAAATGTGATGGTACTTGGCGACTGCAGTGGCAGCCTCTCGAAACCAAGTGGCAGCAGCCATAGCACCCGGGTCAGGAACGGTCAAAAGAATTTCTGGTGCAATATAGCTTGATCTCCCAGCCTGAAAAGAAGACAAAGATGCATAAGTATAGCTAGCTATTGAGGCATAAAAGCCTGTGCAATCCATAAGCATGCATGCGTGTCTATATGGTATCACAGAGAGAGGGGGCGCATGACTGTGACATGTATATATATTGGCTTTAAGGCAGACTCCCAAATTAGCCACCCACGCATTGTTATCCTCTGGCGGAGAGGGGGGGGGGGGGGGGGGGGGGGGATCAGTTGCACAAATATGTACACATAGCACGTGAGCTCAATAGAAGGGTTTATTAAGCCCCAATTTTTTACACATTTTTTAAATACAAAAGGGTACCAATCAAAGGGTACATACAAAAAATGTCCTCGAAATGGGTGTTATATTCATGAAAAATCTACAAATGTGAAATTTTTAAATTAAGTATTGAATGCCTGTGATATGGAAGGTCTACATATAGTGAACCCCCCGAGGGCGATAGTAAAATCTCCTTGTACACTCGGGTCCAAAAAGCAATTTCTAACACTGGTTTCATAATAAAGTAAACCATAAAATCAATAGCACCCACACAATAATAAATCATACACAGCTAATCATCTTGGCCATAAAAAATCCCTTTTTGATTAACATATTTACCCTGCACAAAAGGGACAAAAATTTGCTTGTGACGCAATGCAGCAGGACTGCTTCTAAATCATGTTGTATGTCTCACAGATAAAAATCTCCATGCTCTCTACTGTCTTCAGCGCATGCAATGCTGTATCAATCACCTCTGTTTACACATTACAATAGTCAACTGAAAACGCTCTCTTCAGAAACACCTCCTTAAGCATGCTATGAGTATCCCATGTCGTAATTGCTGTAAACTAAGGGCAGGACAATATATAATATAAAAGGGCCACAAACTGCAAACTGCTCTAAATTGAGATACCGACTTCCGATCAAAGACCCTTGTTATGCTCTGACAGGGGCATATAAGTCATTTTCTATTCACTCAAAAAGCCTAAATCCTATTATTTCATCTATCTGATCTCCCCTGTCTGAACCTAATTGAACCTAATTGCCTATTTCGGTGTGCCCTTTATAATATACACTGCTTTCTGTTACAAAAAATGCAGCTGCTTCATGTGTCCCAACACAATTTTCATAATAAAATCAACCCCTTTATGTTCTGTACTGAAGGATCTGACCTTTTCGATTTATCATGTTTATATCATCTAGGGATGAGCATCTTTGATGCAAAAAACAATAAAAATAATAGCCTAACTGAGAAGCAAATATCCAGCGACTCGGTAAGACCAAGGTTGTTGACATAGCAAGTTTTCGTTGTTACTTTCTGAGATCATTCCCTTGGTCAAAAACTTGTGGAAAGGCTTATGAATTTTAATGCCAGGGTAAGGTTGCTCTCGCAGTATTATGCCGTTATAAGAACTATTGCCCTTTGCTTTGCGCTGCTTTATTCTAGGCAGATGGGCATTTGAGGGAGAAGTTTAAGATATCGATAGTGTGTTACTGTTATTTGCACTCAACTTTTGAAAATCAAACGTACCTGTGCTTGCATTGTAACTGTTGATTCAGCACCTTTGTAGGCAGCCTCAGCTGCAGAGAGAAAGGCTCTTGCAGCATCCTCCCCTAGACTGAGCTTCTGAGAAACAACAATGCAAACTTGACTAATGAAACATAATATTAAAAAAGAATTGTAATGAGGGCAACCCATTAAAGCTCACTTCTTGAAGGCACACTGCTGCCGGAATCAATGCATCTAGCATAGTTCGATAGCCCATTGAAGCACCACCGTATTTACTCACAGCAGAAACAGCTGCATCTAGGGCATCGGCCCCTAATAAAGACACAAGTCCAAGTTAAATGTAGACATTACATATTCTTGAGCCTCTAAAGAGAGGACAGAAAGAGCTTTTCTAAAAAAAAAAATTAACCTTACAATTTTTGGCAGAAACAATAGAAGAAGACTTTTCCTTCAAGGACGCATAAGCAGCTTTGCAAAAAATATCATATCTGAGAAAGGAAGATGAAAGCACAAGGAATCTGAGTTGTGTAATTTTGCAAGAGCTACACCAGCTGCAACTCGGGAACATAAAGGGAAATGAAAAATCTTAGCTCTTAATGCAAAACAAAACCTTCTAGCTTATAGTAAAACTTCTAACCCAACAGCCACTCTTGACATGCCCAAAATGCTTCACACCGTGGGCATTTGCTAACTGGGACATGGAGTTCGTTGCAAGTGGAATCTCTCAAATATTCACCGTACTTGAATGTAAAGCTTTTTCTATTCAGTCAAGGACAATGGACCAGGTACATTCCTCCCAAGAGCCAAGTGCACATGTAATTCAGTCATTTATTATGATGCGAACTTTGCTATTGATGACCACATGAAAACAACTTGCACGACTAATCATATTCCTAAAACCTTTTACATCAACAAACCAATTGGTTAGCAATGCTAGATAAGTAGCTACTTTCCTACAAACTCTTCAAGGAGTTTAGATTCATCTCCTAGATGTAAATCATTCAGATTTGCTGTATGTATCATGTTGGTGCCCACCAGAATATACAGGAAGAATGCAATAAATAGAGATAATTTGAGCCAAGATGTTACAACTGCTGTGTGTCTGTAAACATGCACCTGTATTGAATTCTCACATTGAAGCATCATCTTGGACACATTGGAGGAAGAGTTTTTTTTTTGCAGAAGCAAGAAGTGAGTCACACTTGAGTAGTTTGGACAGGCCTCCACAAAAACCACCATAACTTGCGCTAGTTGCTAAGGTCAAGTGATCAATGACTCCTTTGAAAGTTCCTCATGAACCCTACACATCTATCATATTTCTTCTATGCTTCACATATTACTTGGTTTTAATACACTAGCTTTTTTCGATAGAGATGCCCTAGAGAAGAAGCTTGTGAAGGAAAACCAACAAGCCAAGGTTCAAGATGCCATATGTACAAGCAATGTCATGGAATGTGGAGGGTTTAGGTGGAGCCCAGTTTCAGCGCAAGAGGGGTCGCTTGCGTCAGGAGCTTCAAAGATGCATTGTGGGTGGTATGATTGATATACTTAATGCTTCAGGAGCACCATCTTTGTGAGAGCCGCATTCGGCATTGTGGTCAGATTCTACGTGGCCGTTATGAGACCCTTTGGTCAGCTGTTTTTGGGCCTGGAGGCATCCAGGGAGGTGTACGTATGACTATTGCGGACTCATGACAGCAGGCCATTGTGGGCAGAGGGCCCAGTGGGTTACTATGTAGGTTCACGGTAACCTCACGGGCTTCCTGAACATCTATGCTCCCAACCATGCGAGTGCACGAGCTGAGTTTTGGTCACACATTGTGGAGTCTTTGCCTCATTCCCAGCAATGGTGTGTTGGGGGGACTTCAACATGTTGGAGGACCCCTCAGACAAGATTGGAGGCAGCCATGCTACTGTGTGCGGGGCTGAGTTGGCAGCTTGGGAGCGCTTATGTATGACCTTGAGGATTTCAGATGTTTGGTAGCATGTAGGCTTTGTGTGACCCCCAGACAGCCTACACTTCTCTCGAAGTAACCATAGAGTGGGGGGCGTGAATCTATCTCGGATAGGTCGCTGCTACGCCACTACCAGCATCTGTGACATTGTATGCATTTTGGCAGTGATTCTTACTTTGAAAGACAGATATAGGAGTGGGACTGTGGGAGTGCCATGTTGCGCATCCTCTAGAGGATTCTACTGGATACAGAGCTCAGAGAGCGGGTGGTGACGCTTTGGACAGAGTGTGGGCACTCGGGGCACCCCTGCTAGTAGAGTGGCCACTGGACTTGTTGAACTTAGTCGCTTCTTCCTCCAGGAGTCTGCAGCTCGACTGGCTGCAGCAAGGAGGAGGAGAAGCGTCTCCAATGGGGAATTGCTTCCTTATAGGAGCGGATGAGCAACGCCACCCTGACAGTCCTTGGTTGGAGGAACAAATGTAGCAGGCTCGAGAGGAGCTGACCACCATTGAGGAGCGTCGTCATGAGTTTGCCTTCCACCATCAGGCATCTCAGTGGACCCAAGTGGGCGACAGAGTTACTTGTCAGTTCCTTGAGACTGTGGGTCCTCGCCATGTGGCACCAATGTTTGTTAGTTGAGGAGACCTGATGGGTCAATTGCTACAGAGCCTAGGGATATACATGCAGTTGCTACCGACTTCTATCGTGAGCTGCTCTCAGCTGAGCCATAGTCAAGAGCGCCAGGATGGATGCAGAGAGCAGGTTTGGGCGCAGATACCTTGCCTAGTTAATGAGGCGATGCGTCACAGACCATAACAATTATAATACGCGTACTTTATTTAGAATACGGGACGTCCCGTATTGAAACGTACAGTACGTCTCACAACGTTTTCTATTCTAGCGTTTTTTTGCTCAAAACATATTCTATTCTAATGTCTTTTGTCAGTTGATAAAGTGTGTTTAGAGCTTCATGGTGCTTGTTTATGTATGCTATGATTAACCATTAAAGAGTCATTGAGGAGGTGCATGACGCGCTTCATTTGTCCTTATTAAAGTATCATATCTAAAAAAGTTGACATATTTTATTTTTGATTCTAAAAAATACGTCTAGTGTATGTATTGTACACCTTGTATTAAATGTCCCGTCTCGTACCGTAGTTGCTATGTCAGAGACTAGAGATGCCTCTCCAATTGGAGGAGCTCCACGAGGCCCTCAGGGCACTCCTACGGGGTAGCTGCCCAGGGGAGGATGGTTTGACTCCTAGCTTCTTCTTGGAGTACTGGGAGCTGCTTGGTCCGGATCTTTGTAGCGCTTACCAATACATTTTGTACATTGGTGAGATGCCTGACAGCATGACTGATATACCTTACCCTCAAGGAGGGAGGCTGCTTGGATGAGATTCGACAGTGGCGGCCCATTACCATTCTCAACTCAGCCGACAAAATCTTAGCAAAGGCTCCGAGTTTGAGAATTCAGCTGCTACTTGAGAGCATTATAAATGAGACCAAGACAGGTTTTGTCAAGGAGTGCAATATCCTTGACAACATCTTTACCTTCTCAGAGGCATCTACCCTCGTGCGTCTCTGAGGGAGAATCTTGTGATACTCCTCCATTTCGAGAAGGCATACAACAGAGTTGACTTGGATTTCCTTGAGGGCACTTTGCACAAGATGGGGTTTTCAGATGCTTGGATCAGAGGAGTGTCACCTCTCTACAGATGTGCGCACAATCAGAAGCTCTTGGTAGGGGGAAAAGGGGTACGCTTCATGCTCACGCGTTCGGTTAGACACGTTGCCCTCTTGGCCCTTCCTTTTTCTCTTCTACTCTAAGGCGATGAGCACATTTTTGACTTCACAGAGGTTGATTTTCACAAAGATGCGCATAGGTGGCCTGAGCAAGAGTTGGAAGGACCGCTTTGCTATGAGCCTGCTTAGGTCTTGGGAGTAGCTAAGGCGTGGCCTCGTGCAGCACCATCCCACATGCATTGAGGAACGCTTAAGGTAGCCTCTTGTTTGGAACCCCATGGTTCCATGGCAGAGGGTCCAGCCCGCACTTTCAGAGACTGGCTTTAGTTTGCAAGCCTTCTCGAGGAGATTCATAGCTTCCAGTTTTGAGGCAAGAGGGGGGTACAGAGCATGTGTCAAGATATTATCGAGGCTATACCTGCTGAGTGGCATATCCCTCTTGAGACAACAGCTCCCCATTGGGGGCCTTTACGCAATTGGCGGTCCTCATTGCAGTTAGGGCTTGCACAGAGTCAAGATCCTACATGTTTTTCGAGGTTCAAGGAGAGGGTCGTCTTCACAAGGTCTCAGTAGAGGCACCACAGGTTACAGAGTGTTGTTTTCAAGGATCCGAGTTGTGGGCTTTTGTGGGAGGACTTGTGTCATACATACTGACCCAGCAGATCTTGAGTCAGGAGAACACTCGTGGCTTTGGGCTCGGGAGAGCTTCCCTTTGGTACGAGTGCACTGGGACCCGAGAGAGTGGTTATGGCGAGATCTTTTCTCTTCAAACAATCACCCAGGGACCCCTTTCTTCCAGTACACAGCTCGTTTGGGGTGCCACATATTGGCAGCACAGAGCGAGGCTCGCGTTGCTGCAACACTTCACTGGCAGGAGGAGGGTCTCACAGCAGTCGAGTTCTTGTTAGGGCTTTGGGAGCGGTTGTGGGACACCAAATGGCCGGGGAGAGTTACCATGTTTCAGTGGCTAGTTGCGCATAAAGCTAATGCAGTTGGGAGTTGGTTGGTACACAATGGCTTCTTAGCAACATGTGCAGCCTGTGGCCACCCATTGGAGAGTCGGTGTCACCGTCTGTGAGATTGCCCCGTGGCACAATAGGTTTGGCTTCAGATTCTTCGACTGATGCCAGCACTTTCCACAGCCCGACAGTACACTTGGGGTGCTGCAGCCTATGGTCCACACTCACGGGCCCTGCCCTCTGTTTAGATGGCTTTCACCAACAGGATGATAATGATTCAAGGGGTCCACCTACACTCCAGCCAGCCACAGAGCTCATCCCCCACTAGTGGTGTAGTGATAGAGAGTGGTGTTGGGAGCTCATCTGCGGCCTGACACTCTGCAGGCTTGCTGCTTTTGCATCTTCGAGGCTCGTCCTGTCCCACGAGCAGAGATTGTTTGTGACATTTGGTGGAGCTGATCCATACACTCAAGGGCCAGTTTAAGAGACTTCGGGGCAGCTCTGACTGCATGCGGGAACGCCGAGAGGCTTTCTTGGGACTTTGGCACCTAGGGCCTTTATTCACCATGGTTCAGGGCGTGCCTAGATGGCATTACCGGCCACCAATGTGGTTGTTTCCCCCTTCCATCTCGTGATTTAGCCCTCATTGTACATACTTTGTCTTTTCACCGGGAGAGTCTCCCCATGTTTCTGATGTAGCCCTCTGTAGCAAAGGTCGGTTGTGCCCTTGGCGCAATTTTATGAACTAATGGAAGGATTTTTTTCTTGCAAAAAAAAATATCAAAATGAAATTCAGTTTGTTTGTTTACTCAATCTACTTACATGAGTTACATGACAAGAAAATGTCAAATTTGTCAGACCTTGAGAAGGAACGACAAGACTTTTTGCAAGCTCAGGTTGATTGCTTCTCTAAAGGCTTACCAGGAGAGTTACCTCCTTAGCGTCCTGAAGATCACACCATTGATTTGATTCCAGGTAGTGAACCACCGAACCGGCCACCTTACAGAGTTAGCAGAGCCCAAAACGAATGAAATTATGAACCAAGTGAAAGAGCTTCTAGAGAAGGGTCTGATTCAACCTAGTACATCACATTACTGTTTGCCAGTGTTAGTTTTAGAGAATTTGCATTGACTACAGGGCTCTCAAAAAAATCACCATCAAGAACAGGCTTCCAATACCCTAGAGACAGGCTACAAGGTTCTACATGTTTCTGTAGAATCGATTTGAAAAGTGGCTATCATCATATCAAGATTGGACATGATTTTTCCAGAGTATGGGTCATTTTTGGCCACCTTTTTCAACGACATCATTGTATTCTCCAAGACTGAGGCAAAGCATCGACACCATCTGTTATAGGTTTTTCAGGCATTGCGGCGAATAGATTGGTGGTTAATGGGAAAAAGAGCGAGTTTTTCTTGCCAGAGATCCACTTTTTGGGACACATCGTCTCTGCGAAGGGTGTCAAAATGGACCCAACTAAGGTTGAGACCATTCGAGATTGGCTACATTTGAAGAATGTTCACTAAGTTTGAAGCTTTTTGGATTTGTGTTCTTGCTATCGGCGGCTCATTCAAAAATTTGTGGAGATTGTTTCTCCTTTACATGTTTTGAAGCACCAAGGGGTTTCTTTCACGTGGGGACCATCTGAGATTCCAGCCTTCAAAACTCGAAAAGAAAAGTTGACAAGTGGTCTACTGTTTGTTTTGCCAGACTTGCAGAAACCAATTGAGGTTTACTATGATATATACCTTCATAAGTTCAGAATAGTTTGAACTCACGAATTATAAGAGGGAATAAAGCACTCATAAAACTATAAAAGCAAAGGACGCAAGAAAAGAAAAGAAAAACAAAAACAAACAAACAAACAAACTAAACCACTTTGTTTGCTACAAAACAAAACTAGATAAAACAAAACATTATTAACTTAAAAATGTTTTTAGAAAAGGCATGTGTAAAATAAGTTGACGCAACTTACTTGGCTTAAAACGAGTACTCAACTTTAAGCAAAAAAAGGATAAGACATCTTAAAAACTTAATCCTAGAAATCAAACTTCACATAACAACTAACGGAACACATTCTTAAGTCCTTGGGTAAGCTAAATACGAAATCGAAAAATGAATATACTTAGATGAATCCAGCATACATCAACACAAAGTTCAGCGTACTGAGCTCCGGAGATCAAGGGCAGACTCAGCCATAATGAAGCCTAGAACTAAAGAAGCATGAAATCGAAAAAATTAGCACAAATGAGGTAGTTGATAGGGCATACGCACCACAAAAGATAGAAAGAATTAGCACAATATCAACTGGTCGTAACTCGGACGAAAACTTCACAATGTGAAGTTTGCATGTCCGCTATACGACTAAAAAATATACCTAGATGAATCCAGGATAAGCCCAGATTCACCCTTGAAGGAAAGTGCAAGGTATAGACCCATGGTAGTCACCCACAAGACGATATAACCATCAGCTCCATCATGCATAGTATTGACTAAATACCACGACATCCCCACTAACGTCGTCAGTGCCCAATAGTGGGTGTAGAACTAGGTACTAACATATGCTCCCCAACACAACACACAGCACAGGCACACACACATGAGCATACATCAACACAAAGTTCAGCGTACTAAGATTCTGTCATGACTCCGGAGATCAAGGGCAGACTCAGCCATAATGAAGCCTAGCACTAAAAGAAGCATGAAATCGAAAAAAATAGCACAAATGAGGTAGTTGATAGGGCATACGCACCACAAAAGATAGAAAGGATTAGCAGAATATCAACTGGTCGTAACTCGGACGAAAACTTCATCGTAGGTTTGTAGTAGTATTCGAAAAATGAATACTACTACAAACCTACGATGAGCAAAGAACCAAACTTGACAATATTTGATCTCAACTTCGTTGCTTGTCCAAACAGGAAGAATAAGATTATCACCTTTATCATGCATAGCTTCGACAACAGCTATGACATCCCTACTCACGTCGTCAGTGCCCAAGAGTAGGTGCAGGTTTATATAGAGGTCATTCATGCTTTGAACGTACTCTACTAAACCAACGAGCTGAGTTTCTATCACCCTCCGGAGGTGATGGGCATACTCAACCATGATAAAGGCTAGCATTTGTCAAGCTATTGTAAAAATACTAGAAGCGCTAAAGATTAAAACAACAACATAAGGTGTTATTAAGTCAAACAATAAGTGGGCTTTTTAACTCCCCACTTTTATTAAATTTACTACTGATTATCTTGAACATTCCAAAGGAAGAAACATTAAAAATAAACTTACTACGATGCAAAAATGAACGAACGTTTTTCATGATTCTTTTGAATGAGTATCCTTTTTCAACTAGTAAAGAAATAAGATGGCAAGATTGAACAACAAAAGTAGATTTACTAGAACAAAGACGAGAAAATCTAAATACTTGAGAGCAAATGACATCGTACTTAGCTAAAAGAGAAATGTTCGAAGAAATGTGAGGCATACGGATGATTTTTAGATTGGCATATTTTGGTTCAAGGCGCTTATCATAGATATCTACTTCTAATCCCAAGGGAGTCTGAAAAATCTTAAGGTCTAAAAAGGCACAACAATCACTATTTGTGGTACAGTAAGTTCACAAAACTCCTTGGGATAAATTCGTCCGCCTACAGAACTCGAATTCAAGTACATAAAATCTTGAAAAGAAGGAACATCAAGGACAAAAAGATCATCTACAAAGCGTCTTACATTGCATAACTTGTGCAAATATATTAGGCAAGTGTTAGCAAGGACAAGATGCTCCATAAAATCAAACTCGGACGAAAACTTCATCGTAGGTTTGTAGATGTGGCAGCTGTATGGACGACCCGCGTTTTGCGTGATTGATGATGTGGCAGCTGTACGGATTCCCGCAAATCGTGGTGGCAGCTCTTGGGTGTTAGCTTTTGAACTAGATGTTTTTAGACTCTATGCTTTTCATGTATACTGCTTTTCATGGGCCGAGGGCCTTTATATGTGTGCCATGGGCTCATTCTATGGGATGCTTCTGCATGAAGGTGCAGAGGACAGAGTACCAGCGTTATACTGATTTCAAACAATATAAAGAGATACCGGAAGGGGTGCCAGGGTTTAGGGCCGATGCTCTCTTGGGGTGGAATTCTGTCACTTGTTCTTTTCCGTTGGCATGTGGTGCCCTCCCATTACAATATGCAAGAATTTTCTATGGAATGGTGAACCATCTAAAAAAGGCATGGCCAAAGTTAGCTGGGAATTTTGTATACAACCTAAAGATCAAGGTGGCCTGGTTATTATCGACATCTAAGCAGCAACAAATACACTCATGGAAAAATGGGTCATGAGTCCTTTTTTTTTCTCCACACAGTGATTGGCTACAGCTTATTCACAGGAATATCAAGCAATATTCCTTTGTCCAAGCCTTGTTTTTAAAACATCTTCCTGTATTGAATATCTTCCCTCCCCATTAAATGCACAGATTCGGATTTAGTTAAAGGAATGTGGGAGACCTGGAATAGATAGAAACCACTCCTCATCTTAGATATGAATGATAAATCTAACTAAGATAACGTTAAATTTGATTGCATTTGGTGGTCTGCACTAAATATCGATTCTCGGGATGCTCGTAAAGCTCACGAGCTTTTTAAAAAGGGTATTTGTATTTGGCAAGATGTGTGACACAGGAAAAAGTAGATTCTTCTTAGAAGAAGAAATAATTTCTAATTATGGCCTTTCAATCAATGAAGCCAGCTTCCTCTACAGGAGCATCTTGCTCTTTCTTGAAGGCCATAGCTGGAAGATTGATTGTGGGGGGTCCTAAATTTACAACAATTACGGTGGACAGGTTGGCAGCCTCTCAATAAAATCCTACGACGTTAAAATCCTCTTCTTCTTCTTCTTCTTCAATAAAATTTCCAGGCTACACTGGCTCACTTCAGTATCTTTACATGGTAAACTTAACAAAAGGTGGGGTCTTTATCAAGACAGCCAACAGTGGAACCGAAAATTTGCTTTGCTATGGCTTATCCTTCACAAGCGGAAGCAGTGTGCAGATGAAATGGTGGACCATGCAAAAGTGGCCGATGCTTATGATCAGCTGTTTGAGAGTGTCTGCGCGGACCAGATTTAAAATGTATCTAAGGTCCTATGTTTTGAGACAACCAGTTTTTCTGAAATGTATCTATTTTTGGAGGTGCATGAGGCTCTGTGTATGTACCCACCTCCATTTGACAGAGCTCTTTCTCATGAATATGTAAATCTTTTGCTCTTTCTAATATAATTTCTTGCATATTTTCAAAAGAATAAAGAATGCTCTTAAGACACACTGACAGAACTCACAATAGTCTTACCGCTAATTAGTTCAAAATAGTTGGTCTTACACAAAAGACCTCCAGAAAAAGAAAAATGAAGACAAAAATAGGTCTTCAATGACAACCCTCCCCAGCCCCCCCCCCCCCCCCCCCCCCCCCCCCCCCCGGGGGCAAAAAATAAAATAAAATAAAAATAAAAATAAAAAAATTACCGTGATCCCACAAAGCAAGAACAAATGAAAACAATCAATAAGATCGCATCTGGTTATATAACTAGATAAATGAACATATGCATAAAACAACCAGATTACTTGCAAACCGCCCCAAAAACAAATTTATCAAAAAATATCAAGAAACAAGTGGTACATGTTAGCAATGGAAGCAATACACATTTCCAAAAACATAAAACATTAGACTATGTGATACAGTCAGTAACAAACCTTGATCAGCTTAACCATACAATAGAACACCTTTTATAAGGCTTGGAATTAAGCAAAAGACAGTAGCAACTCACAATACCCCACTTGTTCCACCCATGACTCGTCGTATGGATACACCTATTTCATTGACTGTTTCTGCTGCATCATTGAGAGGATAGCTGCGAAACACCTTGAACTTACATATCTCCTCACAAAGTCACACAGACCCATTTTGATAAAAGAATCAATGATACTTAGCTTCAAGCAGGAAACTTACTGTTTCTTTAAATCTTCAAGTACTGCCACCGCCCCTTTATACATCTGAGCGAACAAGTCCAAATATGAGTTTTTTTGGTGCAGAAAACTGTCAGTTCCTAATACGCTAACACCAACTGACATCTTACCGTTGTTCCACAATCTGCATCACCCACTTTGCTATCCCAATCATTTAATGCATCTTTGAGCTTCATGACAGCCTCTGCTCCAACTTGAATGGCAATCTGTAGAACCTGCCCTTGTGGACTTAGCTCCTCTGGTCGACATGGTATCTGGGCAGAAAAGAAGCTAACATGAAGATGTTGAGGATACATGCGTGTGTGGATGGGAGGGTGGTAGGTGCGTGCGCGCACTAGTGTGTGTGCACACGCGTGCATAAACATGTTTTGTTTGTGCATGTAATTTATGTATGCATGCACACATATGTCTGTGTGTATCTATGAAATGCTTCCACACACAAACTACGGTATGTACGTGCATACGTGTGCTACATACTTACATACACAAAGTATGGCATGAACATACATACATGCATACATATGTATGTATGGCTGGGTTCAGACGAGGGAGCTGGCAGCACAATCGATTTCTGCTACCTCCACTCGTCGAGTTCACAAGAGGCGATGGTAACATTTTAGAATATCACTTTTAGAATGCCTGTGCGAATCAGGTTCAACTTGGTGGTAAGGCTACTGGTTGTGAACAAGGAGCACGCTTGATCAGCTTGCATCCTGAAAAAGTAGCGGCAGTTTACATCTACCAGGAGAACGAAAGAGGGAGAGGAGGGTGGTTTTTTGTTGTTGTTGTTGTTGTTGTTGGGGGGGGGGGGGGGGGGGGGGGGGGAGCTACACTCTTATTTTCTTCTAATGGGGGAGTGCCAGTTGTGATGTATGCAATTTTCCACTCTCCCCCCCCCAACAACAACAACAACAACAACAAAAAACCACAGTTGTGATGGGAGAGGAGTGCCAAGGTGGAAGTGGCTAATAAGTCCGGGGCAAGCCCGCGAGCCTTCTTTGAGAGAAAAAACTGAGAGAGGTTCTTTGGGTCCTTGGTTCTTCCCTTGAGTTCAAGAAGCCGAAGCACGTCCAGAGCTCTAATACCAATGTCAGGTGCAACGGAAGGGTTGAAGGATTTTAACTCAGATCTAATACTTCGCACACACACAAGGCTACTTTACTTCATTTGATAAAAAAAGAACTGAAGACAATGAAAGAAGAGAGGCAAAGAGAGAGATGACACCGCATGTCGAGTTCCAACCACCCTCAAGGGCCCCCTTGCTCTGGCAACCCCCTTGCTCTGTTGCAAGAGCAAGTACTTGCTTTAATTACTTGCACAATGCTTATAAAAATGCTAAATACTAAATAATGATGACGATGTTGATGTCTTGTGAAAAAGCTAGGGCCGATCTGATGCTATAAGCTGAAAACGCTGATCTGGTGCAAAATCGTTGAAGCTGAATGCTGATGCAAATCGCTAGGCTGATCTGCTGCAAAAATGCTGGTCTGAATCTGATGTAAAAACGTTGGCTGATTTGCTACAAAAACGATGGGGCTGAATTTGATGCAAAACGCTGGTGGTGAGGTGCACGTGCTGAAGATACTAACAATGATGAAGGTGTTGGCGATGGAAATGGTGATAGGTGCTTGTACTGCGGGTACTTGTTTTGAAGGCCAAGTGACTCTTTTATAAGTTTTTTAGCCATTTGTCCGACCTACTTTTAATAATTGTCATGTCAAGTCACTTATTAATAAATGTATTAAGTGACTGTTCGTGTGTCTATATGCTTAAGTGACTATATTGTGCAAGTGAGGGTATGCAACTATTACCTGCCTGATCATGCACGTCCTTCTAGAGGCTCAAAAGGTGCCAGGCTAGGTCATAAGCTAGCTAAGACCAATGCTCACCTGTAGAGCAGTAGCTTGCCCACGTGGCTTCAGTGCAATGCGCATGTGACAACATGTTCATGCTTATGGTCACCAAGCATTAGATTATACCTATCATCTTTGGGCATGCTCATCACATACTTGGTTGCCCATATGCCACTTCCTTGCTTTCAACTTGACAACAGATACTATGTTATCTTCATTGTTATGGGGACCCTCCACTCTTGGGCAATTCACTCTGCTTGGAGGGCATTCATTGAAGTAGGGCTCACTTGCATTGGGCTTGCCTAGGAAAGCCTATTATCTCTCTATTATAGATATACATCATGTTCATGATGTAACTGATGCAGATGATATGGCCCTGTGCCAATATTTAGATATGGCATCATAGGTTCATATACAGAGTAACTAGGAGAAACTAACAAGGCGGTGAATCAACAATAGACACACGTCGGAACCTGAGAGACACTCATAATACTTGAGCTTCAAAACAACTTGAATCAAGACACGATAGAGCAAAATTCTCTACCCAATGAGCTGGCCGCACAATCTAGCGCCCCTTTTGGTACTTCTGTCACAAACTAGTGACATGGCAGAGCCACTCGGACAAATACACGTGCTGACGTGGAAGTACGGCGGCTGACGAGGCAGACAGTACAGCATTCCGCAATTTGCATTGACAGGTGATGACGTGGCAGCCTGTACGGATTTCCCCAAGCTGCGCTAATGCTTTTTCTGCCAGCTCTTGGAACAGTTTACTTTTGAGTTTAATTGCTTTCGGGGCTCTGCTTTTGGGCATCCCTTGTAAGAATATAAGAGCCCTAAGGGCCTCACTTCTTAGGACATCTGGACGCAGAGTCTGAGAGCGAAGGACCCTACAGGAGTTGTACTTTGCTCAAGGATTAATATAAAAGAAACACCGAAAGGGACGCCAGTCTTTGAGGCCAATCTCTCTGATACCATTGTAACAAACTTGGGCCACCCAAGTCTAGATTCTATCGTGACACGAGAGAGATTCACATAAAATACTTCACAACTGTAAATCACAGTTCAATTTGGTAGACATTGGTGAGTGCACCAAGAGTTCTTGAGGGATGAGATGGCTACACGGGGATCTAGGTACATCATGACTTCTCGACGGATGAGATGACTAGATGATTGAAATACTGTGTTCAGTATGAAGTGTGTGAATGAAGAATTTTGAAATAGGAATTTTCGAACATGAGTTTGATTTACGTATGAGATTAATGTTCTCTAGAAGAACTTGCTAGATGTGTGCAAATAACAGGTAAAATCGATGATAATAGATGACGAATTCGGAGCAATGACCGCTCCAGAATGAACCCGTCAACGATAAGTATCATGAATTTTCAGTGAAACTAATGGAACTTGGTATTTGTGAACAGATAACATGATTAAGAATGAGATGATGATGATTTTGGAGCAATAACAGCTCTCGAATGAACCTGATAACGAAAAATGAATCACGACCGATTCAATGGAATGAATGACTAACCACTCTGTTCATTATGAACTTAGTGATGGATTGGGATCCTCGGAAAAGAATTCTTGCACACGACAATGCTTGAGGTGAATGATTATCGCACACGATAGTTCTTGAGGCGAATGATTCTCACACATGACAATGCTTGAGGCGAATGATTACTTGCACACGACAGTGCTTGAGTCGAAAATCTCTATAGACATTATCACAATATGGGATTACATTAGTGAGGTCCGGAATGGATCCACATGTGGTTACTAAATACGTTGCTGGGAGTCATGGTCTGAGATTTGGAATGAATGTTTCTGTTATTGATTGTCATGTGATGTCCTGTGATGTCATGTGCAGTGATGTGCCTGTCCTCTGAAACTGGCCCGTAGGACAGTAGACTTTGGCTTTCACCAAAAAAAATTTACTTCAGACACACACAGAGAGAACTTTGGAAAGGTAACCTGCGACGGGAATTAACACTTAAAGCACACACACGGCTCAGGAGTTAGAATGCTCCAAGCAGACACCGACAACCTGCAGGCCTCAAAATTGGCGCCCCTTTCGGTATTTCTTTATACTTTAAGAGGGTAAATTACAAGAAGAGTCCTGGGAATTCTTTACCTGTATCTAGCTAGACATCACTTGTTCTAGCGAAATTTCGATAGCATAACAGCCCCAAAACTTGCCCAAAACCAATTTCCTTGCTGAAACTTGCTTCCACTGACATAAACCCTCCGATTTCTGCCAAAAACAGTAAATTCAGCATGCTATATTTACTAGTTTTTGCCCTGTTTTCAGCCCTAAACAGTTCCTGAATTGTCCTCTAATAGTGGAACATTTTAAAACTCTGTTGCAAAGTCAACTGGGCAACCAGTCGGGAGATTCTTAATCCGGAAGCCCAAAACAGGAAATTGCTTGTAAATGTGCCAAGTGACACACTGTGGTGCACTTTCCTACCTGTCCTTTAACTTTTCTGTCCTTATGTGCCAAAACTTGCTCAAGTACCAGGATCTCATCAAGTTCCTCAACTTCTGGCCGATCCTTATCTAGCATATCTTCTGGCACATCACCCACGAAGGGTCTTAGAAGACTCACGTGAAAAGCATTATGAATCTTCCACACATCAAGCAATTTCAGCTTGTAAGCCACATCGCTGATCTTATCAAGCACTTGAAAAGGCGCATAGTAACACATGCTGAGCTTAGGAAACAACGGTTCCTTGCCCTTCATCTTCTTTAACCTTGCCTTCTCAAACCTTAACAGAACCCAATCACTAGGTGACAACAACAATTCACGACGGTAACGGTCAGCGACCTTTTTCTGCTTTGCCTGAGTCTTCTCCAAGGCAACTTTAATTTTCTTGTACATTTCATCCATGTTCTCAACATATCGATCTGCCTCAAAGATCTTGTCCTTTGTATGCAAAATGGGAGGAACCTTTTTGCCGCCTTCAACAATCTCAACAGGTGCCTTGCCACTCGACGAATGCACCGTATTGTTGTACGCATACTTGAGCATAGTCAAATATTGTTCCCATTTGCCCTTGTTATCTGACACATAGCATTTCAACATATCCAAGACAATAGAATTAGCCTCTTCTGACTGTCAATCAGTTTGTGGATGAAACGAAGACGAGAACTTGAGCGTAGTGCCCATGTTCTCAAACAATCCTCTCCAAAACAAACTTGTCATGCGATGGCATTCAAGGATCACGATCACTGACAATCGATTGTGGCATATCATGGTACTTAACACATTGTACACGAACCTGCAGATAATGGTCCATATACCATCATTGCCTGTTGGGGTTCTTAGAAGATCAAAGATAAAATCCATAGCAATGCTTTCCCATGGCTTATCCGGAATCGGTAGTGGTTGTAACAAACCTGGTGCCTTTGCCTGTCAAACTTGACCTTTTGGCAAATCACGCATGCTCACATAAAGGCATCCGCATCTCTCCTCAAGGTAGGCCAATAGAAGAATGTCTCTACCACTTCAACTGTCGCATCAATACCACGATGCCCTGCATACGATGGGACATGACATTCTACCGTGAACTTATGTTGCAATGGCCTAGTGACACAAAGTCTGCCATGCATCATGATAAAATCATTTTTGAGGAGGTAGTGCTTATAATGTTGCTCTTCTTGCAACTATTCAAAAATCCTTGCAAAATCTTCATCAGTAGCATATTGTTCCTTAATGTCATCCAGCTCATGATGATAAGAAATTGACACGGCTGAAATTTGTGGCTTCCTTGATAACGCATCAGCCACAACATTCTTCTTATCTTCCACATGCATAATCTGGAAGTGGAACATAGAAAGAATGTTTGCCCATCGCATATGCTTTTCGGATAACTTTAACTGTGTCATGAAGTATCGCAAGGTCTGATGGTCTGTTTGCACAACAAAATCAACACCTAAGAGGTAGTGCTTCCAGCTAGAAAGCACATGAATCACAGCCAAGAGCTCTTTCTCATAGACTTGCATAGTCTTCTCTGGCCCTTGTAAATTTCGGCTTTCATAAGCTACTACCCGTCCATCTTGCATTAGAAATTACTGGATCTGAAGTCAACTTTTCCTTTAAGAGACTAAAAGCTGAAATCTCTTTTTGGGTCCATCTGAAAGTGACCTCTTTCTTTTGCAATGCGTGAAGAGGTGATGCTATCTTTGCAAAGTTTGTGATAAACCTTTTATAGTAGGAACACAATCCCAAGAAGTTTCTGACATCGTGCACAGTCTTCAAGTCTGGCCATGTCTTAATAGCTTCGACCTTTGCGGGATCCATTCTAACACCATCCTTTGACACTGTGGCCAAGAGAGTGGATCTCTTCCAGGAAGAATTCACTTTTCTTAGGATTGACAAGTAACCTGCGTAGCTCTTCGAACACAATGGTCAATTGACGCCTATGCCTCTCTTCATTCTTCGAATAGACTATCATGTCATTGAAGAATGTCTCAACAAACTGTTGATGCAAGCGGAAAATCCGGTCCATCATTCAGTTGAACGTGGCAGGAGCATTTGTTAGACCAAACGGCATCACTAGAAACTCATAGACCAAATATCGTTCTAAACGCAATCTTGTGCACATCCTCTCGCCTTACACGAATCTGATGATACCCACTCTTAAGTTCTGTCCTGCTGAAAATTGCAACACCCTCTAAACGATTGAGAATATCATCGATCCTTGGAATAGGAAACCTATTCTTGATGGTATTCTTATTCAACGCACGGTCATCAATACACATGCGCCATGAGCCATCCTTTTTCTATAATAGGAGCACTGAGGTTGGATCAACCCCTTCTCTAATAACTCCTCAACTTGGCCCATAATCTCTTTCTGCTGCGCCGCACTAACTCTGTAGGGAGGTCTATTTGGTGGGCTACACCCTCGCACCAAATCTATCCGATGGTCCTTGGGTCTCTCTGGCGGCAATTGCGACGGTGATGAATCAGAAAAATAGTCACTAAAGTCTCACAAAAATGCTGACCTTTCTTTATCTACACAAATAAATTTGACTGACAATTATCTGAGACATCACGTGCAAAAAGATGATTCTTCATTACAGAAGAGATAGCCGAAGCAGATACATAGGCTTCTTCGCTGAATTTTTTTTTTGCTGCTCTCCTTTTTCGTTGCTCACAAGTCCACTGTCCTCTCCTTTCAACAAGGCAAGACCAGTGTTAGCAACTTCCATGAGCTGGGTGAGGGTAGCCACTCTGTTCTTGGTACATTAGTCCCGAAGCCCTTTCGGCAGCCCACAACAGTACTTCTCTATCTTCTCTGTCAATGGCACAAATCTGTAGGAGGTCACTGAGAGTAGCGCTTTACAAAACCTCCGATTGTACTCTAGTAAGCTCTTACAAGTAGCCGAAGTAAGCCCGTGCTAATCTGTCATGACGTCGGCTTCAAATTCATTTGACAGCCAAGCAGATGCAAACATTTGCTTGAAGTAGACCCATGTGGCTGGTCCCTGTCCTTGCATTGGCAATGTCGTCCACCATATAAGCGCATTGTCTTTCAAGAAAAGTGCAGCTTTCCTGACCTTAGAGGCCTCTGTAAAATTCCCTCCTGCATAAGCTGCATCAAACTGTTAAGAACCTTTGCCTTATCCTCGAAGCTGCTGAAAGTGCTAAACTTTACAACTGCACCACCTTCTTTGTAAGCTTTCGGCTTTTCCAGTGCCCCCAAATTGTCATAAGGAATTGTCTGCAACATGGACATTGTAGTAGGGATCATCAGCACGTCTTGGCCTTTGACATTTTGCGTCATAGGTGCCATATCTGGCTACTGTCTAGAAAAACCAGCCATGCCAAAATGACCCTGTGCCACCCCAAACTGGCCCTGGTTGCTCTGAAAGCCTTGCTGCATGCCGATGCTACCATACATGGAGTTTGGGAACATACCTTACATACCCCCAAACATTGTTCCTGGCATGTACGGCTGGCTTCCAGGCGCATAACCGGCCATACTCTGGAACATAGATCCACCCTCCAAATACCCAGGATGTATTGTGGAGGGGAAAAACTGGATGCATTGCCTCGTAACCAATTCCCTATCCATTCAAGACAACATGCGGGCTCTAAAAGGTGGCAGGCTGAACTGGCATAGCCTGTGGAATAGGCGTCCTAACCACCCTGTTCAAGGATGGGAGGAAACTGTTTTGGAGCCCCCGACTCCGCAACATGCGAGTCCCTATCCTACTGGGACGCATGAAGTACTTGGGCTTGAGTCTCAACAAGCTCTGTTCGCGGTGTAGGTTGCCTATTTTGTTGTGGCACTGGTGGCGCTTGCAAGAACTCCATAAACCTTGGGTTCTGCACCAGTTGCGAAAACACATTCACAGTAGCAACTAACTGAGTCTTGAATGCATCATCCTCGAGTTGCCCAGTCATAAAGCCCTGTACTGGAGGAGCATTCTCATTAGGAAAAGGTGCAGAGAGGGGTGGCCGTAAACTCTCGCCAACCTCAAACACCATAGGAATTTCATGGCTGTCCTACGGAGAGGAACCCTCTTCCATAATGCCTTTTCCCTTTGTCGGCCATAGTGTAATCCTACGTTCCTGTACTCTGTGTCTTTACCCAAAACAACCGAGGCTCACTTATTGAGGAAAAAGTGATTTATATCCCAGCAATGGAACCATGAAACCGGCCCGTAGGGCGGTAGACTTTGGCTATACACCGGAAATTCTTTACTTTAGACACACACACACAGAGAACTTTGGAAAGGTAACCTGCGATGGGAATTAACACTTAAAGCACACATACGACTCGGAAGCTAGAATGCTCCGAGCAAACGCCGACAACCTGTAGGCCCCAAACTTAGCGCCCCTTTCGGTATTTCTTTATACTTTAAGAGGGTAAATTACAACAAGAGTCCTGGGAATTCTTTACCTATATCCAGCTAGATACCACTTGTTCTGGTGAAACTTCGGTAACATAACAGCCCCAAAACTAGCCCAAAACCAATTCCCCTGATGGAACTCGCTTCCACTGACATAAACCCTATGATTTCTGCCCAAAAAAAAAAATTCAGCACGCTGTATTTACTTGTTTTTGCCCTGTTTTCAGCCCTAAACTGTTAGAGGACAGTCCTCTAACAGTGGGGCACTGTTCCCAATGTTTTGGCATCCGTATGGCTGAAAAACAGTCCAAATTCAGTGCATAACCAACGCTGAAAACGCACCTGTACGGTGAGGTTATCACCCTCACCAGTGCCTACTTTTGGAGCAGCAATCAGCTACTCCTGTTCCTGCTCAAAGAGGCTCTTGCCTCAGCAAAAACACATATGACCACACAGTTGTACATGAGTCAAATGAAGAGCCCTCTTGTGGGGCATCACGTTACTGCACGTAGGGGAGAGAGAGCAGTGCAAGGTGTGCAGGACATGACTTCTTGTAGTACATTGTATATGAGAGGAAAAGCTTGCAGTCAATAGCTCTTAACCTGTGACAAGCTTGCAAATGAGGCCTTCCCGGCTAGAAATCGAGGGCCCTCTTCTTCTGCATGAGAAAAGTGCACAGTGTGCCAATTGGCACATTTACATGCAATTTCCTCTTTTGGGCTTCCCACTTAAAAATCTCTCGATTGGTTGCCTAGTTGACTTTGCAGCATAGTTCTAAAATGTTCCCCTTGTCATTCTGGAGGTAATGACGCGAAAAGATTTTATGGTCCAAAATAGCAGTTCCCTAAATTTTAGGGGATGCTTCTGTTGGACTCCCACTGGTCATCTGACCATCTATCCCCACAGGCACCGTATCCAAAAATGCAATGTGGCCCAACTATCGGGTACTTTCCCTCGATGACCCCACCGTGGCACTATGTCTTTATTGAGTTCACTTCCTAATATCCACCAACTTGCTAAGTACGACAGGGGGACCTACATGATCTTGAACTGAGCCTAAACATCCTCTTACTGTACGAGTTCCAATGCCGACCAACTTCCCGTTTGCAGGTGAAACAACCGTTCACATTGGCCGTACAATGTTCAACCATTTGCAACTTCAAAAAGAGGGTCTCAAAAATTAAACAAAAATCATTGGAAAGAAACCAACAACTAAGGTTAGCAATTGCCACATCCTCGTGACATAGTTAGCAATTGCGACGTCCTCGTGACATCGTCTTTGTACAAGTGCTAGATGCGTCGTGTCTAGTGCGTCAATACTAATAGTCAGTGTCTATTAAGACAATTTATGGCCTCTATCTGTTTTTGCAAGCGCAATCGAGGGCAATTACAATTCTTTCTAGAGGGGGGTATGTCAAAAATTGGTGATGTGGCAGAGCCATCCTGACAAATACACACGCACACACACACGTGTTGATGTGGCAATACGGCGGCTGACGTGGCAGACAGTACAACATTCCGCAATTTGCGCTGACGGTGATGACGTGGCAGTCTGTACGGATTTTCGCAAATTACGCTGATGCTTTTTCTGCTAGCTTTTGGAACAGTTTCCTTTTGAGTTAAACTGCTTTTGGGGCTCTGCTTTTGGGCATCCCTTGTAAGAATAAAAGAGTCCTAAGGACCTCACTTCCCAGGGCATCTGGACGTAGAATCTGAGAGCGAAGGACCCTGCGAGAGTTGTACTTTGCTCAAAGATTAATATAAAAGAAATACCGAAAAGGGCGCTAGTCTTTGGGGCCAATCTCTCTGGGCACGGAACTACACCGGGGCGTGTCTACCAAATTGAACTGTGATTTTAAAGTTGTGAAGTATTTTAAGTGAATCTCTCTCATGTCGCGACAAAATCTAGACTTGGGTGGCCCAAGTTTGTTACAACTTTTTTTTATAGTAAATAATCCACAGAGTACAATAGTTGAGGAGTCAATTTGCAGATGTGCGACCATGCATTGATTTGGTAAAAGTGACCCCCAATGCACTTATGTATAGATACTTAAGCCCCTTATAATGTATGCCTTTTGTTCAAAAGATATTTATGGAATTGTGGACTTCTTCCCTTGGAAGTTTCTTTATCAGAAGATTTGGACACAAGTGTATCCAAGGCAAATGTCAAGGAGTCTATAAACATTGAACAGCCATCCAAAGCATTGTCTTAAGTTGTTGAATACTGGAAGACCTCTCCTTTAAACAATATCTCAAGTTCTTTAGGCAGATTGCAATAGTATCGCTCCATCTATGGGAAACCTTCACCAAAGAAGCTACTAGTAGAGAAGTATCCCAAAATCTCTGACTCGGGTGGAAAGGGTATCTTTCTCCCTTTATCCTCAAATGATTCCATGCCATCAAAATTTCTGCTTCGTATTGTGGTGTTGACCAAAAAGACAAAAACAATCTCTTAAACCCCACTTAATTGCGAGGTGCCTTTTTGTGCAATAAAAGAGTCAAGCACCATGTCTATGCATTCCCCATAACATGAGATTCTACTTTCCTAACGTCCAAAGCTTCAGCGACTGCCTCCAGAAAAGCAATATCAAACTGCTATATAAAAGATGTTGCCTTTATCATATCCTTGAATCCGGCCAAAGTACCAAACTTGACACTTTGGTCCGCATCCTTGAATTCTTTCTTGCCTTAGCTGGGCTCCAAATTATCATCCTTGATTGGCCAAAGTATGTTGCTCCGTTTTCTACCAAAGGTAGAGCCACATAGAGAATTTTTCATCTAAGTCATCCTCTTCGTTTGAATTGTCATAGCGCACCTTCGAGTTCTATGAGACCCGATTTGTTGATGCTTTCATTTTCGCAGCCGCCACTCTTCTTCATCACTAGAACTCAGAACTAGAGTCCTCGTCCTCAAAGCGAGTATATTGCCGGTGTTTTCTTCTTGGACCCTTCTTTGCTAGGTCCGAAAACGTGGGTTTTTTGCCCTAATAGACTTGGACTTTGACTTATGTTTCTCACGTCTCGTCGAGTGTCCCAAACTCTTGCTCACTTGGCGCTCTACCTCCCTTTGAATATCCTCTTCGTTTAAATTGTCGTAGCGCCTTCCAGTTTTATGAGACTCGATTTATTGATGCTTTTGTTTTTCCAGCTGCCTCTCTTCTTCATCACTAAAGTTTGTTCGGATCCACAATCTGCAACATCGGTGCACTAGTAACAAGCCGCTTCAATGTTTGGAAACATTGATCGAGCTTATCGGTCCACCGAATTGACGGACTGACACTACGCTTTTTGCTTTGGACGCACTTTAGCAGAAGAGTAAAGGGTTCAGCAATACGATTGAAATCTTTGATAAATTTCCGAAAAAAGCCCGTAAAACCCAAAAAGGATTTTACTTGCCTGATCGTGCGAAGAATTGGCCAATCCAGCACAGCACATATCTTCTCGAGATCAATGTGAATGCCATCAGCCGAGATGACATGACTCACATACAATAATTCCATACGAAAAAGCTGCACTTTGTTTTACCCTTTGGGTTAACCAATAGCGAAGCAAGGGTAAAACCGAAAATTGGTAATGTCCATACCGTGTTCGAAACACGATTTCGGGACATCATGCGGATGTATACATATCTGATGGTACCTAGAACGTAGATCGATCTTGGTGAAATAACGAGCACTTGAAAGTCGATCCATAAGGTCGCTTATGCGAGGCAACGAATACTTATTCTTGGCGGTGACCTTATTGAGGCCTTTGTAATCCACGCAGAAGCGCATTCCCCAGTCCTTTTTGGCGAGAAGAACCAGAGCACCCCACGGAGACTTACTTGGTTTGTTAAAACCTTGGCAAGATAGGCTTGAAACTGCCTAGCTATCTTGTATGCCTCTTTCAGGCTGAACCTATAAGGTTATTGAGAGACGAGATGGCTACTAGGCAAAAAGCTCTATCTTATGATCAAGGTCAAACCCACATAATGGTGGAAGCCCATTGGTAAATCTGGCAAAAAAACGTCCACAAATCCAGCCAAAACGGAACCAAATAACGCTTAGCAGTTACATCACGATCAGACAAAGATTCAAGAGGTTCCAATGTAGTAACATCACTTTTCAAAAAAAGAGAATGACACTGAGACGGAAAATTAACAACATAATTTTTAACCCATCAAACTGCAAATTATACACTTGAATCATGAAACAATGCATTGAATTCATTAGCTGAAAGCCGATTTACATCATAATGGGCGGTTAGAGAAGAAGAAGATCCCTCGACCACATGGTACACACCATCAAGCTCAAAGAAAACTGTATGCGATACATAATCGATAGACAGAGAAGCTATTTGATTGTAAAACCATGGCATGCCTAAAATAACATCTACATGTTGTGAAAGTCCAAGACTTCGTGGTAACACTGGATTTGGAGGTCGAGTCGCGGCACAGCCTCTGTCCATTGATAGCTCCTACATTCCACATAGTGGACTACATGGTCTGCGGGTGACGCGTTGAGCCTAAGAGCATGTATCACACGAGAAAAAATAAAATTATGAGTAGAGCCGTTGTCGAATAAGACTGTCACAGCGTGGCCATTGATTTCTCCTCTAATGCGAAGAAGATTATGTGGGCCAAATACAGCCTTATTAATGCGACAACCCAGGCAGCTACGTGCATTGACATGAAAAATCTTTGAATCAGAAAAAGACAAAGTATTTGAATTGTCTACGACGTTTACCGAAGTAGCAGACGTTGCGGAGGTAGACAGCTTCCTCTTTTTCTTAGGACACGCCTTGTCACTACAAATATGGCCAGTTTGATGGTAGTCGAAACAACAGTTTTTCTTCTAATCCTCAAAACGAGCGGCCTTTGATTTGCCATCATTCTTGGAATTTTTCTGCGGAGGGTCCGATGACTGACTTGTGGCTGACAAAGCGTTCGAGCACTTGAATTTTCACGTGGAGGAACCATGACAAGGAGTCTCCCCATTCGTCGGGCCACCTCCACAAGCCACCAAGGTATTGTCATAGTTCTTGGCAAACTTATAAAAGTCCTCAATAGATGTTATCGGATTGCGTAATACTTCATCTTGATATGCTGGCGGAAATCCGAAAAGGTACAACATCTACACGATGGCCTTGGGATCATCAAGAGCCTTCGTTTTGTGGAGAAGATACTTGAAGGCATGTGAGTAAGCGTCCGTCTAGAGTTTGCTTTCCCATCTCGCAACGAAAAAGCTTCTTAAAGCATTCAATCCTATCGACATGCACAAAACAGGCTCGAAAGATTGGCTAGAACTCTGCCCAAGTTCTAGCGGACTGAGCGTAGGCCTTTCCCTTTAGCATCAATGGAAGCTACCCAAGACGTTGAGCGTCCGTAAAATGATGCAGATCAAAGAAGGAGGTCCATTTCGCCAACCACAAGTTATAGCGGTCTCTTTGCACTTTTTCATTTCCCCTTTGAAGGAGTCGGGATAGAGATGAAGAGGCAAGGTGCCCAAGGTGACGGGCGAAAACGGGATCTCTGCAGAGCGTAGCTCCACGAGTTGCCTCTACATCTTTGCTAACTATTGCTGCAACATAGTATTGAGAGAGGTGTCAGAGATGGACGGCAAGAAAAAGGAACTCTCGGCACGAAGTCCATGCATGTGTGTGGAATTGGGAGGAGAAAGAGGCGCCTGCTCCATGGGTTGATGTGTGCTAGCGATGCCATTCTCTGTGGGGGAGGTGAAGAAGAAGCCTACTAGGTGCCTCTTGTGATGGCAATGGAGAAGAAGGGAGGAGGGTGAAGCAAGACCAGGCATGGAGAGAGAGAGAGAGAGAGAGAGAGAGAGAGAGAGAGAGAGAGAGAGAGAGAGAGAGAGAGAGAGTAGCGTACGATTTTGGGAGAAGAGCCCGTATGTTGAGTTTGGGGATTTCTCTTTATTATGAGTAAGTGACCTAAGGGTCCAAGGGCCATTCACATTTGGGCCCTTGGACTCAAGGCTTAAAATGCCTTTATAAACATTATTCCCTAACAACCTCCCACCTAAAGGCAATGTGCATTGGGAGATAAAAGAATCAGCTAACTATGGTACATCAGCTGATTATACACTTACTCATCCAACCCCCATCATCTGGCGGCAATATGCAAACCTCTCTGCTCGGAGACTCTTGGTCAGAAGATCTGCAAGATTTTCATCTGTATGCACTTTGACAAGGGTGATAGCTTTGTCTTCAAGCACACTCCTGATAAAGTGATACTTCACCTCTATGTGCTTTGTCTTGGCATGAAAAACAAGATTCCTTGCAAGCATAATAGCACTCTGACTATCACAATGTAGCACAGGAACCTGTGACTTGATGCCAAGCTCTTCTACCAAACGCATGAGCCATAAAGCTTCTTTGCTTGCCTCAGTGGCAGCCACATATTCAGCCTCAGTGGTAGACAAAGCAACACATTTTTGCAGTCTAGAAATCCAAGAAACTGCACCTCCTGTGAAAGTAAAGACATATCCAAAGGTAGACTTTCTGCAATCTGGATGTCCAGCAAAGTCTGCATTTGTAAAGACATGCACAGATGTCTCCCTCTTCCCAAAACAAATGCATAAGTCTTTAGTGCCTTTCAAGTATCTCAAGATACATTTCACTGCTTCCCAATGCTTTTTGCCAGGGTTACTCATGTACCTGCTCACCACTCCCACCGCAAATGCAATGTCAGGACGTGGGGCAACCATAGCGTACATTACATTGCCAACGGCATGCATAAGGAATCTTGGCCATTTCAGCCCGCATATCATCTATCTTTGGGCGATCCTGTGCAGCAAGTTTTACATACGGAGGCAACGGAGTACCAATTGCCTTTCCCCCTTCCATATGAAAACGATGCAACACCTTATCAATGTAATCTCGCTGAGATAGAACAGATGCCTGTTGGGTCTGTCTCGAGAGATACGCATGCCCAAAATATTATTAGCATTACCGAGATCCTTCATGTCAAAGCTTTTCCGTAAGCTTTGCTGTAATGCATTCAACTCAGTGACATTTCTACCCGCAATAAGCATGTCCTCAACATACAAAATCAGCAGTAGGAGACTTCCATCACTGGCCTTTTTGGTATACAAACAATGATCGGAAATGCATCTTCTGTACCCTTGAGACCTCATGAATGTATCAAACTTGTGATACCATGCACCTGGAGACTGTTTCAAACCATACAGGCTCTTCAAGAGTCTACAAACTTTTTTCTCTTGTCCCTTTGACAGAAAACCTCCGGGCTACATCATATAGATTATCTCAAGCAAATCACCATGCAAAAACGCTGTTTTTACATCCATTTGCTTTAATTCCATATCTTGAGAAGCAATCAGACCCAAAACAAGGCGTAATGTGACAAGCTTCACGACAGGAGAGAGAATCTCATCAAAATCAACACAAGCGTTTGCTTGTACCCTTTAGCAACCAATTGTGCCTGGTACTTAGAAGAAGCATCAAATGTGACCTTTGTCTTGTAAACCCATTTACATGGCAGAGCCTTATGCCCTTTAGGCAAATCAACCAAATCCCATGTATGGTTCTTCTCCAAAGACCGCATTTCCGAAACCATTGCTTTGAACCATTTCTTACTGTCATCACGTTGCATAGCGTCTTTATAACAAAACGGCTCACCACAATCAATAAGCATGACATAGTCCAAAGACGGTTCATATCTATCGGGAGGCCTTGTCACCCGAGTAGACCTACGCACCCAATGATCCATAACAGGTGGATTTTCAGGTGGATTTTCAGCCTGTAAGTCATCAAAAACAGCAGGCTGTTCAGCTGGTTGTATCACATCAACGGGCTGCCTATAGCCATCAACCTGTTCCCCAACCTGTGATGCATCAATGGAAACTTCTTGGGGCTGATTTTCAGCACCTATTGGCTGATTTTCAGCACCATTTTCAGCATGCATTTTCTGTTGAAAATTGGGCCTTCTTGGCTGTCCATAAGTCACATCTTCACGAAAAACAAACCGCCGCACTTCCTCGACTCTTATGGGCTATTTATGCATGCAATTTTCATTGAAGATGACATCATTGCTGCATATGATTTTCCGCAATGTGGGATCCCATAATCTATACCCCATTTCACCATCATCACCATATCCTAGGAAAATACATTTACTAGACTTGGGTTCAAGTTTGGTGTGCAGTTCACTCCGGAACACTCGCAAATGTGCATATGAGGGTGGCTTGCCGGACCACACCTCCTCAGGCACCTTTCCACCCAAAGTCTTACTCGGTGAGGGATTAATCAAGTGAATAGCTGTTTGCACAGCTTCTACCCAAAAACCATGAGGTAATGCAGCATGTGACAGCATACTCCGAACTTTCTCCTAGATAGTCCGGTTTACCCTCTCTGCAACTCCACTTTGGGAGGGATTAAAAGGAGCAATGAGCTCTCTTTTAATGCCTTTAGCAACACAAAAGTCAATAAATGCTTTTGATACATACTCTCCACCATTATCTGAGCGCAAAGACTTAAGCTTCTTGCCAGTATGATTCTCAACAAACGCAAGAAACTTCTTAAAAGTATCCAAAACATCACTTTTAGCACGTATTGCATACACCCACACCTTATGTGTGGCATCATCGATAAACGAGACAAAATACTTCTTCCCCCCTAAGGACAATTGGGGCATTTCACATACATCTAAATGGATTAAGTCTAACCTATCAGACTTTAAAGAAAGAGATCTCTTGTGCGGTGTTTGAGTGTGCTTACCATAAATACAGTGCTCACAATGAGAAAAATCAGCATACCTCAAACACGGCAAATAACCACAACGAGACAGAGTTTCCATTCCTCTTTTACTCATGTGTCCCAACCGGCCATGAAACAAAGAAACACTCGGCTGCTCAATTACGGCGACAACATGGTCACACACACTAGATATGTACAAAGGATATAAGGTGTCCACTTTGCAGCCCTTTACTACAATCCGTGACCCTTCACATATCTTCCACTTGCTATCACCAAAAGTGGTGTTATAGCCTGCATCATCCAGCTACCCTAAACTGAACAAACTCTTCTTGAGTTGTGGAACATGACGCACTGTATGCAAAACAAAGGTCATACCATCTGCAAAAGAGAACTGCACACTGCCAATTCCAACTATATCACATGCATAATTATCCCCCAGCTAGACAGTGCCCTGCACCTCACCTGTGTAGTGAGAAAACCAATCCCTGTGAGGTGTCACATGAAAAGAAGCACCTGAATCAAGGATCCAAGTATGCATGTCCTCACTAGAACCCATAGCAAAGGTATGTGCATCGAAAGAAGAGGCATTGAGTACATCATTGCTGCTGTCACTCTCACAACTACTTGCAACGTTTATTTCCTCAATCAAAACATTGCTCTTCTTTGCATTTCCCTTGTCCTTTGCATCTGTTTCAGCACCTTTGTTTTTCTCTTTCTTCCACTCGAAACATTCGCGTTTATAATGCACTTTCTTACCGCAATGGTGGCACTCAACATCTTTCCTACGAGATTTGCTGCGTGCCTTGCCTTTATGGTCAAACTTCTCCCTCTGCTGGGACCTACCCCTCAAGTGCAATGCATTAGAAGAACCTCCAGTGGTGTTCTTCCTATTCATCTCTTCCATGAGGAGAGAACTCTCTACATCCGTATATGTAAGTGTTGCACTCGAGCTACTGAGAGCTGTCCAAAAAATATCCCAACTCTCGGGCAATGAGCATAGCAGAAAAGTGGCTTTAAACTCGTCGTCAATCTCAAATTTCAGACTTGAGAGTTGGCTGAAAATTGAGTTGAACTCATTTAGGTGCACCGACATTTGCGTGCCCTCCGTCATATGGAGATCCATAAGCTTCTTAAGCCAGTAAACCTTACTAGCCGCACTCTATTGTGCATACAAATCATCCAATCTCTTCCACATGCCCCAAGCTGACTTTTGGTTCTCAATATTGAACAATAAGCTGTCAGACACTGAAAGCATAATCGTGGAACGAGCTAACTCGTCCACTTCCTCCCATTCCTCTACCAACATGTCAATAGGTTTCTGTCCATGCACTTTAATCGGTTTTACCTGTTTCTTTTGTAGCATCACATTATAACATCGCTTCTTCCATATCGCAAAGTTTTGGGCCCCTTCAAGCTTCCGAATGTACAAAAGATTGCCACTTTCACTGCTTGAAGCCATCCCAAGTGAGTGCAAATGCTAAAACCCTAATTTGGCGACTTAAACACGCCCAAATGTGCTCAAATAGGCCGAAAACAGCCTGCTGCACCAAAAAAACAGCAACCGATTTTCACTCAAAATCAATCCACAACGGCTTACATTCACTGCCAAACCCTTACCAAAGATTTCCACAAGGTGTAATACATCTATTGCTTGTTGAAATTCACTGTTTTAGGGAAAAATTCAGACCTGTAAACACTTGTTTTGCTGAATTTTCAGACCGGTACTAGTGGAAATGCATGTAAGAATGAGCTGTGAGACTCACACTACTGAATTTGTATCGAATTGAAGTCGAATTTGGTCAATTTCAGCGAAAATTGACTGCTGTTCCCCAGTTTTCGGAACCCTAATTTCGTGGAAAGGTCACCATGGGTCTGTTCTACACGATGAGGAGACTCCTTCGCGACAAGTTTGAGGCAAATTGGCAGAAATCCCTGCGTGCAGCGAGCAAAATCAAAATTCTGATATGTGCTCGCGAGATGGCTCTTCTGGGAAACCCTAGGCTCTGATACCACATGTGGGGGAGGTGAAGAAGAAGCCTACTTGGTGCCTCTTGTGATGGCGATGGAGAAGAAGGGAGGAACGTGAAGCAGGAGCAAGTATGGAGAGAGAACTAGCCACCTTGAGCGGGGCAATTTTCTAGTGATTTTACTCACCTAAGAAGTGATTTTCAGGTTTCTGATGTGGGCAGCCTGTTAAGTGATGAATAAGTTAAAAGAGGCTGTTTCAAACCTATTTAAAATTCCAGTCACTTAAAAGGTTGGGCGGTCACTTTTATTGTAAGGGACTTTCAGTTTTTTTTTTTAAATCTGTAGAGCAAAATCCTTAGCTCAAAACATTACAGGCTTGTAAAAAAAACGAGTGCCACCGACCTGCTTGCTTCCCTACGCGTGAGCTTGCCGCCCCTGGTCACCGCCCTGGACTCTCAGGCCATCGCTCTGCGTGGGAATCCCACCTCTGCATACGTTGAAGCGCTGTGCACGCTGTTTCTGTGCGCTGCAGCAGAGTGTACTGTTCTGTCTGTGCGCACTACAGCAAAGGACACTGTCCCAAGTACCGACTAAAATAGCCGTCTTGCTGTTATGCAGCGCCACCACTACGGAACCACCCGCCTCACGCGTCGCATGTACATAACACAACCGCGCCATGTATGCTAGTTTTCCTGTAGACTGCGACCATTACTTGCCTTGCTCCTCTCTTTCCTCACTGCAAAACATACTCCAATCGATCAATTCCTCTCACCGATTGCATACAGAGGGGCTATCATGTCCTCACAGTGGTAGCTCTCAAGGACACCCTCATGCAATAATCGGTAACGGAGAGGCAAGACAAAGACATACCAAGCATCCATGTGACTGCCACTGGCAATCAACATTCCACACACGAGAATCCATGAAAAAGAACTCATCAGATTCCCCTTGCCCTCCTCTCTCACTAGTAGCGCCCCATACCACCCTATACGAGAGTTGGGAGAGCCTGTTAGGCTGGGCCGTGATTAGGCTGGGCCATCACGGCCCCATGAGCTCTAGTGGTTTTGTGCCATCGCCATGTAGTGCATACAAGCAGGAAGGAGCTCTAATACCAATGTTGGTCCCTCGCCGGTAGTGAGCAAACATCAGGCTCACCTCCCAGACATAGAGCCAATACGGGCTCACCCCAGAGCTTGGGAGCCTGCAACCAAACAAGCTAGCCTCTGCCACAAGGGCTAGTGTCCCATACCACCAAGCCCACACCTATACGAGTGTGCGGGTAGAGCTGCCAAGGGCCAAGAGTCCAAGAGTGGTGATCCCACAAGATGTCTCACAAATGAGACCCGAGTCCTATTCATAGAACTTCATAACCAAAGGGCTAGGTTCACACTGGCCGGGCATACTACACGTGCCCATCCTTACGTCTGGGAACGTAACATGCATGCTCTTTATTTTGACAATCTTGCCGTCCATTCATTGTGTCACAACTGAACCAGTTATTATGCAAAACAACCCACCCCTAATCAGTTTCGGTCTCCGTAGTGTCAAGAATCGTATTCTATGTGTATGACTTAGGGTAAAGCAGCCAAGTTGAGGATGCTCAAAACATAGGGGCCAGTAGAGGGAAATTCAAACTCGGGTAACTCAATCTTTAAGTTCAAGTAATGATTTTGAGTGAAATTGATATGAAAAGGAAGCCTTTATCATATTCCATGCTAACCCCATCATGACACTTGAATATTTTTTTAATTAGAGTAGAGTCAAACAAAAGGTGTCCTTGTTTTGGGGATGTCCTCTTATTGGGACCTTTACCCTAAGTCCCCTTGAAACATTTAATATTTGATGTTTGTCCAGGCAGCTTAATCCTCTTGAGTTATATAAAACACTAAACTCGTGTACCTATAGAGAGGCCAAAGAAATTTTTAAATTCTTTTGTCTTTAGTCTTTTTGTTAAATATAACTAAAAACGGCATAAACACGAAGTACTTAAAGAAAGTTATCCTTAAGAACCCAAATGAATTATAGAAATATTAGGCTTCAAAGAATGGCAATTTTATTGAGAGGTTTAACAGTTATACTTGACCAAAAAAACCCAGAAAAGAAAACGCTTCCAATGTCAAATTATTCTTATTGATTTTGATCCATCAACAGAAAGCATGATTGAAAATTGAATAAAAATTTCGTTCAATGTCACAAATGGGATTGACTCAACCAAACTATGCAACTGTCAGGTCTTGAAACAGCCTGCCTTTAAAAATCCTTCGGTAGTAAGAATTCCACCATACACATTTGACCTAGTTAAAAGAAAGACTTCTCAAAGCACCCAGTGTCCCCCCCTCTTCTTCTTCCCCCTTTTCGCTTGGATAAGTAGCTCAGTCAAAAAAACCTCCCTGCCGATAAGCTGAGCATTAACGAAGTAAAATAGTAGACCAAAACCATCGCAGACTTTGAATGCTTCATGAAGCCTTTATATATTCTTAAACAGGCAGTGCCTCCTTTTAAGTAGTACACATTAAAGTATACACTTGATCCTAGTCGGCATGAAGATTCAAACCCACCACATTGCAATTACCAGAGTTGAGAAATTGATTACTCTCCACCAGGTTATCATTGACACAATTTTCTGAGAAACTTAACAATTAAGATTGGTGATTACCCGATCTAGAGAAGAGGGCCCTTGAGGCAAATCTACAGGGATAGTGGTTTGTGGCCGAGGTCCTACAAGAAAAAAGGTTAACATCTCAACTCCTCAAATATTTCAGCTAAGAATCACTGAAGACAGAAACGTGAACAATAGACCAATACCATCAACAGCAACAGGCCATGCCGGAGCCCGTGTTGGTGAATCCAGCCTTGACAATATGGAGTCATCCACTTTCAATACAGAAAGTGAAAACCCTGAACACAACAAGTCTTACTTAAGTTTTTAAAACGATTATTGTCAGAGAAACTGTAACTTGTATAGTCCAGTCCAAAGAAGTTTAAACCTAAAAATGTTGATTCTTGTGTTTTCAGTCCTAAAAAGTTGATACAGAAAGGGTAGCAATAAACTAAACATCCAAAACATCAAATAACCTTACCCTTCATGTCCAGGGAGGTCATGAAGCTGCCTGTGTAAACTCGCTCAACAGCTAGACCATAATCTAACTGGAGCTGTGCTACTGCTTTCCCAGCTACTATCATCAACTCCATGAGAGGGGTTGCGCCTAATCTGTGGTTAGCAAAGGCATATCATGGACACAGAACTGGCATTCAATCTTTCATCAGGCACAAACTCAGTCTACTATTAGCAGCTCTGTCTTCTCATCTCAGCATTTGCAAAGCAATTAAAATCTTCCAGGACCATATAATAAAAACAGGTTCTGCACATAATGATAAGTGAAAATCGGTACTTACATATGCGATGTAGCCCTTCATATGCAACAATGTGATCAGAGACCTTTTGAGATTTTCATTCAATATCTTAAGGATTGAAAGGCAACAGAGATGCAAGTTGCAAAACAATAAAGTCATGATTGTAGCTGGTAAAAATTGGGTGCTTGCTGCTGCTGCCCGCACCCCCCCAACCCCCCCCCCCCCCCCCCCTCTTGCCCTCGCGTAGCTCTTCCCCCTGCACGCAGCCCACCTGCCCGCCCCTTGTGCGCTGCACCCTGCCCGCTACCACACTGCTGCCCGTCACCCGTTGCCTGCCCCTCCCGCTCAGCCTGCCCGCTCTACCAACCCCGCCGCCCGCTCAGCCTGCCCGCCCAGCCCACCCTGCCGCTGCCCTGTCCCGCCGCCATCCTTTTGCCCGCCCTCCTTCCTGCCCACAGCTTTTTTTGCCCTTTCCCCCCCCGCCTGCATTTTTAGTTTTTAGCCTTCCCTGCTTGTCGAGCCTCGCTAATCTCGTTGGCGTGTTTAGTCTAGCGGAAGCCTCCCCCCCTCGTTTCTTCTTCACATCAGCAGACACAGATGGAGGCTCAAGCTCCACCGCAGAGGGACTCCAATGAAGCCCCCTCGTCCGACCCCACTAAGCCCACTATCCGACTTGCTCTTTCACCGACAGAGCAAGCGACCCCAGCCGCAGAGATAGAGCGCCTACAGGCGACTTTTGTCATCTGCAAGATTCTCGGCACCAAACCCAACAGAGGAGAGCTGCGTGATCTTCTCCAGGCCCGCCTTCTAGCAGAGGTGGGCAAGATCTTGGATGTTCAAATCCTCGGACGAGGCTACTACAAGATCGAGTTCGAGACCTCCGAGATGGCGTCCAAGGTCATCGCCATGAGTCCATTGACCATCCAAGCAGCTCGAGCCCACTTTCGACAGTGGAGACATGGTTTTGGCCCTGCTTCAGATGTTCTGGTAGAGGAGGCAGACATCCCCATCTTTGTTTGCTTTCCTGGTTTACGGAGGGAGTACCTACCACTTTTGTCCAGGATAGGCTCAACGATTGGGATTGTCCAAGAGACACCTCCCACGGCAGCTTCAGTAGCTGCCAAGGCGGCCGGCATTCCCTCAGTTCGCGTTCTGGTTAGGGACACTCACACTCTCCCGAAGGTCATCCTCCTGCCTCGGGTGAGTGGGGGTTGGTTTAGACAGAGCGTGGAGTATTCGGGCCTTCCGAACCAGTGCTTCATTTGTCGACAGATGGCCCATCTTGCAAAGGCCTGTCCACGGAGGAGGCCTCGACCTACACCACAGACTCAGCCCCAGCCTGCAAGGGCTGGCCAGCAGCCACAGGTAGAGACATAGAGCACACATGCAGAGTCACCCTCCGAGCCTGGGGCTCAAGTGGAGGAGGGATGGCAGCAGGTTCGTGGTCGACCACGGCAGGGGCCACAGCGACAACCTGGTACTCAAAGTGGTCCTCAGGCGCCTGCCCAACAGAAGTGGGTTCCCACGGGGAACCGTTTCGGTCCTCTTGAGCAGGATGAGGTCCTTGCTCCAGCCCCCACCTCAGCTTCACCCTCGACAGCCCCTCCTCCCCCCCTCCTCATCATCCTCCCCCCCGCCGCCTCTTTCCCTCGCCCCTCTACCTCCGCCGCTCCCCCCGCCCCTTTTCTCCCCCTCTTCCGACTGCTCCTCCCCCCCCCCCCCGCTCCAGTTCCACAGTCGACCCAGGGGACAGATATCAACGGCTGCTAGGAGATCTCTCGACAGTGTCTTTGCCACGAGTCGCTCGGCGAGAGAGGGACAACCTTTCTTGCGAACCCCTCTACAGGTACAGACGTCTCCCTTTGCAGCAATCCCTCGTGGTCTGACGCGATTCTTGGTGACCCCTCAGCAGACCACGAGGCAACCTGCTTCAAGGTTCATGTTTTGTTCCTTGCAGCTAGGGGGATAGAGGCCTTGGACTCAGGGGTTGGCTTCTCTTTTCCCCTTTGCGGCAGGGACCAGACTGAGTGGACTCTCGACTCAATGTTGGAGTGGTTGCATACACAGGTCCTAGAGTTCTCTCACCACATGGGAGACCTAGGAGTTACAGACATGCTTCAGACTTTGTGGCCATTGGCCAAGTTTGCAGTGACCCCTCCAGATACAGCAGGATGTAGACACATTGTGGTTCACTTCTTTGCTAATACGTAGTGCTTGCCATGCTATGTACACATTCATGAGAACTCCTCGACAAAGGAGGTTGCTTTACGTACGGCTCGATCTACTTGGGCTTGGGCCAAGCACTCGTTGCAGTCACGCCTATCTAGAGGACGCTCGGATGCGGATTACTCCCCATCCAATGTTCTCTCTCACTCCCCATGAGGATCGTCTCATGGAACGTGCAAGGACTTGGTGGGCCCCAGTTTCAGCGTCAGAGGGGCCAACTACGTCAGGAGCTTCAGCGTTGCCTTGTGGGAGGAGAGATTGATATCCTTATGCTACAGGAGCATCATCTGTGTGAGAGCCGCATTAGACGTTGTGGTCAGCTCTTGCGTGGACGATATGATACTTTTTGGTCAGCTGCTTTTGGACCTAGAGGCATCCAGGGTGGGGTATGTATGACTATTGTGGATTCTTTGCAGCAGGCCATTGTGGGCAGAGGGATTATTGTGCCAGGCAGGGTTCAGTGGATCACTATGCAAGTTCAAGGTTGCCTTGTGGGCTTCCTGAACATATATGCGCCCAATGTGGCGAGTGCACGAGCAGCGTTTTGGTCACAGATTGTTGAGTCTCTGCCGTAGGCAGAGCAATGGTGCATAGGGGGTGACTTCAACATGTTCGAGGACCCTTCTGACAAGATTGGTGGTAGCCATGCTACTGTGCATAGAGTTGAGTTGGCAGCTTGGGAGAGGTTTTGTATGACTCTGAGGGTCTCGGATGTGTGGCAGCACTCTAGTTTTGTGAGGCCCCCAGACAGCCTTGCCTTCTCTCGTTTGGACCGCAGAGTGGGAGGAGTGAGTCTATCGCGGATAGATCGCTTCTACACTAGTGACCATTTCCGTGACTTGGGTGGGACAGTTGGCATTTCTGGCAAGGACTTCCTTCTCGGACCATGCACCAGTGATCCTCACAGTGGCAGACAGGCAGAGGAGGGGGAGAACGATGCTTCGCATCCCTGAGAGGGTCTTGTTGGACTCTGCACTCGACAGAGCGAGTAGAGGCTCTCTGGATAGAGAGCTTGGACATGCACGATACTCCTACTGACAGAGTGGCCTCAGGACTAGCTCAGATTAGTCGTTTCTTTCTCCAGGAGTCTTTGGCTCGCCTAGTTGCATCGAGAGAGGAGCAGCAGCATCTCAGACGGGGCGTTGTTTCCTTGCAGAGGATGCAGGAGCAGCATCCAGACAGTCCTTGGTTGGAGGAGCAGTTACAGCAGGCTCGCCAAGAGCTTGTTAGCACAGAGGAGCGGCGCTATGAGTTTGCTATCCATCGACAGGATTCTCAGTGGACACAGGTAGGTGACAGAGTGACTGATGCTTTCTTCAAGTCAGTGGGACCTCGACATACGCATCCCAAGTCAGTCAGTTGAGGACGCCCGAAGGGTCAGTTGCTTCTGAGCCAGAGGACATGCGTGCAGTTGCTACTGACTTTTATCGTGAGTTACTGTCTGCAGAGCCTCAGTCAGAGCGTCAAGATGCATGCAGGGAGGAGGTGTGGGCACAAATGCCTTGCCTTGTGACTGAGGAGATGCGTCAGAGGCTTGAGCTGCCACTTAACTTGAGGAGTTGCACACGGCTCTTAGTGCACTCCCCCGTGGTAGCTGTCCAGGTGAGGATGGCTTGACCCCCAGTTTTTTCTTGGAGTACTGGACTTGCTTGGCCCAGATCTTTGTAGTGCTTTCCAGTACATCTTGCACACAGGAGAGATGCCTGACAGCTTGAGTGAGGGTATGATCTACCTCATTCCAGGAGGGTGGCTCCTTGGATGAGATTCGACAGTGGCGCCCCATCACCATCCTCAACTCAGCCTACAAAATTCTTGCCAAGGCTCGGAGTATGAGGATCCAGCCACTTCTAGAGAGCCTTATACATGGGACTCAGACAGGTTTTGTCAAGGAGCGCAGTATCCTTGACAACATCTTTACTTTTTGGGAGGCTTCTGCCTTAGCGGGGCTTCGCGGTGAGGATCAAGTGATTCTTCTTCTCGATTTTGAGAAGGCCTACGATAGAGATGACTGGGACTTTCTAGAGGGCACTCTACGCAGGATGGGCTTCTCAGATGCTTGGATCAGAGGGGTGTCAGCTTTGTACAGATGGGTACACAGTCAAGTACTTTTGTCAGGAGGTAGAGGTGATCATTTCATGCTCACACGTTCGGTCAGACAGGGCTGCCCTCTTGCCCCCTTCCTCTTTCTTCTATGCTGAGGTGATGAGCAGGTTTATGGGTTCGCAGCAGGTTGGTTTACGGGGCTTAGCACTCCCTATTCGGGGGGATGAGCTACTGGACGCTGAGTTTGCTGACGACTCAGCCTTGTACTCGGATGGCCAGGAGGCCAACCTACACAGGTGTGAGCAAGCTCTTGAGACCTTCTGTTGTGCATCTGGCGCACTGATCAACTGGAGAAAGACAATGGCTTTCTCGGTTGGTAGTGCTCCTATGCCCGATTGGATGCCAGGTGAGGGATTCAAGTGGATCCCCCCAGGGACTGCAGTCCGGTACTTGGGTTGTCAGGTTGGTTTGGACTCGTCTCCCAAGCAACAGATTGCTCCCCTCCTCCTGTCTATCAGGAGGAAGTTGTTACATTGGAGCTCCGCACGACTTTCTTTGGCTGGCAGAGTTGTAGTGGCCAACCAGGTGCTGTTGGCTACTATGTGGTACATCACTTCTTGCTGGATCTTCTCGAGTTCTTGTATCAGCGAGATAGAGCGGCTGATCAGGAAATTCCTTTGGTCAAGGCGCGACACTCTGACGGCCCAGGCCAAAGTGGCTTGGCAGGTCATCACTCTTCCTTGTTCACAGGGAGGGCTAGGGATCATAGACCCAGCACAGCACAGCACAGCCCTTCTCGGGAAGTTCATCGTCCGAGGTCTTCTTCCAGATGAGGAGCCCTGAAAGGAGTTCTTGTTACAGCGGCTCCGTGCTAGGGTGCCTCACGCAGGAGGCCCCTGGAAACCTTCGACGATGGATCTTCACAGAGATGCACAGAGTTGGTTTGAGCGGGAGTCTGGAGGATCGCTTCGCTTTGGGGTTGCTTCGATCTTGGGAGCACTTGCGGCGAGGCCTGGAGCAGCATCAGCCTACTTGCACGGAGGAGTGCCTGCGATAGCCCCTTGTTTGGAACCCCATGGTTTGCACTCAGAGAGGTCACTTGGTTGGTAGTCGGCCTCATGTTTCCTGGGGTTCCATGGCAGCGGGTCCAGCACGCTCTTAAGTTGACTGGTTACAGTTTTCATGCTTGTGAGAGGAGCTACAGGGCTTTCAACTACAGGGGATGAGAGGGGTGTAGAGCATGTGCCAGGACATCTCAAAGGCAGTACCAGCTGAGTGGCTCACGCCTCTCGAGTCAGCAGCGCCCAGATGGATGGGAGCCTTCGCGCGACTGGAGGTTCTCGTCTCTGTTCGGGCTTTCTCAAAGACTGTTCCTTCCCTGTTTTTCGAGCTACAGGGTGAGAGACGCTTACAACGAGTTGCAATAGAGGCCCCGTAGGTGGGAGAGTGTTGTTTTCAGAGGATCCGAGTGGTGGGCATCAGTGGGAGGACTTGTGTCATCGATCCTGACCCAACTGCTCTTGAGAATGGACATTGGAGACTGTGGGCTTGGGAGTGCTATCCACTAGCACAGGTACAGTGGAATCTTGGAGAGTGGCTTTGGAGGGACCCCGTCTCTTCTGCAGACCATCCAAGTGTCCCTTTCTTTCAGTACACTGTTCGACTGGGACGTCACATACTGGTAGCACAGAGAGAGGCTCACCCTACTACAGCACCTCATTGGCAGGAGGAGGGTCTCACATCTGAGTTCTTGGCAGCTTTTTGGGAGAGGTTGTGGGACTCCAGACTGCCGAGGCGAGTCACTTTGTTTCAGTGGCTGGTCGCACACAGAGCTACAGCGGTTGGGAGCTGGCTTGTGCATAGTGGTCTCTCGTCCGCATGCACAGCTTGTGACCATCTTGTGGAGAGTCAACGTCACTGTCTTTGGGAATGTCCCTCGGCACAGCAAGTGTGGCTGCGTGTTCTTCGGCTGATGCCCGCTCTTTCCACGGCTCGGGGGGCAGCTGCTTGGTCCACTCTCATGGGCCCGGCACTTCAGTTTGAGCTATCATCCACCAGCAGGATGATAGTGATGCAGGGGGGGCGACCTACACTCCAGCCTGCCACAGAGATTACGCCACAGGAGTGGTGCAATGAGAGAGAGGTGTGTTGGGAGCTCATCAGTGGCCTGACACTCTGGTTCATCTGGCGGGTCCGTTGCTTCCACATCTTCGAGGCTCGCCCTGTACCACCAGCAGAGACTGTTCGGGACCTTTGGCTTGAGCTGGTCCATACTCTCAGAGGACAGTTTGAGAGCCTCCAGGGTAGTTCCGACCACATGAGGGAGCGTAGAGAGGCTTTCCTTCGACTTTGGCATCCTAGGCCATTTTCCACCATGGTCCAGGGTGTGCTCAAATGGCACTACCGTCCACCTGTGTTGCTCTTCCCTCCTCCCATCCCTTCATCTAGCCTCATTGTAAATATGTTGTTTTTTCATTGGGAGAGTCTCCACAGCATGATTATTGGAGTCCTCTCTTGTAGAGGAGGTTGTAGCCCCATGGGCAGTTTCATTAACTAATAGAAGGATCTTTTTCTCAGAAAAAAAAAAAGTTGCAAAACAATGATGACAAAATGATAAAAACACACCCACAGAAAGGAAAATGACAGAATCAGATCTTATTGTTAGATACAGATAGAGACAGGGGATAGATATTGCTAGCCTGGGGGAGGTTCTTATTGTTACTGCTAGATTTCTAGGCCTTCTACCAGAGTTTCAGCCACATATCTCAGAGATTGGTAGTAGTCCGGGGAATGTATTGAGTGAGGGTGGTATCCTGTCCAAAGGTGTATACGCGTTCCTTCTGCGACACGAGGAATCCTCCTAATTCAGGACATTTGGCAGCTAGATACACTTGCAGAGTAGAGGGTGCAGAGCATAGACAGTAGAGGATGGTTAGGAGAGGCATGCTCAAGTATCTACACGTTCTAGAAGATCAGATGCAATGAGAGCTAGGAGGGAAGCAAAGAAAGAAGTAGGCGACAGCACACAGAGGTAACTTAGGTGCTACAAGTCTCCAAACGCAGGGGTCCTGACTCCTCCTCTGCATGATCTTCCTCTTACACTTCCTCTACTTTAGCAGCTATATCAAATGCTTCTCCAGAGCTTGCTAAGGCTCCTTGGGATGTTGTTGTGATACATTAGTTCAAATAGAGATGAGATTCCTCTTGCTATGCTCATGACACAACAAGAAGAATGCATCAAATTGACCCCGGAGGTGTTTCAACTTTCATTCCCTCGGCTACATCATCTATCGAGTCCAACAGAGTTTTGTATTGATGTATTGCATCTCAATACATTCCATTTACGCAATCTTAAGCAAATACCACATCGAGAACGGTGTGGGGAAACCTTGACTGGATTCGTTGGCACCCAATCGGTGCACCCCCCCCCCCCTCTCTCTCTCTCTCTCTCTCTCTCTCTCTCTCTCTCTCTCTCTCTCTCTCTACATACACACACACACACCCCCCCAGTAGGTCAGCTTATGCGACGCCCAAAGGGAAATCACCATTTACTATTTTGAATGAGGATATATGGGAGTTTTCCAGAGATGGTGATATCATAACTTTTGGGAGATTTTGAATGATATCCGACGATTCCCAGAGTCGAACTACTTCACTTGTTTCCCCAATCGTCATAGAACTAGTACAATGGATTATATCATGACTACACCTAGTTTCATTCCATGTATTGATGATTTTGTGGTGGGCCATAGGCCGATTGGGGTGGTAGTGGATCACGTTGTCCAAACATTTTCACTTTTGTTCTCTTACAGTATAACTGCACCATCGCAGGCAACCACGCCCACTCGCTATACATTTACGAGGGAGGCGAACTTTGTATATATTGATGAGATATGCATGCGCCTCTACGTGGAGGAACAAGGGCGCCCTCTTCATGAGCTCACACAAGTTCTGACAAAGACACTACATGATGCAATATCACAGGCCTTCCCAAAGAGACCCCGTTCTGGGAAGATGCCCCATAACAGTTGGTATGATGAGGAATGTAGAGAGACGAGTCGGACTGCAGAGGGAGGTGCTCACGGACGTCGTCACTCACAGTCGCGGATTACCTTCCGGCACCTTGTGCAACAAAAGAAGGGAGCTTACTTAGCCCAGCTCGAGAGAGATTTATACAAAGTTACCCGAAAAGGGAACGGAGAACAAGAACGGAAGGGTCGAAACGGGACGGGAACGGGGGGGGGGGGGGGGGGGGGGGGGGAGGAGGGGAGGCCGGAACAATCGACAAAAGAAACACTTGAATCGCTTAGCCCCAAATCAACTCCCAAACAACGCCGAACTGCCTCCAAATCTTCCCCCAAATCTACCCTTAAACACAAATCTGCCCCCACAACAGCCCCAAATCTACCCCCAAACAACCCCAAATATGCCCCCAAACATCCCCATTTGCCTGTTCCACCCCCCGTTCCCTATTTCGCGCCGTCCCCCCCCCCCCCCCCCCCCCAGTTCCGGACCACCATTGCGGAACAACGTTCCGTTCCCAACTCCGTCCGGAACACCATTTCGAAACGTTAAGGGTGCATTCCGCCCGTTCCCTATTACACTAGTTATTCTTGAGCAAGGACTCAAGTGAGGCTTGGAGATTGTTTTGTGAGCATTCCCCAGCACCAGCTATTACATCTATAGACATATGGGGTGAATATGCTACTTCTCTCTACATGGCCCCCGACCAACAGTCATTGCCGAATCCACCAGAGGTATGGCCACACACTTGTGCTTTCTTTACTGCGGAGATGGTAAAGAAGGCTATCGATAGGATGAAGACAAGGAGAGGATATGATCATGTAGCTGAGCATTTTATACATGCAAAGGATCATTTGGCTGATCTTCTTGCATTGATGTTTACCAGAGCTATGTGTGATACTTGGAGCATGTCGACGATTGTAACTTTTTCCAAAACTGGGGACCCTAGTTTGCCTGAGAATTATCGCACTATCATGATTGGACACACACTAGCCAGATTATACAAATCCATCATTGAGCATGAGCTAAGCATATGGGCAAAAAGAGGGGGCATCCGAGTGCTAGGCAAGGTTGGTTTTAGGAGGGGTTTTTCTACCCTAGATCACATTCCCATACTACAAGCTATTATTGAGGAGGGCAAATTTCATGGGAGGAGGGATTTTTGCAAAGTTTTTGATACAGTTTCGGGGAGCAGATGGATAAGCTCGGAGGCCTGTAGAGCTCATATGGGGGATCATGGCCTTGTGCAAGACAGTTACAAGACGAGCGCATACGTCCTAGGGGATGTCAAAGATTATTCCCTCCACCATTGGGGTGAAACAGGGCTGCCCACTATCCCCCACTCTTTTTGGCATGTATGTGGATGAGGCTTCAGACTACATAGAGAGGGAGGGTGACAGAGGAGCACAATTGGCAAGGACATGGACACCCCTATTGTTGTATGCAGATAGTATTGTTCTTATTGCAGATTCACTTAAGAGGATGCAACACCATCTTGATGCTTTACACTCATTTGCACAAGATATTGGTATGTTTGTTAACCTTGGGAAGACCAAGGCTTTGGTATTCAACACTAAAGCGCAATGGATCAGGCCATCAATACCCAGTTTCACTTATGGACAGGACTAAGTGGAGTTTACCGATATGTACACTTACCTAGGGGCAGTTTTTAATGGCCCAATTTTCTCCATGAGGAGAGCGGTAGAGATTAGATTGAATAGAGCATACGCAGCTTTGGGAGGTTTGGAGAGAATGTGTTCACAAGCTCACTTCTAGGAGCCTCGCACCAAGCTATGGCTTTTTGATACTTTGGTTGCGTCAGCTATGCTATACGGAGTGCAGATATGGGGACCCTCAGAAGATCATCATAGTCCTCACCATAGACGTACAAATGGGTGGCGAGACATGGAGAGGCCACTTATCTTCATGATGATCAAGGCTAAGGCCTCGGTTCCCCATGCGATCATCCAGCAGAGCTGGCTACCCCTCCTCTCATGGTTGAGACTCTTCCAAGATCATTGACATTCGTACACAACTTGTGGGAGCTCCCACAAGATCGTTATGCTCTACTAGCTCTTGAGTCGTCATGGCACTCGCCAACACGGGGATGGGTTCTTATCTAGGCTTGCCTATATGGACAGTCACTTGTCCCACGGCTTACGATGTGCTATTGGATAGATTCGGACATCATCACACCCATTCCAGCTAAGGACACATTGTGCCAGCTTAGTCAGAGAGAGCCAAAGACAAAGCTCCACTATATAGGTCACTATACAGCATACTAGGTGATAGTGGCCGATGTCACTGCCTCTTCAACGAGGGTTTTGGGCCTCTACTAGGATCAGAGATGTCTTGGACTCTGTCGATATACTGAAGATTCAACGACATCCAACAAGGTTGCTCAAGGAGAGAGGCTCACAGACCAGGAGACACACCTAGAGACAAACTCACAGTGTTCTTCCATCCAGAGATTGAGCAAAGGCGAGACCAGCCAAAGAGGAGAGATATAAGATATATCACTTGCAAAGGTATACTGAATGATCAAGCAACAGACTAGGGAGATCCAATAGGCCCAAGATGAGGGGATGCTCCCATCGACCGAAGAAGTTGCAGTAGAGGATCAGATCTATATTAGCGAGACATGGGAGATGCCTTGTGCAAACTCTCACCATGGAGGGCATCGACACGATCAAGCACCGGCCGATGCGAGCCATCTCCAAATTTTGATACACCTATACCCACCATTTTGAATATGTTCTCTGCAACACACTAACGTTTTGTATATCCCTCAAGCTCTTGATACCCAACTTTTAAAGCTCTAGTAGTGTTTCAGTTTAGTTAATTTCTCGATTGACCATGATGTAACTCTTTGGTCTCATAGGTCATTTTGGCCTTAGAAGACGTTACTATAACATTTCATTTCATCTCTCTCTCTCTCTCTCTCTCTCTCTCTCTCTCTCTCTCTCTCTCTCTCTCTCTCTCTCTCTCTCTCTCTCTCTCTCTCAAAATTGAAGCGATACACAAAAAATTAGCATGGCCAATCAAGAAATGGTCCAAATTTCTGCCCAAGAAGAACATGTTTCTCGAGAAACTAGGAACGTACGATCTAAGAGACTGAATTACAATTGGAAGTATGCTTTTGGAATTGCAATCGATACCCATGGAATGTGGGGATTGGCATAGATGAACTAACAAGCAAAGCTAATGTTGTACTTCTTGTTGAAACTTGGGAGCATGAAGCACAAAGGATTAACGAGTTGGAGAATTACAATGTACATTCATTGATGTGGTCAAAGAATCTCAAGCAACGAAGAGGGCAAGGAGAGGTAGCATGTATAATTAAGAAAGGGCTGAGAGATTTTATATCAATTGTGAAAGATGACGAGCACAAGCATTATGTATTGCTGAAAATTATAACATCAAAAAGAGCACCCATTTTTGTAACCGGTTGCTACATTCTTCATCATGATTTCCCCTTTCATGCTTGCATGGATAGAGATCAGTCATTTGTTGATTTAGAGGAGCACATTGCTTACTTTAAAGGCAAAGGTGATGTTATTGTTTTTGGGGATATGAATGCCCGCACAAAACCATGATACTTAACAATGATATACCATACATTTCAAGGGAATTGGAGGAAGTTCACTTGTCTGCTTGTACTTCAATGAATGAGAAAGAGCAGTATCACTATGGAAAGTTACTTTTACACCGGTATGCTCATTGCCAATGGTGTATCTTTATGGAAATGAACTGATTATATTTACATGTAGATAGCACAATAGGGATAGTGTCACTGAATATATGCTACTCTCAAAAGCCATCATGTATCGAATAAAGAGTTTTACGCTTGGCTAATGGACCTCGGAATCAAGCCATCAAAGTTTCAAACCTTATATATTGACCTTACATGTAGAGAAACACCTGAGCATGAAAATCTCAGCCAAAGGGAAGAGAAGTTATCTCTCTCTATGGATTTCAAACAGGCACCAATGTATACTAAAACGGTTGAGCAAAAGTTAAAGATGACAAAGCTTCAATATAACGCACCATTGGAAAATAAATGGAAAGCTTTCAAGAAAGTTATTTTTTATTGTGTCGAAGAATGCTTTGCCATAAAGCATACCCATAGTATCAACAAATATAGTTCACGCAAAAGGTGGTTTGATAAAGAATGTCAAAATGCTTGAAAGTCCTTGATAAAGCTAGATGCAAGTATGGACAAAAATAACTATCGAAGTGATTTACATGTATACAAGGCATTGATTCAAAAGAAGAGAAGAATATGGGAAGTAAAGCATCAAATTTTTCAAGTCCAAGATAAGACACGCGCATGTGGAAGATTTTGAAGAAACTTGAAGAGAAAGCGGATTGAGACTTTTGGTAACTTGAGGGATATGTACACGCATTATAAACAACTATATGAGCAACCAAATGCTTGAAAGATGCCATTTTATGGTTCACTCCTATGTATGCCCTCTTTTTTCACTATTAAGGATGTGTGCGGCAGGCTCAAAAAGTTGGCCACTTGCAAAGCAGAAGATCTTTAAGGTATCAAGCCGGAAATGATTAAATGGATGGGAGATTTCACACATGATTGGATGTGTGACATGTTCAACCTTGCACTTCAACATGATATGCCTTGTGATTGGAGCACTAATTGAGTCAAGCCTTTGCATAAAGGAGGGGATGTAAAGAATGTAAATAACTACCGGACTATAATGATTGGGTCTCTTATGACAAAGTTATTTGAGTGCATAATGGCGATAAACTTGAGTGATTACACTAAAGAGAATGGCAAGCGTGCATAAGGGCAAGCAAGTTTCTGTAGACGCCATAGCACCATTGGCCATCTTGTCATTCTTCGTGTTCTTTTTTACTTTTTACTTTTTTGGGCTAGAGCCGACAAGCCAGCAAGGAACTGCCTTTGCTTCGCGTTCACGCAAACGAGTCAAAGACGAATTACCTTGCGGACTTGCCGACAAAGGGAAAAGCGCTTCCATGCCGTATCGTGGCATGTCAACGGGGAATGGAAGCAAGTTTCCCCCTCGAGGAAGTAAAAAGTCTTTTCATGCCATGTTAGTCAGTCCATGTTCCCTTGTTAGTCACGCCACCCGAGGGTAACGTCGGGAAATCACCAAACGAATTCAGTGATGCATTTAAGGACCAAGGCTGAGAGAGAGGGACAAACCCTTGTAACTCACAGACCGTATTGAATCTTGCCCAGGTACTCCAGGATTTTCGCCTGGTAGAAAAAGGCCCCCGTCCAGCGGATGTCCGATAGGACTGCCATACCCAAGGTGGGCGTCGGCTCAAAGGAGGCATCCCGATCCGGCCAACCATGGTCACCAAGGCCCGCTCGAAAAGCCCCAGGACCATGTTAGGCGAGACCGCACCGTACGCAATAACTACAAGCCCTACGAGCTTCAAACACCCTCACGGGCCAGAGCATTGTAGTATCGCGGTACGGCCCCGCAGAGGAATGCTGCAACGTTATCCGCATAGGCACTCCTCAGCTGCGGTCCACGACGACCATTATGGGCCCCACGGGGGACAACCCAACCTGGCAATCGCTTTCCGCTAATCTCCCCTCCCAGGAGTAACACTTCGGTATCTTCACCGCTCGGATTGTTTAACAGCCGTCTAGCATGTTCCAAACAGGGTCGTATTGAGCTTCTGAGATTGTCCAGTTCAGGGCACTGTACCAACAGGTGCGTAAGTGACATTGAACCTTCTTCCATTCCGCATAACGGGCAAGTCCTCGACTGTGCCCGTTCAATCTTATCCTTAAGCCTTAAGCCATCCACTCTTGCTAGTAACAAGGCTTTCTCCTCCATCCCACCGGGGTTCTTCCCAATGCTCTGCCTATAGAGGTATCCACGCGTGTCCTCATACTTCCTCTCGATATAAGGATCAAGGGAGACACATTGATGTGAGTGTTCCCAGAGCTTCCAGCTCTCCTGTCTTGCGGTTTCAACAGAAGCGCCGTTGATATACCTCTGCCCCCAAAACTTTGTCCTTTTACACCAGGTCCACTTCTTGAATTGGTTCCATTCTGGTATATTGTTAACCAAATCTGCAATCCAAGTCTTTAGACCTGCGTACTTGGTAAAAGCTCGTACCCTCTGTCTTGCACAGTAAGCTGGTACGGGGGGGAGCCCTAACTCCCGGTGAAGAGTTGCTGCTGCCACAGAACTCGACTTCGCGGCCTTACCGACTACCCACCTCATTCCAGTTGCTATAAGCGTCTCTAATGGGTTCAACTTCCTCATGTCATGTGAGCCCATAATCTCCGCTCCATAAGTCGCCACTGGGAAGACGCACGCCTTGAGAAAGGCCAACCTTGACCACATCGGAATTTTCTTAGAGCATAGAAGATGTTTATGGGCATATAAAGACTTACGTGCACTTTCAATCCTATCCTTAAGGATAGTATCGATCGAGACTTCGCTGTCTATTAAGATGCACAAGTACCTATACTCCGAAGCTACCTGAATCTCCTCAGGTCCGATGTGGGGTTTGAAGGCAATAAGTTCCTCAAGGTCCCCGTTGAACACGGTCGCCTGGCATTTCTTTATGCCGAACTTCATCCCCCACTTCTCCGCCCAACTATGCAATCTATCTAAACTAGCCTGCAACTCCTCCTTAGACTCCGCAAATAAAACTAAATCATCTGCAAAAAGCAGGCCCTGGATCTTCAGGAGTAGGCCTGGAATAGCCACCCCAAGGTCAATCGCACTCTCATCCAAGATGTCATTAATGAATATATTAAAGAGAGTAGGCGACGCGGGACACCCTTGACGCACGCCACGGGCGATTTGGACCTCCTCACTCAACTTCGCTCCCACCCGCACTCTGACCTTGGAAGATTGGTACAAGGCTCGAAAGAAATTCAAGCAACGACCTCCAATCCCTATGGCTTCCATCTTTAAAAAGAGCGCCTCGTGTGGCACTGTATCGTACGCCTTTTCAAAGTCAATATATGCCGCAAACGTCGGTTTCTTAGCAACCTTTCGTCTGAGCACAATCTCTTTCAAGGCAATCACTTGTGCCACACATTCCTCCTGAGTCCGAAATCCGGCTTGACCACGCAAGAAGAAGTTTCTTTCCTCAAGTTTCACTGAGATCCTATTGATCACGAGTGAGGTCAAGAGCTTCAGAGAGATTGGAATAAGAGAAATCCCTCTGTAGTTGTCCGGATTAGAAAGATCACCCTTCTTCGGGATATACACCACTACCGAGGTAGATGATGCCTCCGGCAACTTCCCTGAATCAAACCAAGTACATAGCAGTTTGAAGACTGCTCTTCCCATGTCTGTATTTGGTTTAAATCGATCCGATCTAGTTCCCTTGTCTTGCATAAGGATCTTGAAAAATTCAGGGGGAATGCCATCTATCCCAGCTGCTTTATGCCGCTTGATCTTGCGGCATACCTCTCGAACTTCAGTCCATCTAATAGAGTCATTGATGTCCTCTATTTTAGGCCTAAGTCGCACAGCATGGTTTTGCCAGTGTTCTGGGTCCTTGCTGTGCCCGGAGGGATCGGCGAAGACGCGAGAAGCATGATCCTTCCAAATGTCTCGGATCTTCTCTTCGTCCGCCTGCAGCTCGCCGTTCTGGTCTCTTAGGGGTTGAGCGGGCCCTCCTTTTCTGCTCCCCCCTAGAACGGCTTTCATATGCTTCCACCAAGCATACCATTCCTTGCGTCTTGCCAATTCGACGCTCTTGAGCATGAATCGTTTGAGAGCCTCTCTCTCGCTTCTCTTCGTTTCAGCTCGCGCCTCTTTTCGGCATTCAGCAAACTTCCTCCACGCCCTATCTTCACTAGAGGAATCACTCTCTGCATCCCGCAGAGACTTCCAAGCTTCCCGTCTTCGGTTGATGGATCTCCGGGCTCTCGGGTCTAGCCTAAAGCCCCTATTAGGCCTCTTGGGGGGCCTTACGGAGAACGCACCAACATCTCGAGAGACTCTTTCAGCTGCCTCCTCAAAGCTCTTCGACTGACGGTTCACCGCCGCCTGCGTGATTTCCCCCTCCTCCGCTGCTTCTGGTAGGGAATCCCAGAAGTTGTGGTGTAAAAAGAGTTGAGCCGCTGGCTCAATTCTAGTCGCATCAATGGAGGGGGGGGGGGGGGGGGGGGGGGGGGGGAGGCTCCGCACACACCGCATCACACACCAACTTCACCTTAACAGGCCAGTGGTCCGAAACATCCACCGATCTCTGGACACTGGCATGGCCGAGGAACTGAAGGACCAGATCATTGGCCAAAAAGAAGTCAATGTCTGATCGTCCTTTACCACGGGAAGAGTGATACGAGAGTCCAGAGCCTCTCGTTTGGACAATCTTAAAATCAAGGTCTTCACTCCCCAGCCATCTCTTCATCGGGCGCCGTCTAAGATTCCAATCCCCTCCGATCAGGAGAGGAAGGCCCTTTCTGCCCAACCTACGAAGCTTCGAAGCTAACGCGCTTAAGACGTCTGCTCGTTCATCCACTAACTGCCTCTGCGGGACATAAACATTTCCATAAATCCAACCATCCTTCATATTTAAAGGAAAGAGTTGAACAAACAAGGAGTTTACGTCCGACATTCCCAACTCAAAGGCTCTGAGTTCCTGGGAGACCAGGGTCACAAGTCCCCTGGCCCCTGGTTTATCAGACCCTCGCACTTGGAATGTCGAATACCCCGCCATTCTAAGGGGCCATGCACCCTGAAATAGTCGAGTCTCTTGGAGACCCACCACATTCCAAGTCTTTTGTAACATTATGTACTCCAACTCCCCCCGCTTCGACCGGAGTCCATTAATGTTAAGCGTGGCAAAGATCGGCGATTTCAACACTTCCATCGCCGGCCTCAAACGGTTCCTATCTCTCCTAGCGAAAGGAAGCGAGATCTTAGCAAACCACCTAAGCCTACTCTCCAATTGGATGACCTGGAGGACATCTAGGGCTGCTTGTTTACTAGAAGTGAAAACATCCAAGCGGGTGCTCCCCGTCCGATTGTTAAGGAATCGATCCAAAAGCTCAATACTTGCAAACAGGGAGGTTGATCTTAGTGCGCGTCTCAAGGCCTTGCTGAATGACACTTCGGTGTGTTCATTAGCGCCCCAAATGCACAGCTTGCCAACCGTCCCTTCTGAAACACCCCTCCCAAGCCTGCCTCTCATCATTACCCGTTCCTCTCTAGCCGGTCTGCTTGGGGCGGCGACCGGGTCAATCTCGGGTATCGACAAGGATCTTAGCCTGTTGTTTTGAAGTTGATCGGCATTCATGACCTCAATGTACCGTACTTCCCTTGTTGAGTTCGTTCCATCTTGGTCTATGCCCCCGCCCTTCAGCTCCTTAGATGGTTGCCCTTCCGAGTTAACTGTGAGGCGTCCAGTCTCAGCCATAGCTAGTGAGTTTTGCTGCCCCGCTACGCACTGGTTCATCCCGTCCTTCCCGGTTTCTGTGAGTTCGGGTTCACCGTAGCAGCGACCAGCGAGGCCCCGCTCCCCATTTTCTGGGGTGCTGTCGCTCGCAGTACTCGGGGAAGCTCCCAGTGCCCGCCTCCCCGAGGGTACCTGGTAGCAGCCCTCTTCCACGTCAGCCCAGGTACCCTTAACTGGTGCTCTTGGATCGTTTATATAATATGGTTGTGAATTCATAGAAAATGCACGACTATACTTAATGAACAGGTTGTTCACCTTTAATTTGGAGGGGTCCAGGTTAGGTATGTCGTTCCCGGGGGATCGACAACCCACTTTCCGGACTATGGTTATCCTGCATGTAAGATTTCATGGTCACAACTGCCAACGTGTTGACGAATCAACTCCATCCTCTAAATTCGTGGATTCACATGAAGTATCGGTACAATCCGCACAACGTTTTGCTTCTCAATCGGTGGGCGAGACCGAGGGACAAGCGGGTCCTTGATCTGGGTGTGGTCCATAACGGTCCCGTGTTTAGCAAGACTTTGGAATCCACACCCTACTGTAACTCATCACGTAGTTGGTACACTTGCGGGTGGATCACCAAGCCCGAGGGTCCATGATTTTGGCTCGAAGTAGAGGGTGTTCCGTGAAATGGGATGGGTCAGGGGAACTCGGCGCCTCACCTCACCCGTCTCCCGTTTCACGGCGCACCCACCCTTCCACAAGCGTTGACTGTTCCGTGGAGTCAGTTAGTGGATGAACGAGTAGACGTCTTAAGCGCGTTAGCTTCGAAGCTTCGTAGGTTGGGCAGAAAGGGCCTTCCTCTCCTGATCGGAGGGGATTGGAATCTTAGACGACGCCCGATGAAGAGATGGCTGGGGAGTGAAGACCTTGATTTTAAGATTGTCCAAACGAGAGGCTCTGGACTCTCGTATCACTCTTCCCGTGGTAAAGGACGATCAGACATTGACTTCTTTTTGGCCAATGATCTGGCCCTTTAGTTCCTCGGCCATGCCAGTGTCCAGAGATCGGTGGATGTTTCGGACCACTGGCCTGTTAAGGTGAAGTTGGTGTGTGATGCGGTGTGTGCGGAGCCTCCCCCACCACCCCCCCCCCCCCCCCCTCCATTGATGCGACTAGAATTGAGCCAGCGGCTCAACTCTTTTTACACCACAACTTCTAGGATTCTCATGGAGGAAAGTCTGTTGAACGAATGTAAGGTAAGCCAATGTATTGTTGCTTTGTGGACTTCAAGAAAGCCTTTCATATGATTTCACGTAACAATTTGTGGAGAAGGATAGAAGAACTCCAAGTGCCAAGTGAGTTTATGCTTGCGGTTTCTCGAATCTATGAGAAGTTGATATGTCAATTGTGCATGAGAAGAGGAATTTCAGAAATTTTTGGAAGCACTATTGGGGTTAAATAAGGATGTCCGTTGTCACCAACTCTCTTTGGTCTATGCATCGATCAATTGGAACGAATGCTACTTGACTTTATGCAAGAACAAGGCATTGAAGTGGTTACAGAGGTTACTTGACTTATTGTAAGAAGAAGGCATCGAAGAGGTTACTATTTGCAATGCGGTGATCATGCTTTTGTTGTATGCGGTTCAAAAACGTTTTCTTATAAACTTTCTCCAAGTTGATACACAAACACCATATATGCTCCTACTTCTTAACTCGGGATCTCTTCTAATTAAGTTATGGGCATGGAAACGGTTGTGGAGTACATGATAAGATGCCCCAAAACCCCTCACATCGACTTCCTACAAATGCATTTACTGGCTTTTGCCCTGTTTTCAGCCCTAAACAGTCCCTGAACTGTCCTCTAGCAATGGGGCATTGTTCCCACTGGTTCTCGCAGGCATCCGTATGGCTGAAAAACAGTCCAAATTCAGCACATAACCGCTGAAAACACACCTGTACGGTGAGGTTATCACCCTCACCGGTGTCTGCTTTTGGAGCAGCAGTTAGCTACTCCTGTTCCTGCTCAGAGACGCTCTTGCCTCAACAAAAACGCATATGACCACACAGCTGTACATGAGTCAAATGAACAGCCCTCTTGAAGGGCATCACATTACTGCACGTAGGGGAGAGAGAGAGAGAGCAGTGTAAAGTGTGCAAGACATGACTTCTTGCACTACACTGTACATGAGAGGGAAAGCTTGCAGCCAATAGCTCTTAACCTGTGACAAGCTTGCAAATGAGGCCTTCCCAGCTAGAAATCGAGCGCCCTCTTCTTCTGCATGAGGAAAGTGCACCATGGTATGCCCCTTGGCACATTTATAAGCAATTTCCCTCTTTGGGCTTCCCGTTTAAAAATCTCCCAAATGGTTGCCCAGTTGACTTCGCAGTAGAGTTCTAAAATGTTCCCCTTGTCATTCCGGAGGTAATGATGCGAACAGATTTTATGGTCCAAAATAGCAGTTCCCTAAATTTTAGGGGATGCTTCCGTTGGAATCCCACTGATCATCTGACGATCTATCCCCACTGGGACCGCATCCAAAAATACAATGTGGCCCAGCTGTCGGATACTTTCCCTCGGTGACCCCACCTTGGCACTATGCCTTTATTGAGTTCGCTTCCCACTAGAGTGCTCAGCTTTTGGTCACATCCAAACTTGCTTCCCTAACCCAGAAAGGGTCCCCAAACCTGTACTCCATAGAGCATAGTTGAACTACCAAGGTATCAAAGAATCAAAGTTTTATTCGGGGTTCCTGGAACTGAACTTGTGAACACATCCTCTCCAATCCTCCCAAGGCCACATACGCTCTGGTCAGTCTAGTCTCTGTTGCTCTCTTCAAAGAAAACCTTGGCCTAGTGAAGACTACCCCAAGATAGGTGTACGCATCTGTGTACTCCACGATCTCTTAACCATAATTAAATGTAGGTGTTGATCTCTAGATCCATTGCGGTGTGGTTTTAAACACCATAACCTTGGTTTTACCAAGGTTTATAGACAGTCCACTATCCTCCACAAAGCTATGTAATACATCCAAATGTCGTTGCATACCCTTTGGTGAGTCAAAGATCAACCCAATAACATCAGCATATAACAACAATGGAATCCATGTCCTTGCTTGTTGGCCACCTTTGTCGCCCTCTCAATGTAATCCAAAACCTCATCTATATTTATACCAAATAGAGTAGGGGACAATAGTAGTATGGGGCTGATAAGTGATTCTCGATGGAGAATTGTGGTGGTGAGAGTCGCAATGGAGAGCCCACACTGTGGCTGATAAAGGAAAGTGTGTAGGTCTAAGTACTCATCTCGTGTGGCACGAAGGCCTTAGCTCTAATCAATCGGGAGATCATAGATACCAAGGGCCTCTCCACCCATCATTAGAGCAGAGTTAGCAACCCCCCTATGGAGATAGAGGTGCTTACCAGATCATTCTCCTTTGTGCACAACCTATGGGATACTGAAACCGGCCCGTAGGGCGGTAGGCGTTGGCTTTCACCCGAAATTCTTTACTTTATACACACACACACAGCACTTTGCAAAGAAAACCTACGACGGGAGTTAACACTTGAATACACACACGGCTCGGAGCAAGAATGCTCCGAGCAAACGCCGACAACCTGTAGACCCCAAAATTGGCGCCCCTTTCGGTATTTCTTTATTCTTTAGGAGGGTAAATTACAAGGTAAGGTCCTGGGAATCCTTCACGTGTATCCACCTAGATACCATTTGATTTGGCCAAATTTCGGTAGCATAACAGCCCCAAAACTTGCGCAAAACCAATTCCCCTGCTGGAACTCACTTGCACTGTCGTATACCCTCTGATTCCTGTCCAAAAACAGTAAATTCAGCACGCTGTATTTAATGGTTTTTGCCCTGTTTTCAGCCCCAAACAGTCCCCTAGCTGTCCTTTGCCAGTGGGGCACGATTCCCAATGGTCCTGGCGTCCGTATGGCTGAAAAACAGTGAAATTACAGCGCATACACAGCGCTGATTTTGCACCTATACGGTGAGGTTATGACCCTCACCAGTGCCTGCTTTGGAGCAGCAGCTAGCTACCCCTGTTCCTGCTCAAGGAGGCTCTTGCCTCAGCACAAAAGCATGAACCCACACAACTGTACATCAGTCAAATGAGTAGCCCTCTTGTGGGGCATCACATAGTTGCACGTAGGGGAAAGAGAGAGCAGTGTGTAGTGTGCAGGGCATCACTCCTAGCACCACACTGTACATGAGAGGGAAAGAAAGCACTCCATAGCTCTTAACCTGTGACAGGTTGCAAATGAAGCCTCTCCCTTCTCTAAATTCAGCACCAATTCTTCTGCAAGAGGAAAGTGCATGAAAAGTTGACACTTGGCGCATTTACAAGCATTTGCCCATTTCGGGCTTGCCGCTTAAAAATATCCTAACCGGTTGCCCAGTTGACTTCGCGGCAGAGTTGTAAAATGTTCCCCTAGTCATACCGGAGGTAATGACGCGAACACATTTCACGACCCAAAATAGCAGTTCCCTAAATTTTAGGAGATGCTTCCGTTGGGCTCCCACTGGTCCTCTGACCATCTATCCTCATTGAGACCGCATCCAAAATTGCAATGTGGCCCAACTGTCGGATACTTTTTGTTGGTAGTCCCACCTTGACTTTACGCCTTAATTGAGTTCACTTCCTAGTATCCACCAACTTGCTAAGTGCGACGGGGGGACCTATATGATCTTGCTCTGAGCCTAAACATCCTCTTACCATACGAATTCCAGTGCCGACCACTTCCCGTCTGCGGGTGAATCTACTGTTCACATTGGCCATACAATGTCCAACCGTTTGCTACTTCAAAAAGAGGGTCTCAAAACAAATAAAATAAACCCCATTGGAAAGAAACCAACAACCAAGGTTAGCAGTTGCCACATCTCTGTGACATGGTTAATAACTGCCACGTCCTCGTGACAGATACTACGAGAGACATATATGCCATATTGGCCTTTGAGTCCTCCAGAAAATTAGCTTCACAGGAGGACACGTCATGCAGGTATGCACAGATGTCAACACGGTTCCAGATACATGGCTTCAACATGGACAGCTTGCCGCCCTTTCAATACACCATTAATGCACCATTGTAGACTCATTCACAAGGACTTGAATGATTCGACCTAGCTATATGAACACACACCTATCTCATGGGTTACGGTGTGCCATTGGTCAGATACGAATATCTTCATAGCAGCTCGAGACTGAGACTGGTAGATTCACAGGGATATCTATGCCACACATAGCCACAAACGGAGATGCATTATATATATGTCAATGCACAGTGTTTTACAAGATACGGGATCGCTTCCACTATCTAATCAGAGAAGGCTTCGGACCTTTCTCCACAATCATGAGCTGTAAGGACCAAAGATGTCTTGGAATCTATTTGCTTGAGTTACACAGACACAAAGACAGTTTACTAAAGAGATTTGGAGAGAGACAATCCCAAAGACAGATTATTGATTTCTTCACACCAAACACTGGACAAATAGAGGAGCAACCACAATTGCAGTACTCATTGATTGAGCATTGGAGTTAGGAAGATCGACACACCCACGACTAAGAAGGGGAGCTTCATAGCATCAATGGAGACTACATCAAAGGATTCGGGCCATATTGTCTCGACATCCAGAGTACACAAGAGGATGGATTCATTGATCACGCATACCCCACACAATTCCAACTAGTAGCACTTCTAGTTTCAACCCAGGTCCCAGACATGGTATCTGTATATACCTTCATAGGGAGATCGACACACCCACGACTAAGAAGGGGAGCTTCACAGCATCAATGGAGACTACATCAGAGGATTCAGGCCATATTGTCTCGACATCCAGAGTACACAAGAAGATGGATTCATTGATCACGCATACCCCACACAATTCCAGCTAGTAGCACTTCTAGTTTCAACCCAGGTCCCAGACATGGTATCTGATTCACTGGTTTGTAACGGCTTGGTCTTATAAATCATTTTGGCACATCGAGCCTTCCACATCATCCAATGCGTGATGGTGAATATATAGTCTCGCTGGCAAAAATCCAGTTGGTGACTTACATTTGGGATCATCTATAGAGTGCCCAATCTATAGCCCAAGGTAGCAAGCAGGAAGACCAGATCTATCCGCAAGCCCTAATAAAAGGTGTGTCACCCCGGAAATTTCAAAAGCCATGCAATTGCTCCCCACGTCACGAAACCATCGTGGATGCCCACTTTGATCAACAAACAACAAACTACCATTCACGCTGGCTGTGCAAAAGGACAATGCCTCAAAGACTCAGGCTCTGAAGTACAACGCTGAAGAGTTGGGTCATGACCAGTGACTGCCAACCAAATACCAACAGGCAATCCCGCATGTCCTATCATCCACATTTAAAAACATCTCTCTCTCTCTCTCTCTCTCTCTCTCTCTCTCTCTCTCTCTCTCTCTCTCTCTCTCTCTCTCTCTCTCGCATCTAAAAGGAACCATCAATAACACAAGGTTACATTCATTAAGGCAAGGAAAAAACAAAGGACAATGAAAGAGTGCTTGCTTGATTCTACCTTCTCTCTCAATTCCGTTGCATCTAACATTGGTATCAAAGCAGGTGCTCCGCAACAAAAGGTTTTCTCTCTCTTGTGTTTGAGGTTGTGCTTTGTAATGTTTGGAGCACTCCTCCCACTGATGGAACTGCAGCCTTCTATTACGCATGGAATTTTGCACCTTGAGCGTCGGAAAAAGCAAACAATTGTATACCAGACATCACATGCGTGTGCACCGACAAGGGGGTAGAAAGTTGCCCCAATGGTAAGTTTGCAATACTCATTTTGCACAAGGGGATCCTTGCATGGTCAAGACTTGTAGCAGTATGGAATTCTCTAAACATCAAAAAAACGACCAAAAGATCCTCCAACTTCCCCTGTGGCTTCTTCAATCACATCTCCAACGGTGGCACATATCCATAAATTCCATGATGCTGATTTGAGACTTTTTAGGTTTTGAATTTTTTTTTTTTGCAAGAAAAAGATCCTTCGATTAGTTAATGATAACGGCCCAAAGGCTACAAATCACCTCTACAAGAGAGGACTACAGCGGAAACATGGGGGGACTCCCAATGAGAAAAAATATGTACAATGGGGCTAAATCACAAGATGGGAGGGGGAAAGCCACATTGGTGGCCGGTAGTTCCATTTGGGTGCACCCTGAACCATGGTGAAGAAAGGCCCTCGGCACCATAGTCGCAAGATGTCACAAGGCAGGCACCACGTGCCAATAGAAAAGAACAGACTGAACAGACTTTTAGCACTTCAATAACAATTGAACTGAGAAAGAGATAGACAACACGCGACACAGAGTGGCGCAATTCCACCCCAAAGAGTATTGGCCCCAACCTTGGCGCCCCTTTCGGTATTTCTTTATATTGCATCAACATAGTACAAGCTGGTACTCCAAGCTCTGCACCTTCTCCAGGAAGCATGCCAGAGAATGAGCCTAATCTCATATTTAAAGGCCCTTGGCCTGAAAAGCAGTTACAGTGAAAAGCTTCAAACTCAAAAGCAACTGGTCCAAAAAGCCCCAAAATCTGTCAACGCGATTTGCAAAAATCCGTAAAACTGCCACGTCAGCACTGTCAACACATTTTGCGAAAATCAGCCACGTCAACACTGTCTGCGTGAAACGCGGAAATCCGTAAAGTTCTACCACGTCAACAATCGGCGGAAAATCCGGGCTATGTATTGGTGGATCCTGCTTTATTTTAATTTCTTTATGTCACTAGGGCCCCATCGGACGGGGTCCCCATAAGTTGGTAGGACTTCTTCTTTTGATACTTGTTCTTCTTAGGGTTTAGGCCCCTCAGCCGTGATCTGAAGGTTGGCTCTACTCTTTACTTATTTGACACGTCAATAGTTTGTGACAAAGAAAGCCTCTCGGGCTCCCACCTAAAGTCTCTCAAACTGACCCTTGAGTGTGTGTATCAGCTCCAACCAAATTTTCCTAACAGTCTCTGCCAGCGGAACACGCCGAGCCTCAAAGATGCGAAAGCTACAGGCCCGCCAAATGAACCAGAGTGCGAGTGAGCTCCCAAAACGACTCTTCGTCGCTACACCACTCCCGAGGGATGGGATCTGTGGCAAGTTGTAGAGAAGGTCGACCCTCCTAGATCACAATCATCCTGTTGGTGGAAGCCAACTCGAAGTGGAGGATTGGGCCCGTGAGAGTGAACCAAGCTACAACACCCGAAGTGTACTGTCAAGTTGTAGAAAGGGTTGGTATCAGCCTGAAAACCCGAAGCCAAACCTGCAGTGCCATGGGCCAGTCCCACAAACAATGTCGCTTACTCTCCAAAGGATGGTCATAGGCTGCACATGTTGTTGAGAAGCCGTTGTGTACCAACCAGCTCCCAACTGTTGTAGCCATGTGCGCTACCAACCATTGAAACATAGTGACTCTCCTCGCCTGCCTGCTGTCCCACAATCGCTCCCAAAAACCTGACAAAAACTCAGTTGTGAGACCCTCCTCTTGCCAGCGAAAGAGTTGCAGCTAGGACAGCCTCTCTCTGTGCTCTCAATATGTGTCGCCGCAACGAGCTGCTGGGAAAAAGGGATCCCTAGGTGATCAGTTGAAGACAAAGGATCCGACCAAAACCACTCTCATGAGTCCCTCTACACTCATACCATAGGGCGGCTCTCCCAAGCTCAAAGCCGCCAGAGTCCCGACTCAAGATCTGTTGGATCAAGATCGATGACAGAAGTCCTCCCACAGATTCCCACAACTCAAATCCTTTGAATACAGCACGCTGCAACATGTGGTACCTCTACGAAGACTCTGTGAAGCCGACACTCCCCCTGAATCTTGAAAAACATGGGGGGCACTGTCTCCGAGCAAGCCCTAACGGCAATGAGGACCTCCAAGCGTGTGAAGGCCGCCATCCATCTAGGAGTTGCTACCTAAAGAGGGGTATGCCACTTAGCTGGTATCCTCTGTAATATCCTGACACATGCTCTGTACCCCCCTCATGCCTCGTAGCTGGATGCTTTGAACCTCCTCAGGAAGGTCTACACACTGTAGCCAATCACCGAACATGCAGGCTCGACCCTCTACCGTGGGACCCCAAGAAACTTAAGACCTGCTGCCAACCAAGTGACCCCTCTCAGTGCTAACCATGGGGTTCCAAACTAGAGGTTGTCGCAAGCGCTCCTCCATGCAAGTGGGTAGAACCTGAGCAGACTCGCAGCAAAGCGGTCCTCCCAACTCCTGCTCAGGCAGACTCGGTGCATCTCTGTAAAAATCCACCTGATGGGCGGGCTCCAACGACCACCGATATGCGAGACTCGTGCACAAATCCGATGTAGCAACACCTCCTTCAAGTGCTACTCACCTGGAAGAAGCCCCTTCACCACCAACTTCCCAAGGAGCGCTTTGCTCTGCCGTGTTGGATCGATGATCCCTAGCCCTCCCTGAGAACATAGTAAGGCGATGACCTGCCAGGATTGTTGGGCTTGTGGGAGAGAGAAAGAGCTCTCATGGAGCCTTGAATTGTTGAATAGCCATGGCTACACACAATAGAGAGAGAGAGAGAGAGAGAGAGAGAGAGAGAGAGAGAGAGAGAGTTTCACACTTCCAATACTCAATATACAAAAATGTACGATGCAATACCTTTACAACATAGCATAACTCATATACAAAACTGGGGGGTATATATACAAAAGGTCTAACAACCAAAGTCCGGTAGCTCTAATCTCAAGGTGTCTTTCAAAGTAGCCAAACACACATATATATTATGTGTCACTTCAAAGCTTGCACTCGGTGTAGGAGTTCCCATGCCTACCTTTCAATCCTCCCCTTGGGCATGTAATACATAATGAAAAACCCATTTACCCAAACAGGATGACGCTATTCACTAAGGATGACAAGAACTATCCACACAGGATGACAAATAATACCTCCCCTTGAACTAGAGAAGGTAGAAATGGATCTTCAAAGTATATTTGTAACAAAACAAACCTCCCTTTCTTCCCCTGCTTCTTCTTCTTCGACTACCTGAACTACTCCATTCATTGGCTTCTTGCATTTATTGTTGATGTTGCTGCTACCTTGATCCATTGAATAGCACCTCGTAGGACTGCTACCTTGATCCTTTGAATAGCACCTCGAAGGAGGATGCCCCTTCTTACTGCAATTGCTACAAAATTTATTCATATAACAATCCTTAGCTACATGTCCCATTCTACCACAGTCGTAGCACTTTCGAACGTCGAAAGATGATGTAAAATCTATGGATGATTCGCCTCTCCTTGCCAAAAAAAAGCTCCGCTTCTCGGTGTAGATGAAATTTTTTGTTTCTTTTCCACTGCCTGAAGCGAGCTTACCACATCTTGAAGTGCTGGAGTTGACTCCTTTTCTTCAAGAATAGTGACAATATGGTCATAGTTGGAAGGAAGTGCACTAAGGAGGACTATAACTTTGTCATCTTCTTCAACTTTGCATTGGATGTAGGTCAATTGTGTGATCATGCTTTTAAGTCTGTTGACCAAACTAGCTATGTCTTCCCCCGAGCATGGTGAGTTTATAAAGTTGCCTTACTACGTTAACCTTAGTCCGTTTGGCTCTAGCTCCGAAATTCTTCTCCACAACTTGCCAAGCCTCGTACGCATGTGTACACTCATCTATAAAACGTACATAATTTTCATGGAGTGCAGTAATTATGATGCCAAGTGCCTGTTCATCTGCTTCTTGATTGAGTGCAATAGATGGCTTGGTTTGTGTGCCTTCATGATCACTAAGAGGTGCTTTTATTACGCCTCATAATGTTTTCTTCATTACATCCCTCAGCTTAGTTTGCCAGGCATAGAAGCCCTCCCCATTAACTTTTAAAATTCCTTTTTCTTCCTGAATGCAAGTGCTCGTAAAAAATGCCAGGGACTTGGTCTTATCGATAGAGAGACTCTCTCTATGGCAGTGTCTTACCCAACTTTACAAAGAAAATAGTGCAGGTGCGACCTTCATAATTTCGATTGTAAAGTCACTCTTCACGAAAAACTTTGTGAAAGACCTTTTACAAGAGGCAATTTCAAAAGAAAAAAATTACCTTGATTTGATGTTTAGCCGTAGTTTGAAATTCGCCTTACAAACTTCGATTGGTCACAAGACTTTGACGTTTCCTTGGAATGCTTGGAATTTGTGAGGTCAGAAAGAGGTATGAAGCTCGAAGGATTCTTAAAGACGCTTTGAAATTGAGTAGCTCGAAAGCTTGGTCTTTTGAAGTTATGAAGCTCAAAGCTAGGTCGTCTTTGATCACTTTGAGACATTCGAACTACTTGGCCGCTCAAGCTTGTTAGCTGAAAACTGTTTTTTTCTGAGAAGATGTCGAAAAATTTCAGTATCAACAAGGGTCGTCAAATGATGGGGGGGCTAATTTGAGAAGTAGGGAGTGTGTGGCAGGTCGCCCAGGCTTGGGGAATGTGCACGTTCCGATCGAGTTGAGGATGCCCGAGTCGAGAGATTGGAGAGTCGATTTTCAGCCATTTCATGAAAGAACAATGAAAAATTTCTGTTTTGGCTGAAAATAGAGTACCGAGAGAAGGGTAATTCGAAGTTGCGTGTGCATCCGAGAAGGCCGATTGGATCAATTTGCAATAGAGCTTGCAAATTTCACTGATTAAGCAAGCCAATTACAAGCGCTAAACTTCCTACAAACTCAGTGAAATTTGGGCAATTAGGGGTTGTTAGTGATGGGCTCGGAATTGCTAATCTGATACCAGTTGTTGGGCTTGTGGAAGAGAGAAAGAGCTCTCATAGAGTTTTGAATTGTTGAATAGCCATGTCTACACACAATAGAGAGAGAGAGAGAGAGAGAGAGAGAGAGAGAGAGAGAGATTTTCACACTTTCCAATACTCAATATACAAAAAAGTACAAAGCAATACCTTTACAATAGCATAACTCATATACAAAAAGGAGGGGTATATATATACAAAAGGTTTGACACCCAATATCCAACAGCACTCATCTCCAGGTGTCTTTCAAAGTAGCCAAACACACATATATATTATGTGTCACTTCAAACCTTCCAAGGTGGACATCGAAACTCTTTCTACACCTGGTGCAAGCTTTGAAGTGACACATAATATATGTGTGTGTTTGGCTACTTTGAAAGACACCTGGAGATGAGAGCTGTCGGATATTGGCTGTCAAACCTTTTGTCGCCCAAGCATGGGAAATGCATTGGTAGGCTCCGATCAAGTCGAGAGATTGGAGAGTTGATTTTCAGCCCTTCATGAAAGAACAATGAAGAAATTCTGTTTTGGCTGAAAATAGAGTGCCGAGAGAAGAGTAATTTGACGTTGCGAATGCATCTGTGAAGCCCGATTCGATCAATTTACAAGAGAGCTTGCAAATTTTGATGATTAAGCAAGTCAATTAGAGGCGCTAATCTTCCTACAAACTCACTGAAACTTGGGCAATTAGGGGTTGTTAGTGATTGGCTCGGAATTGATAATCTAATGGTCATAGGCTTCGATACCAATTGTTGGGCTTGTGGGAGAGAGAAAGAGCTCTCATGGAGGCTTGAATTGTTGATTAGCCATGGCTACACGCAGTAGAGAGAGAGAGAGAGTTTCACACTTTCCAATACTCAATATACAAAAATGTACAATGCAATACCTTACAGCATAGCATAACTCTTAGACAAAAAGTAGGGGTATATATACAAAAGGTTTGACAGCCAAAGTCCGGCAGTTCTCATCTCCACATGTCTTTTAAAGTAGCCAAAGACACATATATATTATGTGTCACTTCAAACCTTGCACTAGGTGTAAAAGGAGTTCCTATGCCCACCTTTTAATTAGTGGATAGTGTATGGGAGGTCGCTCATGCCTGGGGAATGCATCCGCAGGCTCTGATCAAGTTGAGGGTGCCCGAGTCGATAGATTGGAGAGTCGATTTTCAGCCGTTCATGAAAGAACAATGAAGAAATTATGTTTTGGCTGAAAATAGAGTGCCCAGAGAAGGGTTATTCGACGTTGTGACTGCATCCGTGAAGCCCGATTGGATCAATTTGCAGTAGAGCTTGCAAATTTTGTTGATTAAGCAAGCCAATTAGAAGCGCTAAACTTCGTACAAACTGGATGAAACTTGGGTAATTAGGGGTTGTTAGTGATGGGCTCGGAATTGCTAATCTAATGGCCGTAGGTTTTGATACCAATTGTTGGGCTTGTGGGAGAGAGAGAGAGAGAGCTCTAATGGAGGCTTGAATTGTTGAATAGCCATGGCTACACAAAGTAGAGAGAGAGAGAGAGAGAGAGAGAGAGAGTGAGAGTTTCACACTTTCTAGTACTCAATATACAAAAATGTACATTGCAATACCTTTACAACATAGCATAACGCATATACAAAAAGGAGGGGTATATATACAAAAGGTTGGACAGCCAAAGTCCAGCAGCCCTCATCTCCAGGTGTCTTTCAAAGTAGCCAAACACACATATATTATGTCACTTCAAAGCTTGCACTAGGTGTAGAAGGAGTTTCCAAGCCCACATTTCAAGGACACTTTGGCCTTGGCTGACTCGGTATCGCGCCCTAACCACAAGAAATTCCTGATCAGCCTCTCCAGTTGGCTGATACAAGAACTCGAGAAGATCCAACAAGACATGATGTACCACATAGTAGGCAACAGCACCTGGTTGGCCACTACCACTCTACCAACCAAAGAGAGCCGTGCAGAACTCCAATGTAGCAACTTCCTTCTAATGACAGCCCAGATATTGTACAAAAGTCCCTGGGGGGAGCCACTTGAAGCCCTCGCCCGGCGACCAATCAGGCGTATGAGCACTGCCGACCCACAAAGCCACAGTCTTCCTCCAGTTGATCAGTGCCCCTAACGCATAGCAAAACACCTCATGCTCACACCTATGCAGATTGGCCTCATGGCCCTCCAAGTACAAGCTTGAGTCGTCAACAAACTCAGCGTCAAGCAACTCATCTCCCCTAATAGGGAGCTCTAGACCACACAAACCAACGTCCTATGAAGTCTAAAATCTGCTCATCACCTCAGCATAAAAGAGAAAAAGAAAGGGGGCAAGAGGGTAACCCTGTCTAACGAATGCGCAAGCGTTCCCCTCTTCCCCCTGCCAAGAGCACCTGACTATGCACACATCTGTAGAGAGCTGACATCCCTTTGATCCAAGCATCTGAGAAGCCCATCTTGCATAGAGTGCCCTCCAGGAAATCCCTGTCAACTCTGTCATAAGCCTTCTCAAAGTCGAGGAGTATCACAAGATTCTCTCCTCAGAGATGGGCGAGGGCCGACGCCTCCCAGAAGGTAAAGATGGTGTAAAGAATAATGCGCTCCTTGACAAAACATGTTTTGAGTCTTATGTATAATGCTCTCAAGTAGTGGCTGAATTCTCAATCTCAGAGACATCGCTAGGATTTTGTAGGCTGAGTTGAAAATAATGATGGGTCACCACTGTCGAATCCCATTCAAGGAACATCCCTCCTCGGAAATCAAGTAAATCAGATCCTCACTCAAGCTGTATAGCATCTCTCCCAAGTGCAAGATGTGCTGATAGGGGCTACATAGATTGGAACCAAGCAACTACCAGAACTCTAAGAAAAAACTGGGAGTCAAACCATCCTCCCCTGAGCAGCTACCTTGGGGAAGTGCCCTCACGGAGCTCCTTTAGCTCGAGAGGCATCTCTAGTCTCTGACGCATCTCCTCAGTAACTAGGCAAGGCATCTGTGCCCAAACCTGCTCTTTGCATGCTCCCTGACGCTCTGACTGAGGCTCAACTGAAAGTAACTCATGGTAAAAGTCAGTACCAGCTGCCCGCATATTCTCAAGCTCTCAAACAGCTGACCCATCAAATCTCCTCAACTGGCTAACACTGGTGCGCCCATGGCGAGGCCCCACAGTCTCAAAGAACTCACCAATAACTCTGTCGAACACCTTGGTTCCATTGAGATGTCTTTCAGAGAAAGGCAAACTCATGGCGCCTCTCCTCAATGGTGATCAGCTAGTGTCGAGCCTGCTGCATTTGAGATGTAGACTCCTGGAGGAAGAAGCGGCTAAGCTCAATAGTCCGGTGGCCAATCTACTAGCAGGAGTGCCCTAGTGCCCAAGCTCTCTATCCAAAGTGCTGCCACTCGCTCTTTGAGCTCTGTATCTGCAAGATCCTCTCAGGATGTGCAGCATCACACTCCCACTCCTCTGTTGTTTGTCGGTAACAGTAAGAATCATTGGCGCATGATGTGAAAAAGAAGTCCCCACGAGAATGATCACGGATCCTCCCATGTCATAGAGACGGTCACTCGCCTAGAAGCGATCTATCCAAGATAGATTCACTCCTCCTACTCTACAGTCAGAGCGAGAGAAAGATAGGCTGTCCGGAGGTCGCGTAAAACCTGCATGCTGCCATATATCACAAATCCTCAAGGTCATACATAACCGCTCCCAAGCTGCTAACTCAGCCCCGTGCACAGTAGATGACCACCTCCAATCCTGTCTGAGGGGTCCTCCAACACATTGAAGTCTCTCCCAACACACCACTGCTCTGCATGCAGCAAAGACTCTACAATATTTGACCAAAACTCAGCTTGTGCACTTGCCACATTGTGCACATAAATGTTTAGGAAGCCCATGAGGCAACCATGAACCTGCATACTCATCCATTGGGCCCTACCTGGCACAATAATACCTCTGCCCACAATGGCTTGCTGCCATGAATCCGCAAGTCATACATACCCCTCCCTGAATGCCTCTAGGCCCAAAAGCAATTGACCAAAAAGTCTCATAACGTCCATACAGAATTTGACCACATCGCCGAAACACTCACAAAGATGATGCTCCTAAATATCAATTGTACACTCACAAGGCATCTCTGAATCTCTTGGCATAAGCGGCCCCTCTAACGCTGAAATTGGGGCCCACGTAAACCCTGTACATTCCATGAGACAATCCTCATGGGATCAGTGCGAGGAGACCGATGCTGCAACAGCAGCCAATCTTGCTATCTTCGAGGCTGGTTTGGATGGGGAGTAATCCGCATCCAAGCGACCTCTAGACAAGCGCATCTGAAGTGATTGCCCCACCCAGGCCCAAGCAGAGCGTGTAGTCCATAGGGTCCTCATGTACAAATACATAGCAAGGGGGGCTCTGAGTGTCAGTAAACAAGTGCACCACAAGGTGTCTACATCCTGCTGCATCCGATGGCGTCACGCTGAACATGGCTAGAGGCCAAAGTCTCTATACCAAATCTCTCACCCCCAAGTTCCCTGTGTGGTGAGAGAACTCAACAGCCTAGACCTGGAGCCAATCAAGAACTATGTGCAAGGTCCACTTTGTGTGATCTCTACCGCACAACGCAAAGGAGAAACCTACCATTGTATCTAGAGCCTCCGTGCCTCGAGCTGCTAGAAAGAGGACATGAACCCAAAAGCAAGCGGCCTCAAGGCCCAGAGAAGGGTCATCGAGGAAGCGGGTTAAGTTATAGTCGAAGAAATCCCATCGTCTGCCAATATCAAAACTGGTGAGCCCACGGGGGACTGCTGCTAAACAAGCGGTCTGGACCAGAAGTGGCGTCCTCAAGTAGGGTTGTCCCTCTCGAGACATTCAGCTCAAAGCGAAAGCACGCTCGGCCGAGATGTACAAGTTGGCTCCATTCTTCAATGGCTTGACACGTCAGCAATTTGTGACAACATCCATATCTCACCGATCTCTAACGGATGTCTAAATGCACTAAATTCATCGCATCATTCATCAAACGAAATGCTACAAACATTTCATCTTTCCAACATATACTTTAACAATACACACATGAAAGAGAGCACATGTACACAAATTCAATCTAGGAAATTTCCAATTTAGTGTACATCTTTTCATAAAGTCATTCCACAGAGTACAGTAAGCCTATCAATACCCCTAATATCTCAGAGAGAAATTGATGACTTAATACACTCTAGGTAATATGTGACAAAGGTAAGGAGTGGCTCCCCTCTCGTGAAACACGAACCGCACTAGATTCAACCCGCTGATTCAAAATACACTTCAGGAATAGACACTGCTAAAGATCCAAAAGCCTAAAGGTAGAGCTCAAAATTGAAGAGAATCTAAGAAGTCCTTGTCACAACTTTGTAACATGGCACGCCCAACTGGAAGGACTAGTAGAGAGGACAAGGGATTAGAGTTAAAAACTCTAACCGAGAAGATACATGGATCAAAATATTTGGCCTAGGGGATTGAGTTTAAAAAACCTAACCCCTACCAGCTTGAAGAGCACCTAAAAAAGGCGAAGCGTAAAAACTAGCCCAAATTTTTGAAAATTGCACTGATTGTTGACGTGGCACTACTATACGGAGTTCTATAATTCACGTTGGCTGGTTTTGGCAATTCTCAGCGCAAGATTGGGAGCAGATGCTTTTGGTGCAAGTGCTTCTGGACTAGAGCTTTTGGGGCTCTGCTTTTGGGCATCCCTTGTATTGTTTAAAGTGTCCTGACAGCCACTCTTCCGTAGAGCATCTGGAGGCAATCTCGGAGAGAGCTCGACCCTCAAGGGGTCGTACCTTTGCAAAGAAATAATAAAGAAAAACCGGAAAGGGGCACCAGTTTTTGGGGCAAATGCATCTGGGGACGGAACTTCGTTGTTCCCTATCGATTCTCCTCTTCTCTCTCTATCTTCTTCTACGGAGGATCCAATCTTTCTACAGCACACGTGGGTTCTCGCAAAAAATCCGACGGAGACGACACCCCTCTGACTACTTGTCTGCGGGAGATGAAAAAAAGCAAAATCCCAGTAGAGAAACAGTGTCACAAACTGCTGAGGAATCAACCACTGAAGACCACCAAGAGGACTAGGACTCCTTGAGCCAACTTGCAGTTCCCGGCCGAGGGGCCTGAGCCCTAAAATAAAGCAGGATGCTAGCTTGACCAGATGCTTTTAGAACTAACACTTTTCATGTCAGATGCTTTTGGATAGGCCAAAGGCCTGTAAATATGTACTAAGGCTCACTCTTTGACATTCTACACGCGGGAGATGCAAAACAGAGCCGCCAATGTTGTACCTCGTTAAAGCAATATAAAGAAATGTCAAATGCTTTTGGATAGGCCAAAGGCCTGTAAATATGTACTAAGGGCTCACTCTTTGACATTCTACCCGCGGGAGATGCAAAACAGAGCCGCCAATGTTGTGCCTCGTTAAAGCAATATAAAGAAATACCGAAAAGGGCGCCACAGTCTGGAGCCAATGCACTCTGGGGATGGAACTACACCACTCTGTGTCTCGTGAAGTGCCTCTCTTTCAGCTCAATTGTTTTGAGGCGTCTAAAGTCTGCTCAGTCTTTTCTTTTCCGTTGGCATGTGGTGCCATCTCGTTATAGTGGTATCAAAGCTTCAATCAGGTGATTTTCTGAAAGCATACTGGTCCTTCCAAGAAAAGACAAAGCAAGATGGCGTTTCTGGAGTCTACAAAGTACCTGTAGTTTCTCCTTGACGAGCTCCGTGACACACTTTTTTGTGCCCTCCTCAACAAAATCTCCCAATTCTGTAAAGTTTTCAACAGTTCGTGAATTACATGTTGCCCCCTTTGATGCCTCAGGCAATACCACCTCCTCCGGCACCAGAAAGTACAAGAGCCCAACAACCTACTTAGCCTTCTGTTCCAATTGGGAGGGTTTTAAGGAACATGGTACAAACGTTTGACCTTGATCCAGTGCAACCGCCTTTGCCACCGTCGTTATGCGCTCGATCACCTCGAAATCAAGATATCCTAGCATGGATATTTGCAGTCATAAATTCTTGAGCGTAAGAAATGCAAACATTGTATACCGGGGGGTTACAGTCGTGGTGCACTTGTGAGAGAGTAGTTGCCTTGGTGTGCGCACTCAATCACCTAGACATAAAGATATCCTTGCATAGATATTTGCGGTCATAAATTCTTCGACATGATAGATCGCATCAGTGAAGACATGCACAGAAACATGAAGATGTTGATTGAGAGTATGAAGATTGCCTATGAGGAGAAAGAAAGGTGCCATCCCGATCAGCCTATCAGCTTTAGAGTCTTTGCATTGTTAGCACAACCGTCTCTCCCATCTCCTTGGAGAATTCCATCATTCTAGAAGAGCCATTGCATTGCCATCGATCTCTACACATCTTTGGCAACACATCAGGTCCACACCATCTGCATCTTCTTAGCAATCGGTGACCATCAATCCAGAGCCAAAGGGTTCCAATCCGAGGCAACCACCGCGGGAGTGCACACATTGTGAGCCTACATTCGCAACCATATTTGTTGTAGAGACAAGGATCCATCTAGAGCTTCCATCATACGACGATCTAGTCAACGGCGACTGCATGTTTCAAAGTTCTGTAACATGCATCTGTAATCATCTTGTTGCATTGTGATGTGTCAACCACTAAATATTCCTAGTTGGGTGAGATTGCCCGAGTATGTAACTTTAGTACATTGAGACACCCCTCTAAAAATCAATGAGATTTGGGTATGATGTCTAATTTTGCTATGCCAGAATATCAAGATCTCCGATATGGAATGAAAAAATTGAATGACCCTCGGGATTGACCCTCGAATATTTTTTATCTAACTTGAATTGTTTTGTAGATACAATCGCAAACGATTACTCTTCTTTCAAGAAGGGGGGATGCCACAAACTGCTGACGTGTCATGTCACGTGCGCACTTCATTGGCGCCGCGTGGGCACGCTTTTGCCATGGTCTAGCGTCAGTCTTAGCGTAGGACTGAGCTTGGCACTTTGTGAGCCTCTAGTAGGACGTGCATGTCCATGACGGTCGTAGTTGCATTACCCTCTCTTGCACAGTAAAGCAATTTCAGCATGTAGGCGTTTGACCGGGTGAACCCATGCTTAAGTGGACATTTAATTTATTAAGTGAACTTAGGGGTAATTTAATTGAATCGTGGACTTCTCCTAAGCCTGCTCTACCCAGCCTGCGCCACCTATAAAGGGGACAGCGATCTCAGCCAGAAAGAGCAGAGGAGTGAGCGCCAACATCAGCCAGCGTTTTGGGGAGCCCTCTCTCTCGGCGCTGCAGCCAGCCTCTCAGCGTTTTCAGCCAGTAGCATCACCAGAGTTTTCAGAATTCAGCACAGTAGAACCAGCATTTTCCAGCAGCCAGCCAGCGTTTCCAAATAGACAGCTCTCACCCCATCACCGTCTGGTGCTCCAGCATTTTTGCAGAGAGTTGATCACAATACCTCCGCACCGCCTTGCAGCACATCAGCCAGCCAGCGTTTGTGTTCAGATTTCAGCCATTAGTACCTCGTCGTACCCTCGACAGCAGTCCCGCATCTACCGCAGTGTTCCAGCCATAGCCTTGTCGCTGACTTCATCGTCGCCGACACAGAACCGTCTTCGACACAGAACTATCCTCGACTTCATCGTCGTCGACAAAGACCCTAGTACCTCATCGTCGACTTCATCGTCTTTGACATAGACCTCATCATCAACCTCCCCGTCTTCGACATAGAACCCGCAGTACCCGTCGTCAATGTCATCGTCATCGACACAAACCCATCAGTACCTCGTCATCGACATCACCGTCGTTGGCATATAACCTCTCAGTTCCTCAGTACCCATCAATACCCAATAGCTCCAAGCACCAGTAGCATCAATTCAATACCCATCATCAATAGCATCAATACCCATCATCAATAGCATCAGTACCCATTAGCATCAACATCATTGTAGTAGCATTGTGCAAGAATAAAGAAAGTACTTGCTCTGGCAACAGAGCAAGGGGGCTCTTGAGGGTTGAGACCCGACATCCCTGTGTCGTCTCTTTTCTCTATCTTGTCTCTCTTTCTTTCAGTTCAGTTCAGTTCTTTCAAGAGAAGTAAAGTGTCCCTTGTGTTTGTGTGCAAAGTACTAGATCCGAGCAAATCCTTATTCTCTTCCGCTGCACCTGACATGTCAACCACTGAACACCAAGAGGGTTAGGACTCCTTGAGCCTACTAACCCTAGCCAACCTGCAATCGGACGGAGGGACGTAAACCCTAAACTAAAGCACGGTGCTTCCTTTTCGACCAAATGCCTTTAGAACTAACGCTTTTCATGTGAGATACTTTTGGATAGACCAAGGGCCTTTAAAAATGTACTAAGGACACCCTCTGGCATTCTACCCGCGGGAGATGCAGAGCAGAGCCGCCAGTGTTGTATCTCGTTGAAGCAATATAAAGAAATACCGAAAGGGGCGACACAGTTTGCAGCAAGTGCACTCCGAGGGTGAAACTACACCACTCCGTGTCTTGTATGAAGTATCTCTCTTTCAGTTCACTTGTTTTGAAACGTCTAAAGTCTGTTCAGTTCGTTCTTTTCTATTGGCACGTGGTGCCATCTCGTTGCACACAGAGAAAATCAACGGCGATTTTAAAAGGCATAAGTTTGTTTCTGAGGAGTCGAGAGATTTTGGCAAATTTTCGACAAGGACTCTCAACAAAGCGGAGCACAAACGTCAACTGCAACTTGACACATGCATGAAAAGATTGATCAAGTACTTCAAGGACCCGAAATATGTGAATCACCTAAAGGATTACTCGCTTGAGGAGGTTCACTCCAGATTGCGCGAGGCCATCCATTCTCCTTTCAAGTCGTTAATGAAGCAGAAAGTTAAGCCGAGTGCAAAAAAGTAAAACCTGTACTCAGAAAAAGAGTTTGATGAAGCTCTTGAAAAGAAGACAAACCAAGTTGTGAAAAGCATGAAGCACGCTTGGAAGAGGAGAAAATCAATGGATTACCTCGGATATTTGAAATGGAGATCGACTTTCGAGTTGGCTAGCAAATCCAAGAAGCGTGTTTGCTGAGGATGACCCAAATTTTTCTTCATCTTCAGAGAGTTCAGATATTCATCGTCTTCTAGTTCCATAGAGGATGGAAAAAAGCGGAAAAGCAAGAAAAGCAGATCTAGGACAAAGTCTAGAAAGCACAGAAAGCAATCTAGCAGACCAAAAGAAAAGATGTTAGTCTTCTTCTGATAGTTCAGTCAGTGAGAAAAAGAATAAGAAAACCAAGGAGTTCAAGGATGGGGGTCAGGCAATCAAGTTTCACACATTTTCGGGCTACCACAACACCCATCGAGCCCTTGAATTCATACAGCAGTTTGAGATCGCCTTTTCGAGAGGTCGTTTTTCAGAACGCTCCAAGATACGAAGGGCGGCATCTTATCTGAAAGGAAACGCACAGACAGGGCGGATATTGTTGCATAGGGAAGAACCTAAGAAGTGGATAAAATTCAAGAGAATTTTTACTTCACCATGGTTAAAAGAAGAATATGAAGAAGATGTCATCACAACTTGGTGATGAAGAAGAAGATGTCACCATAGCTTGGTATCTTTTGAGAATGAAGAAGGAAGACACTTTGGATGACTATTGCCAAAGGTTTTGGGATACCTTTTTGCCAGTATCCTCGTTTCGGACGATCTTTTTGAAGGAAGGCGGTACTAATTCAATTACCTCTTAATTTCATATAGAGGATTCAGAAGAAAAGAGAACACAAATGCGTTCACAGCAACTAGATTGTCACTGCGCTCACAAAGACTGACACCCTATAGGCCCCAAAGACTAGCGTCCCTTTTGGTATTTCTTTATTCAATTGGTAAGAGACGATCCAAACACTTGGACAAAACTCTCACCAAGCTATCCAAACTTGTCAAGTTCTAAAATTGCAGGTTTTCGACCCAATTTTGGCAACATAACACCAACAAAATCCCTGTAAGTTTACGACGGTTTCCCTTGCATTTTAGAAGCTTTCCGGTGAGCTGCAAGTGAGTTTCAACGTGCTCTAATTTTCTGTTTTGTTCACTGACAAGTGCCCAAACTCCTGTGTAACCACTCCAAGGCTTCCCTGGTGTTATCTTGCAATTTAGGTGCAAAACCTTAAACCTGCAAATAAACGTAGCAAGCTGTAATTCTCTGTTTTGAATCATTTTGCGCGGAGCAAACGCGTCTATAAGTGTCTCAAGAGCTCCGACACACAACGAGACACTTCCCCTTTGATTTGGACGGTTTTTCACGCAATGAAACTCTACTGTTTCGCAATCTATCGCGATGGAACTATGCGTAGGTGTGGGGAATTAGCAATTAGCTAATTTGGTTCCTATTCAAAAGGCTCTTGCCTTGGCAAACGTGCATAAAACCCACAAGACTCTACATAGTCATCTGAGGAGCCCAACTAGTGGGGCATTACCATATGTGTAAGGGGGAGAGAGATGCACGAGAGTAGAATCGCCGCAGTACATGAGACAAGGGAGAAGGCAAGATTTCCATTAAAGCTCCAAGGCCTGAAAATACACTCACAAATGAAAAACTCGGCCCCTTCCCTCTTTCGGGCGCCCCTCAGCTTCTGGAGTGGTGAGTTGGCTAACAGGCGACTCTCCTTCGGCCATGTGTCCACTATGCCCCTTATGGTTCAGTTTCCTAACCCTTCCCAACTTATAAAGTCACAAGGGATACTTTACTTCACTTGAAAGAACTGAACTGAAAGAAAGAGAGAGACGAGAGAGAAAAAAGAGACGACATAGGGATGTCAGGTCCCAACCCTCAAGGACCCCCTTGCTCTGTTGCCAGAGCAAGTACTTTCTTTACTCTCAAACAAATGCTCATACAATGACTAGATGCTGAGATGCTCATGCTAATGGGTACTGGCTACTGAGATCTATGTCGATGACGATGATGTCGCCGACATGTTACTGATGGAGACTATGTCGAAGACGGTGAAGTCGAAGACGAGGTTCGGCGGGTCTATGTCGAAGACGGTGAAGTCGACGACGAGGTTCGGCAGGTCTATGTCGAAGACGGTGAAGTCGACGACGAGGTACTGATGGTCTATGTCCACGACGAGGTCTATGTCGGCGACGATGATGTCGACGACAAGGTCGTGCAAGGTACTGTGGGTTCTATGTCGAAGACGGGGAGGTCGACAACAAGGTCATGCTGGTCCTCCGAATACTATGTCGAAGACGAGGATGTCATCGACAAGGTCATGCTGAGGCTGAAAAGCAAAAACGCTGGCTGGGTTGTGTTGAATCTGCAAAACACTGCTGGTTTGTGCTAGGCTCATACGGCGAGGATCTGCAACCAATGTTGCGTGTTCTCGCAAGGCTAAGGGCTGAAATCTGCAAAGATCAAAGGACTGAGATCCCTGGCTGTTCTTACTGCAAACGCTGATAGACCTTGCTGGAAACACTGGCCAAACAGGGCTGAAACGCTGGTTATGCTGCTTGGAAAACGCTGAGGGAATCTAAGGAAACGCTGACTTCTTCCTCTTCTTGCTTCCTGGTTCTCAAGCGCTGCCTCTGGCTGCATATAAATGGGCAATTTGCTGGGTCGAGCAGTCAGAAGGGCCAGCCCACGACCAGGGAATTAATTGGCTGAAATTGACTTGTCAAATAATAAGGCCAAATAATAAGGCCCTAAGGGCTGGTTCACGCGGTAAAATGCTTGCGTGCTGAAATGTTGTATTGAGCAAGAGAGGGTATGCAACTATGACGAGAGGGTATGCAACTATGACCGGCCTGGGCATGCACGTCCTGCTAGAGGCTAAAAAAGGTGCCACGCTCAATCCTAAGCTAAGACTCATGCTAGACTATAGCAAAAGCATGTCCACATAACGTAAGTGAAGTGCGCACGTGACAAGATCTCAGCACCCATTGCGATGAAGTTGCAGATTTCAGCCCCTACCATCTAGCGTTTTCAAATCAGCCTCAAATCAAGTGAACATTTTCAATTTTCAGCCCATTTCCGCCATCGTCATCAGCACCCTCGACATTAGCCACAGCAGATTAGTCCATAGCCTCGTCGTTACATGCAGATTCCATTTGGTCTTCTAGAGTTTTTGCATTTAGTACTTAGCCTCCCAAAACCAAGCACTACAGCAAGATCCCATCAGCATCTCAACATTTAGGACCATCGTATCAGCATTTGTGCAATCTAAAGCAAATACCTCTCTAGCGATAGAGGAGAAGAAGAAGAAGAAGCAAATACCTCTCTAGCGATAGAGAGGGGAGCCCTTGGAGGGGAGTTTGGGACCCCACCGGGTGTTAGTCTTCTTCTCTCTCTATCACTCACAGAACCATCATTCAATATCCTCTTCTCTTTCTAGTCTTTGCACATCTCTCACGAAGTAAAAGGAACCTTGAGTACACACTGAGAACTCATCCTGAGCATTCACCATCAATCACTTCCGTTGCACATTACATGATGTTTCCATGCAATTACATTGTCACCTTCTTAGACAATGCATAACATATTTCATAATTCTCAGCTAAAATTGTTTCAAGGGTGAAGCTCCACGGAGCACTCCCAACAAGAAACAACAAGGGATAGTTGGCGAAGCCTATTTTATGGAGGCAAAACAGGTCCTCTCGCATTGATAAAAAGCACAGTATGAAGCAAGAGAAGTAATACTTCCTAAAGTTCAATGATCGAGGAACACATAAAGCTGCTTGGACGAAGAATTTATTGTCGACTATCCTGGTCAAATAGCCTCATTAAAAAAAGCTCAATACCTTTACCAAACCATAAGTAGGGGTGGATGTGACGTGCACATGGCTCTATGTGCAACGTGGCCGTGCTACATCGACTTCTAGAGCCAATCTTGTACATAGCACTGTTTTAGAGCCTAGAAGATTTTGTATCGACAATTTTATGAGCTAGTTCGCATGTCGTGCATGTCTAGAGAAGTCCATTAGATTAGGTTTTCCACCTTTGGAGTCCTCTTGCATAAATAGTTTGTACACGTGTTTGACAGTTGTTACAATTCAGTGAGCAACCGGCAACACGAGCATATAGATTAAGGCTGGAGAAACGTGTTTGTCCAATTCCCAAGTCAAAAGCATCACCATTTATATGATACAACAAGAACAATGTCAAATACTCTATGTGTACAATGTGTAAATTGTACTTACTGGATGGGTACTCACTTACTAGATGGCAGTTGGTCACCGGATCTCGCAGCCATAAGTCCCCTATACAAGTAGCCCTCCCCTTTTCCTCTCTTCAGTTTTTAAACACCCCCTACATAGTCACTCTTAGCATTGTTCCTCTATCTGCGTTTGGTTCTTTGATGTACACCATGATTGGCACTTCCAACTCATGCATTTGCAGTGGGAATCGTGAGCAGATTTGTGAAGAATCCTCGCAAGAAGCATTGGGAGGCACTGAAAGGGCGATGAGATATTTTGAATGATACAAAAGAGTTCTACATTTGCTTTGGAGGCAAAGACGCGTGTGTAGTTGGCTACAGTGCGATCTTGTTTGTAGGATCGTTTGTAGGATCCAGCCACCCATTATCGGGCACTGATGACATTAGTGGGGATGTCGTGGTATGTGTCTCACCAAACGATCTTGTTGAGGAGACTATTGGTGAGTGGCCACAAGACTATTGAACCCACATCATGGGTTAGAATATGATAGTACACAATTTAACCCAATGGATGCCATGCAAGGGTCTTCCTTGCATATCCCTTCAGTGTGGGCTAGATCGATAAAAAAAAATTACTTGTTTCATAATGCACCTTAATCATTATATAGAGGTTATACCTAAAATAGTTAAAGACCTTGCACAGATCATAATTCAAGGATCAAAATACACCTTAATATGTTTACATGGAGGTTGTAAACCCCCGCCCCCCGGGTTCTCCTTTCTCTCTTTTCCATTGGCCCTATTAAAGATGGGTAAGCCCACAACTCTAAACGAACTTCATGATTCATCCAATGTTTCAACCTAATTACAAAAATTGTCACAGCAGGTAAGCTACAAATATAAATAAAAATGCACCACCAAGCTGAAAACTAGATGCTGGCTCTTAAGAAAAATTGTCACAGCAGGTAAGCTACAAAGATAAATATAAATGCACCACCAAGCTGAAAACTAGCTGCTGGCCCTTGAGGAAAATATGCATTTTATTGATGTTGTTGCCCATACATATAGTTTGATGATTCCAACTTTTTGTTTTTATTTATTGTTCTTTTGAAGCTCAACTGACCACATGCCATTGCACTCACCCATTCACCATTAGGGCCACCCGGCTTCCTCGCGTGATGGGCACATATTGCGTGTCCTTCACCAAAAATAAAACATGCACATCAGCAAGAATTGGAAACTATTTAAATGAGACCCGTCTATCACAATGATTTGTAGTACCAGTGAAAGAATTTGCTTCAAGACATGTGTAACGATTACATCAACAGGCTGTATATCAGCAACTACAGCACCAGGCTCTCCATGCTGCATAATAATAAAAACTAAATGTAAATAAAATGAGATGACGACTACTCAAAAAAATGGAGTACATTCGTGTTCGTAGTTAGCTAAATACCAAACCAAACATTCTATATCGGACATAAAAAAAGTAAACAAAAGTTGATTGAGCTCACTCACGATGCCCAGTCCAAGCTCCATTTTTCCAAAGTCTAGCCTGTCCGATGTAACCTGACCTGGGATTGTGCATACAGAAAGAGCAACACCCATGGTGCCTACCAATTCTGCCACTCTTGCAGCTTCAGCTGTCACCTCAGAAAGACTCAGCCCCACATCAGCAGCTGATCCAGCAACCTGATCAGCTTCCATAGTTAAAAAGAACAGTGAATCAAAATTTCATAAAAATTAGAAAGTATTTCCACTTTACGGTTTAAAAACCAGGCTAACCTTATGTACAAAAAGTGTGCCAGCAAGCCCCCTACGCCCAGCAACTCCTCTTGGAGGAGGTAGGGCACAATCATCACCCACGATCACCATCTAACGGAAATCTAAAAATTACAAAAGAAAAAATGCTGAAAATTATATGGTTTCTTAAATGAATACCTACCTCAACTTTGAAGCCCTCTGCTTTAGCCTGTTCAGCCGCTAGACCAAAATTTAAGCGATCCCCAGTATAATTCTACAGATTTCTATAATCTGATTAACCTTAGGCAGTAGGATCAATTCACAGAGCACTCAAAAATTTGATATATTACCTTCACAATCAGAAGACATCCAGGTGGACCAGTAACAGCTCTTATTGCCTAAAGGAAAAATTGTAGCTTTAAACAAAGACTTGCCCAGAAAGGCAGATTATGGAACTGCTTCATTAATATCCGCAATAGATTTCATTCCATGAAACAACAAATTCTTACAGCCAGAACTGCATTTACTGAAGGCGAGGTGAAAATATCGCCACAAACAGCTGCCGTGAGCATTCCAACTCCAACAAATCCAGCATGGGCAGGCTCATGACCACTACCCCCACCTGCAAGTTTGTTAAGTAACTAATAATGATTTAGTACTTGAATTAAATATTGTAGCTTATTGATCTAGGAATGGAAGTATTTATTCAACCAGTCCCACCTGAAATTATGGCCACTTTATCAAAAGTTCCTTTATAGACATCAGCTCGAAGCACAACCTTCACCTGCCATTCATCACCATCATCGCACCACGACAAGCATAAGAAAGGAAAGCAATCCAAGAGCCACAGGCTTGTTAACAATCGCTGACAAATGATTGTTCTAGTTCCTAGCTTCTAGTGATGCTTTCATATGTTCTAGAATACATGGAATGAGCATTTTAAAAAGAAACGAGTTACTCTCAAATTTTGAGTCCCGATTCTACCACCTCCTGTTTAAACTGCTAAGGACTACAATCTTGGAGCCTATAGAGTTCATAAGTTCCTTTTCCATTCCTCCTCCCCATTTGGAGCTGACCAAACATGACAACTGTTTTTGGGACCTTCTATAGATGTTGTAACACCAGATTCCACAAAATTGAAACAGAATAGCAAACCAGCAGCAAATGAATGTGAGTTGACGTGTGGTCTATGAACTCATAAGCATATGCTCATGTGTAAGTGCATACAAGTACCTAACACTGATTGTCGACTCTTCGAAGTGTAATTTGGCATTTGAAGGCTCTGGATTTTATTTCTTATGACTAATGCAACAACCTTTGCCTCATCCACCATACCATCCTCGAAAGACTAGACAGTAGATCCTCCAAGCTCTACCTAGAAAGTTGGGGCAACCGGTGCTGACTAATAAATCATACAAGAGGCCTATCCTTCCGTAAGTCTAGGTCCTGAAACGCCCTTTAAATTTTGACGTCCATTTGGAGTAGCATGTTAGACAACAATTGTGTGTCTCGTTGTTTGCAAAACGCTGGCAGATTTTTCATGAAAACGCTGGTTATGCTGATCTTGGGAGGAGAACTTGATGCAGAGATGCGCTGTCCCAGGCCATGGAAAGCCTAAGCTGCTGATACCATGTGTGTTGGGCTCTCATACCATGTGAGTGCGCGTGCGGAAGAGAGAGAGAGAGAGAGAGAGAGAGAGAGAGAGAGAGAGAGAGAGAGAGTAGACACAAACGCCAGAGATGGTGAAGAGGGGGCGATCAGCCCCCCACTGACTACCAGAGCAAAAGACCCAATACAATCAAATGTGTGATCCCTGTGAGATGAGATATGGAAGTGGGTACCCCCCTGCCCCTATAAGTAGGTGCCCAAGGGGAGGTAGGGCAAGGCCTGATAAAAATCCCCACGACCCAACAAAAAAATGATATATGGAACTATATGAGGGCGCCCGGACAAAGTGGGCGGCCGGCCCCAAACTCGGGCGGCCGGACCAGGTACAACCTAGACTATGGGTGGCCAGCCCAGAGACATACTTATTACTAGCCATACAAGTATGCACTAGACCTGTGAAGTAGCAAAGTGGTGTAAGTCTAACATCTCTCTCTCTCTCATCAGCCATACACATACTACATCACATGTTACTTTGGTCCCATTGGTCATATTTGACCTCCGAGGACGACAATAAAATCTCTCTCTCTCAGAAAGGGGGCTGTATTATGTGTACATAAGAGAGCTCTGGAGATGCACAATGGCCTATCACCCAAAGAAAGTACAAACGTGGGCTAACAAGGTGTGAACTATATATACATCAAGGTGGCCTATATGATGAATGTAAAAGTAACCATTGTGGGGGTGCATAATGCCACGTGATGTGGCCATGATCTCGACGGAAAAGAACAAATGATCTCGCCCATCTGTGAAGAAAGGCGCATCGACGCTGCTCCGCTGCCCTAGAGGAGCCTGTTGAAAAATCTCACTAACCGCCAAGAGTATGCAGCAACTCTGTCCAAATGGCTGCCGAAACGGTGGATGTAGGGGAGGACTAACAACCCAGAATGTGGGCACAGCGAGCCTTCCACATGGACCAAAGCGTAATGTTGCATATCGTGGTTAAAATTGCATTGTCGTGGCAAAAATCCAACTCATGACCTGCATCTCGTATCATCTGTAGAGTACCTGGCCGATATCCTAAGGGAGTAAGCAAGAAGACCACATCTATCAGCAAGCCCTGAAAAAAGGTGTGTGACCCCGGAAATTGCAAAAGCCATGCAACTGCCCCTCACGATACAAACCCATCATGGATGCCCACTCTAGTCAACAAACAACAAACTGCCATCCACACTGGTTACGCATATGGACAAACCCAAAGGCTCCAAAGTATATCTCTGACAAATCGGATAACGAGCAATGACTGATGACCAAGTACCTACAGCCAATCCAGCATGTGCTATCATCCACATGAAAAAACATATCCTGCGGCTGATCCGGAGGGTCTTGATGCAGGACCAAAATTGTCGCTAAAAAGTTGGGAGGATGCGTTGATCTTGCCACACCTCAGACTGGTGTGGTCAAGGAGGTGGATGCCGGTTGCGCAAAAGAAACCTCCTCCTAAGGAAGACCGTGTACTCAAAAAAGGATAGAGGGCCATCATCATCGCTCAATGAAGGCCAGTGCCACTCTCTCGGATCCCACTCCAGCTGAACAAGGGGCTTGCCCTGCCAAATCCATAGTTTCCAAAGTAGAGCCTCCTCAACAATGAAAACAGGGTCGCCACATGATCTCCTCTGGAAACACCCAACCATTCTAATAGGATGCCAATGGGCAATCAGCGACTGATCAGGTGAAACCTCACCCTAAAAGTCCAATCTGATGTGACGTCCATGATGGCCAGTCGCAGCGATGCTAAAGACTAGAGTCCCTGCTAAGTAACAATCGGGTCTCCGGAGATGGGATCGAAGTACACCCACCATCCTTGATGGGAAGGAAAAGCACTCTGCCCCTCGATCAAGGCATGCCAATCAAGTCGAGTGGCCTCATCAATCTCTCACATACAGGCAGTAACCCCTCTGCAAATCTCGTAGGTTGCTCCAATAACTTGTGTCCCAACCAAGGAAGCATTTGACCAACGACATAAAAAGCTTGTCGGTCCGTCATTCCATCTAGCCCAATCAATGTGAGTCCTCTCACCTAGCTGAAGGTCGTCTGCATCTGTCACATATGCATTCCATACAAGTGGTTGCCTCGCTGTCACGGTGCGACTATGTTACAGTATTATATCTACTCCTAGTTGCAAATACACAAAGTGCCATGCCAAGGAGAACCCCTACGCTTGGATGGTCATGACCCTTCGCTCAAGAGACATGCCTCTTTACCAAAAGCCAAACTCCTTCAAAGACTGGTCACACCCCTTCGCTCTACGGTTGGACTCTTCGTCCAATGGTTGCAGCTCTTCGCCGAAAGAATGTCTTTACGTCTAAAGTTGCGTCTCTTCACCATGAGATGTGTCTTTTCATTTGTGTCTCTTCGTCTCCTATATAAGGAGCCTATTATACTCAGTTTTCAAGCAATCAATCAAACACACATTCAATCTCTTGAGTCTCACTTTGATCTTAAGTATGAAGTTTTAGTCTTAAATATAGAATTAGCACCACTAATCCTCACAATGGTATCAGAGCAAAAAAAATTCCGGGACCCGAAGGTTGTGAGCCTCTCACCCTCGTCGCTACGCGCTAACCCTTCCCAGAGTTGTACGGCAGCAGAAGAACGGTGGCGTCCTTATTTCAGCATCCTATGAGGTAACTCTTATCCTACACTATCTGTAATATATACATAGAGCACATAAAAGAATATGGAGTCAACAACGTGAATGAAGGCATACCAGAACTAGATGTGTGTGTGCGTGCTCGCATCCCTTCCCAAAGGCATGTCCTTTCCCTTTGCGCGCCTCTTCGCTGAAAGTGCCTCTTTGCTTGCTGCTCACTGGCGCATGCTCTGCTGGCTGTCCTTTCGCTGAACGATTAAAACACCTCTTCGTTGGAGTTTATTTACGCACAACAATAGCAGCGCGAGGTTTTTAAATTATCCCTTTTAATGTCCCAAGTGGCCGGCTGTAGGGTGCAGCGGAAGTGAATGTTGAACTTTGCTCAAGATGAGTGCTCTGAACTGTGCTCAAGGGTTCCTTTTACTTACGGAAGGGAGAGCCTTCCACTCCTTTAGTGAGAGAGTGCAAATGATCACAAACAAAGTGGATAAACACTGTGAATAAAGGTGTTGAGACTGAGAGATAGAGAGAGAAGAATACGACTCCAAAAAGTTGTCAACCCTCCTCCAAGAGCCCCACTCTCTATGGCGAGAGAGGTCTATGCTATTGATTGCACGATCCTTGTACAATGGTCTAAATGCAATGGACTTGCCGACGATGTCGACGACGATGATGACGACAACAAGACGGGCTGAAAACTAAAAATGTTAGGGGCTGAAATCTGCAAATCTTGTATCTGCTGAATTCTGACTCTATGTCGGTGACGACGGCGATGACGACGAGGCGACAACGATGCGCTGAAAACGCAGATGCTGAAATCTGCGAATAGCGGGCAAAATCTGCGAACTCTCGCTGACCTGACCATGCGGCGAGGATCTGCTGCGAGAAGGTGAGATCTGCGAGGTTTTGGGGCTGCGGTGCAGAGTCTGACTGCTGAAAACTGAAAACGCTGATGCTAGGGATGGTCTTGTCGCCAGAAATCTGCAAAACGCTAGCATGAATTGCAACTTGCAAAAACGCTAGGCCTGATCTTATGCTTGCACCAGGGCTGATCTACTGTCTGTAAAACGCCAGGGCTGATCTGCATCTGTTGAAAACGCTAGGCTCAATCTGATGCCAAAACGCTGGTCTTGATCTGTTGTTGGCTGGAAACGCTAGGCCTCCTTCCGGTCTTGCTGAGAAGGTGCCTGTAATTTTGTGGACTCCTGCTGCCTCTTATGCCAAAAAGTGCTAGCGCTAGCTTTCTTATATATTAACTTGCCAAAGTTGCCCTACCCAGTTTTCCAACAGTCACTTATTAATAATAAGTGAAAAATGGCTAAAATAGGGAAAATAGGTTTTGTGCACTGTAAAATGCTCCTGATGGGTACCGACTGTAATCTGATGATCATGTTGTGTGCAACCAGAGGAAATGCAACTACTAAGTGCCTGGACATGCACGGCCTACGAACAGACTCACAAAGGTGCCAGAACGCTTCCTAAGCTGAATTGAACCTTTGTCATGAAGTAGTGTGTCCACATGCACATAGGGTTAGATGGCACATGATACCAGCCAACCCATTAATTAAAAGGTAAGAGTGAAAGTGCCCTTTCAATACATTAAAAAAAAACAAAAACTTGCTCAACCAGTATGACGACCAGTCAACGCTTGCATTTTCCCAACACTGCGATCTCTCTACATCCTTCAGCGCTGGTAAAATTCAGCCCTCTCTGCGATGGCCGACGGGGATTATGTGCCTATTCCCTTCATCTCGCACATAGATGCAATTCCGGAGGAACTCTTACCCGAAAATCCTCCTCAGCGCAAGGTGATCGTGATTCCGAACACTCTCGAACCCAAAATTATCATAATTCCCAATTCGTCGGATCATGCTGTGTGCAACCAGAGGAAATGCAACTACTCTACGTGCCTAGACATGCACAGCCTGCGAACAGACTCACAAAGGTGCCAGAACGCTTCCTAAGCTGAACTGAACCCTTGTCATGAAGTAGCTTGTCTACATGCACATAGGGTTAGATGTGCACGTAACACCGGCCAACCCATTAATTAAAAGGTAGTGTGAAAGTGCCCTTTCAATACATTTAAAAAAAACAAAAACTCGCGCAACCAGTATGACGAGCAATCAGCGCTTGCATTTTCCCAACGCTGCGATCTCTCAACCATCCTTCAACGCTGGCAGAATTCAACCCTCTCTGCGATGGCCAACGGGGATTATGTGCCTATTCCCTTCATCTCGTACATAGACGCAATTCCGGAGGAACTCTTACCCGAAAATCCTCCTCAACGCGAGGTGATCGTGATTCCGGACACTCTTGAACCCGAAATTATCATTTCCCAATTCGCCGGAGCCAAAACAAGTCCCGGAGGGCGCTCCAGTTCTCATAGGTGCTCCCGTCCCAGAAGTTGTACCCGTCCCAGAATCTGTTCTCGAACCAAAACCTGTACCTGTTCGTGAGTTCCCTTTGAGGCCTAACCATGCCGAATTCTCAGGACAGAGGTGGTCAGTTTGACGATGCCCTTACTCTTATCAAGGAGCAGATGGCCACACTTTCCACAAGCCTCGCATCACTACACACTTGCTTGGATGAGATGTAGACGCAAAACACTTCTCGAAATCGTCCTACTGCTTCTCGAACAACTAATGCTGCTTCTCTACTACCTTCTTCTGAAGCTTCAGTGGACGAGCCAAACGAACCAGATCCAACTGATGAGGTAGACAATCGCGAACTTCAATTACTTTATAAAAATTTTAATGTTGCACAAAAGAAGAAGCTTGATGTTAAACTGTCGGAACCGTATAATGGTCGCCGCAACAAGCACGTGATGGACCAACGACTGTTCAAAATGGAGGTTTAAACTTTACTTATCAAACACATATTTGGTCGAGAATAAAAAAGTAGCACTTGCTAGTTCTCTGCTCAAGGACACAGCATTTCTTTGGTGGCAACGACGGGTTGCTACCAAAGAAAAAGTTGCACTTGCTAGTTCTCTGCTCAAGGACACAACATTTCTTTGGTGGCAACGACGGGTTGCTGATGGTAAACACACCTTCTTGGGATAAATTCCGGCGTGCTATTCGCAAGGCGTTCGAGCCTGCCAATGCGGATTTTCATGTCCGGTCCTCTCTTCGCCACCGGAGCCAGACAAGTTCCTTCGCCACGTACATCACAGGGTTCCAAAGGCTAACTCTGAAGATAGAGACCTTTAGTCCCTCTAATAAACTTCACAGCTTTATCAACGGACTCGAACCCAACTTGAAGGACGATGTGCACAAATACAACCCTATCACCTTGGATGCTACAATTGCCTAACTGGAGCGTCTTGGCAATAATCGGTGCCCTACACGGAATTTTCTCCCTAGTGACAGATCTTCAAATAGCGCTCGCTTTTCACAACGCGATCGGAGAGATAGCTATAGCCAAAGTCAGCAACATCAATCTCGGTTCAAACAGCAAGCCACAACACCTTATTCAACTTCAAGGTTCTATTCTCAAGATAAACAATCTAAAAGCAGATCTTCTTCAAATGCTCTACTTGATCGTGGTAAAGGATGTGATTTTTCTCAAGATCTGCATTCCAATACTCAACAAGACTCTTCGTCAAATACATCTTCGACTTCAAAGAAGGAAGGATTATGTACAATTTGCGGTGGTGACCATAGGTGGTATCAATGTCCAAAGAGACCAAATCCGTCTGATTTGAAAAGAAATTCCAACACGGAAAACATCATCAAATGCTCACAACCAGATTCTGCTCAAGATAAAGGAAAATATGTGGTCAATACAATTCATGTCTCGGCGGATACGACTATTCTTATGAAGCATGCTCAATGCAATTCTTCAGTTTTGGAGCCTCTTTAAAAGCAAGTTCTGAGCCTTCTTGGAACTCTCAATAGTCGCTCCATCAACGTTTTGGTGGACAGCGGATGCTCTAATACTTCCGTCAGCACTCAAATAGTTCAACAGCTTGGCTTACCAACTCAGAAGACATCTCATTATATGATGTGGAGTTAGCAGATGGATCAATTTTGACTTGTGATCAGACAGTTCGACAGTTGCAGTTCAAGATTCAAACCTATGCAGATCAATTGGATTTCGAAGTCATGCCTTTATCTTAGTGCGACATGATTCTTGGTCAGCATTGGTTATTTCAATACGATCCCACAATTAGCTTTCGAGGACATACTATCAATTTGTTCAAAGATAGACGTGAACTAATTTTACACGGGCTTTATCATGCAGAACGAGTGATTCAAGCCTAACGTGTACAAGTCAAATAGAATGATACAGTGGATTATGAAACGAACATGATTTCCGATGCAGATGCAGAAATTATAATTGATGAATTTTTTAAATCATTAACTTCTCCTGAATCAATTGTTGAAGACAAAGATGATTTCAAGCAAGAGGTTTTTCCAAGTGATACTTCGTTACCGGATAATGATAAGGATATAGTTGCAGATTCCGAGTCTGAAGACGACTATGCTTTCTTTGATTCTTTGTTGGATGAGGATATGCCAATTGCAAGTCATGAAGTGACATTATCTGATGATTTGTTAGGTGCAGCGGAATGAATGTTGTATTTTCTCAAGATTAGTGATCTTTATTGCTCAAGGTTCCTTTTAGTTCTTAGGGAAAGAGAGAGCTTTCCGTCTTATGGAGAGTGCTATGATCACGAACAAAGTGAATGGATTGTGCGTGCAAGTGAATGAGACTGAGAGAAGGAGAGAGAAGAGATACGACACCCGAGAGGTTGTAAAACCCTCCTCCGAAGGCCGCACTCTGGTCGGCGAGAGTGGTCTATTCTTTGATTGCACAAAGGTGTACAATGCGTATGCAATGGACTATGCAACTTGGTCTATGCCGATGACGACGATGACGACGACGATGACGATGACAACAATGGCTGAAATCTGAGATCTTCTAATCGCTGAATTTCGGAACTGTTTTGGTGGCTGTTTTGGCTGCGTTTTCTTGGCTGAAAACTGAGGTTTCTTAGGGCTGAAAACTGATGGTCTTTATGGGCTGAATCTGCTACACTTCAGGTGAATGATGCCGGTCTTAATTTGCTGCTGAAATCCAAAAACGCCAAGGGCTGAAATTGGTCCTTCTGTCGCCGGGGTTCTGCAAATGCAAAAACGCTAGGAAAATAGGCTAAATGCACTGGAAAATTCCCCTAACTGATGCTAAAGGATTCTGATGGGAATTCCGATGATCATGTTGTGTGCAACCGGAGGATATGCATCTATGCTAAGTGACTGGGCATGCACGATCTACGAATAGACTCACAAAAGTGCCAGATCATTGCTAATCTAGACTTGACTGAACCCTGCTGTGGTGTAGCTTGTCCACGGACACAGGGTTGGGATGTGTCACGTGACATGATGATTCTGAAGAATTTTGGGATTCATTATTAGAAGATGATTACACTCTCAAGCCAAAATCCTCTTCAGCGATTACTAAAGTTAAAGTTATCCCATCTGAAGATTTTAAGTCAAAAGTCTTACATCACACTACGGATTTTGAAGATCAATCTTTCGTTGCAATCAACCTGATTATGCCAGATTCCTCTAAAAAGCCTTTGAATAATGCAGTGACATGGGATTTAGCAATCAAAGCAAAAAGTTTTCGCAAGAAGAAAAGGTTCAAGACAAAGGTTTCAGATAACTCAAAGATTGAAGATTTTCGGAGAATCAATGCTTTTCCAGAGTTCTATCAACATCAAAAGTCATTTCTTTGACACGGGCTCTCATTTTAAATGGGAGGGAACATCACGATTTTGACTATGTTACAATATTATATCTACTCCTAGTTGCAGATACGCAAAGTGCCAAGCCAAGGAGAACCCCTACGCTTGGATGGTCACGACCCTTCGCTCAAGAGACATGCCTCTTGACCAAAAGCCACACTCCTTCGACGACTAGTCACGCCCCTTCGCTCTACGATTGCGACTCTTCGTCCAATGGTTGCAGCTTTTCGCCGAAAGGATGTGTCTTTACATCTAAAGTCGCGTCTCTTTACCATGAGATGTGTCTTTTCATTTGTGTCTCTTCGTCTCCTATATAAGGAGCCTATTGTACTCAGTTTTCAATCAAGCAAACACACACTCAGTCTCTTGAGTCTCAATTTGATCTTAAGTATGAAGTTTTAGTCTTAAATATAGGATTAGCACCAATAATCCTCACTCGCTACCTCCTCGACAAAAGGAGGTTGGTGCCAGATCATAGCAAGACGAAAGTCCTTCCAAATCCACATTAAGCAACACATAAATGGTGACAAGTAGGACGTATCCAAGGGTGCATCTATGAAGATGAATCTGATGGTCTGGCGCGACACCAGCAACATCTAGAGATCCAAAATCAGGAGAGGTATGTAACAAAGCATGATGCAAAAACTGTTTCCAAGGCTCTGCCCTTCGAAATAATCTAGAGCTTCACAAGAAGTGCTTGCTCTGTATCAATAATCCCCAATCCTCTCTCACCTCTAGGCAAAATGAATGTGTTTCAATGGACTCATGGTCTAGTGTCAGTAGAGTCATCCATGCCTCACAAAAAGTTGCGTACAAGGCGCCTTAAACGTGTCATGATGCCTTAGTGAAGAGTCAAGCAGAATGTAATAAACCAAGTTGTTGCAGGAACCTGATTCACCACCAGAGCTCTTCCAGCCAAAGATAGGTGCAAGAATGACCAATGGCAAAGTTTCTTCCTGATGCACTGTAACACAGGCCCAAACTACTGCTCAACGGATAATGGAAACCCAAATATCTACAAGTCTGCCCTCTAAGTAGCCAAGTGAAATTATCTTCATCTACTCTTACTAGAAAGCCAAAAGACTTGTGCCACTTTATGAGAGCACCACTCACCATGCAAAAGGTAGCAAGAGCATCCTGTAGACTGTCCAAGGTGGGCAAACAAAGAGCATATTGTCATCAGTATATTCTTGATCAAACACATCTAGCGAGTCAGCCAACGGCATAGCAAGACCTCTCAAGAATTAGGCAGCCATAACGAGACAGAGGAAAACGGCATCGTCAGAGTACGGAGGTCACTTTTCCGTACAAGGAGTGACAAGTGAAGTTTGTGAATACGCTCTACAAGTTGTTGCTTTTGTATTTGAGCTTTTTGCAAGTACTCCATCACGGAGAAGGAGCAAGGAGGCCTCCGCCTATGCTTTGGGATTCCGAAAACGGAATCCGAAACAGTCTGCAGAGCTTTATGCTTTGAGTATAGGCGGAAAAGGAATTGGAATGAGAGCTTGTCTCTCGGATCTCCCTAACAATAAGGAAACAACCGTTAGGGACACAAGGTGGCAGAGGAGTTCTGCTTCGAGATGCACTGGCCCCAAAGTTTGGCGCCCCTTTCAATACTTCTTTTTATATCCATAAAATCATAGAGTACAACTTCAAGGGAGTCATTGTGCAAACGTGTAACCATGAACTTATATGCCGAGTGGCTCCCAAGGCTTCATATTTGAATGTAGTGAAGCCAAAAGCCGAAAGCAGCTGATACAAAAAATTGGGTGCCTCCAAAAACACTGCTAAAAATAGGTCAGCCCAAAAAGTCAATTGCATTACGTTCCCACATCAGCCACAGTATGGCCGACCACAGTAGTACCTGCAAATTGCAATGTTGGGACTTTGAAGTAGGATGGCTCAACTAGTTCTTGGAGGAGGTGTTGCCAATCTCTAGCTTTTCCTATAACCTATAGTCGTTGATGACATGCATACACGGCATGGTGTACAGGCGTGGAGCTCTAGCGTGTACGGCATAAGCAGACTTCAGAACCTCTGACACAAGCTTTTGAAGCTTGGTGGACTATGCTGGCGGACGCACACACTTAGTACCATTGGCTTGCCACTTAAAGCGATACACACAGTAATGTGGTTCACCTAGAATCAGATTAGCTCCTACCCCTGCAGCTCCTAATGCCTCAGCCGAGATATCGGTTGCCAGCATTCCTTTTCATTTGCCCCTTTGCCCCACCCCGATGCCAATTCCTTTGGACTTGTATTGTTGCTCGTTTCTTCTCAACCTCGACAACCTTTCTCCTTTTTTGGTCAAGAGTGTTCTACTTGACGGGGTACCACTTCTCCACCTCTCTCCATTGCTTCATCATTAGCCAATGGGATATGATATGTTCATCTTTGGCATTTCCATTTCATCTTCTACTACGACTTGTTCCTTTTTTGGCCATTATTTTCAGCTTCCATGTTTGACTTGATCGGTGCGACCTCCACTATGGTCATCTTCACTTGGCGTTGGATAGTTCATTGTTTCTAGCTTGGCGCTCATTCTCATTCTCGAGCTTTATCAAGATTTCGATATCTTCCTCTCAACATCTCTCGTAGAGGGGGACGTTAGAGCTTTATGTTCACCTTCTAGATGCTTTCACTCTTGCTCATGGGTTCATTATTATATTTGCTAGAATCTTGCCGAGATTTCATCGGCTGCAGCATTAGCCCTTGCTAGTTGTCCAACCAAAAACTTAGCATGCTGGACTCGAACTCTCGCTGCTCCACGCGAACGTCCTGTAGTTGACTGAGCTAACCAAGCAAGGAGGCTGCATATGCTGCGCGACTCAGCGCAGCACATCAATAAAAAAATATAACCAAACCCCCCCCCCCCCCCAAAAAAAACGCTTGGCCACGCTGTCGTCAATGATTGTCTGCCGCAAACCCCAAGCTCCTGCTCGTGCCAACGTGCTACAGTAGACGACTCCACGCCCTTCCTTCTGTCAGCCCCATCCTTTGTCTTTACAACAGGCATCTCCTAAGATTCGCGTCATACTTTCTTTTTCAAAATGTGTCCGACATACTCTTGCTTATGACTTTCCTCGCGTGCACTTGGGCGCTTGATTGTCGGTTAGCATCTCTCCCCGCTACTTCACCATTAGCCAACGGGCTATGATACACTCATCTTTGGCACTTCCATTTCATCCTCTTCCACAACTTGTTCCGTATTTTAGCCATTATTTTCCACTTCCATGTTCGATTTGATCAGTGGAACCTCCCCTATGGTGATCTTCCCTTGGCGCAAGACAATTCATCGTTTTGGCTTGGCCCTCATTTTAATTCTCCCGATTTATCAAGCCTCTCGTATCTACCTCTCAACATCTGTTATTGTTTTTAAGGGAAGGAGGGAGGGGGGAAGAGTTTTATGTTCACCTTCTAGATGCTTTCACTCCTGCCTATGGTTTTCCTCATGTGCTTGCTCAAGCTTGCAGTTTTGCTTCTGCTTATACAGCAAGGCAAGGAACGTAGGGAATCTGTGGAGATTCTAGGGTAATAAAAGTTGAAAGTAGCCAATATGTATATATCGATAGAAGAAAGTCTCTAAGAATTCCTAACATATACATCAATTTATGATCCAAAAGAAGGTAAACTCTCCTCATACTGTGTGATTAGCACAGCTAAACCAGTACTTGTCATATCAATTTATAGCTACTACGGTGTGTGCATTCATGATCAAGGTGGGCAAAGTCTACAATTATTTATGGTTTCAAAGAAATCAAAGAACTGGAAAAATCTGCATCTCTTCAGAGTTCTCATTTCCACAGTCCCTTTGAGCCTATACATCAGTCTTTTGTTCGATAAAACTTACACAACCTCCACGAAGATTTTTACTGTATCAACACTTGGTACCTCTGGGAAACCATTCAGGTACTGAAGATTGGGATAAGTCTCCACCATGCCTTCAATAAGCTCTGTGACCACATCTGTAGACAATGAAATAGATAATTTTTTGAGTACAAAATATCCTCTCTCTCTCTCTCTCTCTCTCTCTCTCTCTCTCTCTCTCTCTCTCTCTAGATGCATCAAAACGAGCTTCTTCATCAAAGAAACGAGCCACATTTCTTGTCGGGGAAGATGGAAAGATGAAAACGAGGGATCGGGAAGACCTGCAAGGATGCACAGAGAGAAAGATAGAGTGAATACCGCTAGGATCATTGATGAGCTTCATACCAGCCAGGCGTAAACGCAGAGAGGGAGAAAGGAGCCTGCGAGATGTGCGTGCGTGCGTGCGTGCGTGTGTGCGCGCGCGAGAGAGAGAGAGAGAGAGAGAGAGAGAGAGAGAGAGAGAGAGAGACAGAAGGGGGGTCGAGGTTAAGCTGAAGATGCAAAATGGTAGGTAAGCGCGGCAGTGCGCACGAGGGTGAGGTGTGATAGATGATGATGATGACGACGACGATGCAGCCGAACTAGGCCCCTGATGTTTTTTTTTTGACGAAATGGGAGCCAGGGAGAGGGAGCGAGAGAGAGGAGTGCCTAGGCTTTTGGCCTTATTATGATCGTCATACATATGCCATGTAAGCTTAAATCATTTGGCTTTATCCAAACTATATTCTGTGGGTAGATATAGAAATGAAATCCATGGGCCACCACGATGATTTGTCGTGTAATTCGATGTAGTGGACCGTATGTGTCGTGAGTCGAAGATTGTGTGTGCCTGCATTATGTTTGAATTGTTCAACCTACCATGAAAGGGTTCTTACATAACAAAAGTTATTTGACTAAAAGAAGAATTTATGTAGGGGCCAATTATACATTGCAGAACTTCTACAAGGTCCAATCCGCTCTAAAATAATGCTAACATGGGAAATGCTCTTAAGGGTTAGAACATGTCTTCGGGCAATCAAGAGGTGTTGAACCCACCATCTTTGAACTCATGGGCTATGACTCTTCCAACTGGACTATCCAACCACGAGGACTCTACCTTGAGAGTTGGGCTGCCTCTAATTAGGGAGGTTGGGTGTATGTGTTGGTTGTAATTTCAAAGTTGTGGGCAGCTCTCAAAAAAAAAAAACTAACATGGATTTTCAAAACTCAAAAATAAACTTAACTCTAGGAATTGAATGTCCTACTTATGATTTTAGCCTCGCTTTTGTTTTTAAGCAAACAGAAGTGTTAGATTAAAAGAAAGGGAGTTTTGTCTTTATTTTTTATTGTTTTGTCTTAGCCTTTCAATTGGTTGTTTTGTCTTAATTTTTCCAAGTACTTTTTGCAACATGTAGTAACTATGTTTCTCATAATTTTTCTATATATTATCTTCTCACCTGTTACGTCCACTTTAAGATGCTGCTTCACAAACTGATATGTGACACCTCTCTCTCTCTCTCTCTCTCTCTCTCTCTCTCTCTCATATGAACATTGTTATTGCCAATAAAGTCTTTGAAACAACTTGTATTCAATTGTGTGGAGCAATTATAGAATAGTTTAATTAACAAATAGCTTCCTCAATTGTTCATATAAGTGGTAAAGTGAACACTTGGATCAAGTTCAAGAAGCACGCTCATATCCATAAGAGAGAGAGAGAGAGAGACGGTCATGATGTTCTATACACTTATCCTCTTTATTTATATCATCATGATTATATGAAAAAACATAGTCCCACGAGCTCTAATTTTTCATTTTGATTTCATTCCATGTCAAATATGAAGTTAGAATGCAAAAAAAAAAGTCAAAACAATAATTTACTCTCTCTTGTCTAAACAAAGAGGATGCTCAAAAATGCCTCTAATTGAGCTATATCTAGAGGGAATGGTGAAGCCGCAACTTCAAGATGTTAACGGTCGTGGGACATTCAGAAGGCACTATCTTTTTTTTGGAAGTCCTAGCAAGCTATTACGAGACTAAAATGGCCCAAAAGAGAAATAGTAGCCATTGGGCGGATATTAGTGGGGATCAGCCTCATATCCATGAAATGCCATACATGGGTTTATCGAACCCCAAACGTCAAAGAAGAAGAAAGAAACTTAATATGAGTTACAATGAGTGACAAGACCATATGGCTCACTTTCCTTCATTCTTGCTAGCTCACTACCACTCCTTTCATGGATTGGGATGCTCATGCAAGGGACTAGCCTAGCCTTAACAAAAAGAAGAAAAGAGTCAATTATGACCTTTGTAGCATAGCTTATTATATACTATCATTACAAGGCCAATACACAACAAGCCAATTCCATTATTATTTATCTAATTATAGTTCAATTCAGAAGCTTCCATTCTTCTTCATAGATACTTAAGGCTCGCATAGTCAGTTTCCTTTTAAATGATAACTGACTGATTAAAGAGCTTATTAGTATATGTTTTGTGAAAATCTTAGCCTGCAAAGTCTATATAACAAAACAAGGTGAAGGTTCATGATGGCATGCTAAAGGGAGTGTTATAGTCAAATTTGTTTGGTTACGGGTATACCGATTTCACATGTATTTGTTAGTGTAAGAAGACACCTTGTTACCGATTTGTACAGTGCAAAAAATTAATTGCTTTATAGTGTGCAAAGTTGCTATGACATGTCTCGGTTTGTCCAAGCAATAGCTAGGGTAGAAAGCTACAACGTAAAACATGCACCACTGCCCTGAAATAGAAGAGATTTTAAGAAGCGTGATAGAATCACCTTGCAAAGCTACGTATATGCCCTCCATTATCACTGTAAATGAAAGCAAGCACAAGATGCATTAAAATTTAGTGCCCATCTACCCCTCTTAGGACATTTTTTTGTCTTATGAAGGTGAAATTTTTATATGAATTTGTTATTAGAAGGGTCCAACCAAGTGAAGAAGAGGGCTTGGCTCAAGATTGATTCTTATGCACATTTTGGGGGGATGTTTGACTTAGTTCTAATGTCCTAAACCAAAGGGTCGAAGTACGTTTCGGCCAAAGGGCAGTCACTTTTGTGACTTTTACCCTTCCCACCTACTAAGCATTGTCGAGAGGGCTAGCTACCTCCTTAACTATTTTGTGGTTGGTCTACTTCGAACCCCTAACCTTTGGGGGACGGTTTGACTGAGTTGTAATGTCCTAAACCAAAGGGTCGAAGTGCGTTTCAGCAAAAGGGTAGTCACTTTTGTGACTTTTACTCTTTTGCACTAAGCATCCTCAGGAGGGTTGGCTACCTCGCGGACCCATTATGTGGCCCAACACTTTAACCTTTGGAGGGCAATTTGACTTAGTTCTAACATCCTATGCACATTTTGCTCGTGTATACCCTTATAAAATCAACATACCAAAACAGTTTGTACCAGTGGTCAAGCATTATTGGGCTCAAGCATTGTTGAGCTCGGCTGACAGGCAGTTTGAGCAACTCCTTGAAAGAGGTATGCTAGCACCAGCCCAAAATCTGCTAAGCATGTTATGGGATGGTCTTGCCCTCAAGGAAAAGATGTGCTCAGGTTCTACATTAAGATGCAGGTTGTGCTGCCAGTGACATAATGGTAAATCACGGGGGCAATGTACATAGCAAGGGCTGCCTCTAGGCTTATGTTGCATCCATTTCTCCACTTATTTTGCATACCAATCAGCAAGCAAGCTGCCACCCTTGCAAAGGTCCATGGTGGAAAAAGGGCAACTATCTCAACTCTCACAAGCGCCCAAAGTGTGGCATGATTGGTGCGTCAATTCAGTGTGCCCTGAGATCAAGAATTGGATGAGCCAAAGATCACACGAACCATTGACGATGCTGCTTTGTAGTAGCTCGTTGCAAATACACATTTAGCGCACAATATTCCTGGGTAAGAACTATTGTGGTGAATGATACAACATCCCCATCACATTATAAACTATACGTACAAACATGCATACAATTTCGTGTTGGCTGATGATACATGTGATACTCGAGAGAACCCATCATAGACATCATATGCATTTGAATATTCTCCATTTTTGCTTCAATGATATAATGATCATCAAGAAATTGAGTGCATAAGCTTGAACTAGTAACCAGCCTTAGTCCTCTTAGAGTGCTTTTTTGCAATAAGAAATCCACTGATGCCTCAATCCCTAATGCAACAAGTATAGGAGAAATGGTGCATCCCTTTCTCATGGATTTCTTCAAGTCAAATTGTTTCCAGTAAAGTAGCCATTTACAACTATGATCAAGCTTAAATAGTTAACATTAGATTCTTGCATTGTTCTAATACAAATGTTGTGGTGCGAAACATATCTCTCTTTTCTGATCTGAGGTGGAATACATAAATGAATGCAAAGTGGATGAAAGTGAGGTGAGCATGTGATAGTGGGTGCTAGATACAAGCATCAAACACTACAGCTTTGTCGAAGACGGCTTAATGCTCATTCCTTGTCATAAAATCTAATATCTAACCACCCCAAATGATTTTCTCATAATAAACTGATCATTTGATGTGCGAGAATAAACAGGAACAAGGGTTAGAATATAGACATGTGTTTATGGATCTGTCTCAACACAGGCCAAGGTTAAAAGGGGTCCAAATAAAAGATGGTATGTTAAAGAGCAATGCTACCTAATGGAGTTTCAAGACCGTAGGGTTAGCTTCATTAAAGACCTCCAAAAGTTAGTGTTCAAAAGTTCTTTGACCTTAGGCAAGCTAGGGTTGACCTTAAGGTGGGAATCCTACCCAAGCATGAGGTGCTTGTTGGCTTACTAAGCGTTAGTGGGAACCTTACCCAAAAGCTTGAGGTGTTTCTCTCACATGCTTAAATGATTATAGTTCTTGAAGTATTCAATTCAAAGATAACTATCAAGAGGCATGAAAGTTTCCATGTTTGATTGACTAAGGCTATGGTCACGCAAGGCTTAGTTTTCAGTAGGCTGAGCCGACAACCACTAACGCGAAACAGCTTTTTGCAGGAGTCCATCGGCTTCGTAGGCTAACTATGCCTTTTTCAGCATAGTTGGAAAACTAAGCCCGTCTCTTGCCGGTCAGCCCCTTGTTTCTCTCTCCTCGTTGCGTCTCACCCTCTCTCTCACTTACACGCATTTGCCCGTCGCCTTCTGACCTGCCATTGTCAGCCATGTCGAGGCTTACAGATAACTAAGCCTCACGTGACCATGCCCTAAGTCCTTGAAGTATTCAATTCAACCAAATGACTTAATAAGCATAAAAGACGCATGTTCAAATGATCCTCCACATGTGGCCCTCATGATGTGTTTAAATGCTATTGGATAGGTTTTAAAGGGGTCCAATGAGAATTTAGATACATAAAAATAAATAATTAAGTTCTTTCTCTCAAAGAGGAAAAAGAAGACACGTGTCCAAATGAAATAATAAAATAATAAGAGAGAGAGAGAGAGAGAGAGAAAGAGAGAGAGATGTGGACCAAGCATGAGAGGGGGGGTATACTCTCCCACATACACACACACATTCTCTCATTGTGTGGAGTGCAAGTTGCACGAGGTCCATCTCCTTCTCCAAGCTTGTTGAGAAGTGGAGAGCCTACACCAACACTCTTGGCTATGGAATGCAAATCCAACCAAGAGCCATGCTTCAATGCTTAAGCTTGCCATCTTCTTCATCTTCATTACTATGCTATTATGCTATGCTAAGCAAGAAGAGTGATGATAAGTGAGGAACTATTTCTTTCTCCTACGGATGATTCTTCTTCCTCTTTCCTACCCTCATTCCCCACTAGCTCTCTCCACCTTCGAAGGTGTTTGAGGCCTTGGGACTGAGGCTTAGGATAGTTAATGTTTTTTGCAAAGTTTATGTTAAGCTCGTGATGCATGAAGCTTTCCATCTTCATAGCATCACCAAGGTCACAAGGAACACAAAGATTGTATTGTAACAAGTCTCTCTTGATGGGAGAATCTATAATACAAACGTCTTTTGGAGGGGGGACCGTCTCCAAGTGAATCCGGTCCTCAACTATTGTCATGTTCTCTAATACTCTCTCTCTCTTGCAAAAGTATTGTTCATGCCAAGTTAATTAAGTACTATGTTTATGTTGCTACCATCAATTAAGTTCACCCTCTATGTTCTCAAAGTAATTTCACAAAAATGTTCACTCTAATTCACTTAATTCCGCTATTCTCAAAGTTCATAGACCATTTCCATTACAATGGTATTAGAGCATTTGGTTTCTCTTTTCTTCTTTAAGAAGAGAGGTCCTTAAGTAGCCTATTAATGGTTGATTTTGTTAATTATATTAGGGTAAGTGGGGCCGAGATCTATTATCGATTTGGTTGAGTCCACTATGTGCGATATGGTGCACACCTCGCGAGCTTTGGTCTTAATAATGGGGTCTTTTTAGACTTGCCTACGGCTTTACCATTATTGAGCCATAAGAAGTCCGAAAGGAGCTATCTCTCGGCAATTTTGTTATGTTAGACCCACCCCACTACTCTCTATAATTAACCAATTCGAGCCGTGGCTGTAGATACTTAAGTGCTTATTTTCAAAGGCTAAGAGGAGTAGCACCTAAGGTTTTGAGTTGCCAAAGAATACACTAAGTAAACACATAATTATAATTAGCATGGCTGATAATAACCAAAAGAGTAGAATGAACATTGATAACTTTGATTTTGCACATGAAGGTGCTAATGATGATGCCCCCATGTTTATCAATTATCTTGTTACCAGGTTGCATCAAGCTATGGGCAACCCTACTTTGCAAGCCGAAGTTACTCAACAACTTCGTGCTTATGGGATTTCCCTTCCTCTCCAAGAGGAGAGAGAGCTTAGGAGGCCTCTTGATGAGACCCCCAAAAGAAGACTCTCTCCCATACGAGAGGAGGAATCCAAATAACAAGGAAGTAATGAATCCTTAAGTTCCTCTGAAGATGTAGCTCCATGAAGATAGCGGTCTAGACGATCGCCAACTTCTCCCAAGAGGAAACGGTCAACACATAGTCCTTCTCCTCGTCACTCCGAAAGGGAAGAGAGGAAACAAAGGAAGAAAAGGTCAAGAAAGAGGTCACCCTCTTCTCCTTCTTCTTCACCTTCCTCCTCTCCCCACGAAAGCTATGGCTATTCTCCTAGAGAATACAAGAGGGGAGGACATCACAAATCATACCCTACATAGCGAAGATCACAAAAGCTCAAGAAGTTCAAAGAGGGAGGAAAGAGTATCTCTTCTCTCACCTATGACGACACCTTTGGTGCCACCGACGAAGTATTGGCCTTCATCCAATAATTAGATGTGGCCTTTGGAGACGAGGGCTTCATGGAGTCCTCCAAGCTATGCCATGTAGCTATGCACTTCCAAAAATCGACTCGTCAATGATGGGCTAGCCTTCGTGGCAACGGTGAAGCCCCAAAGACGTGTAAAACTCTACGAGTTTCCATCATGAAGCAATTCCTTGCAAGCGATGCAAAGGACAAAGTACTTACCAAATGGCGCGGTTTGAAGCTTCTCTCACATGAGTCTATTCACAAATATGTGGACAAGTTTTTGGATTTACATCTCAAGGCTACTATCTTCCAAAAGATAAACTTCACCGAGCAAAAGCAATAATTCTGTGCGGGATTACCCGAAGAAATGGCCGAGTATGTCAACTCCCAATGGCTTGGTTCTATCACCGAAGTAATCCACCACACCATGGTTGCTTCCCGCATCAATTTCCAACCAGAGGCTGGATGGAATGTCAAACCCATGGAAAACAAAGACAAAAATGATGCAAAGGGGAAAACCAATGCCCAAAAATTCTTCCCAAGGCACTTCCTACAACAACAACAATAGGTCCAAGGAGAAGGGAGTTTACAAAGGTAAAAACAAACTCTCTCATGAAGAGCTTGAAGCTTTTTGCAAGAGCAAGGATATTGCTATCGTTCTTGCCCTAAGAAAAATGCTTGCAATGAGACTCCTAGGGCTTCCACCATCGAAGCTCCAAAAGAGGATGCTCATTGCAAAGGATCATCTCTCTCCTATGCTTGGGGAAAGGTAAGGGAGCATGATGCCTTCATCTTGTTTGACCCTGGCTCTACTCACAACTTCATATCAACAGAGTTGGCCACCAAGTTGGGCATTCAAGCTTTCGAGATGGGAGATATTGTAACGACTGACACGGCTTTCAAGAGACATCAAGCCTCCATTACTCCCTTGATTGGGAAGTTGAGGCTTCATGTCCAAAGCTATGTCGACAAAGAAGACTTTTTCATCTCTCCTCTCCAACATGAGGATGCTATCCTAGGGGCGCCATGGTTTGATCGCATGGATGTCAACATGAAGTTCCCAGGAAGGAGAATCTACTTCACCTATAGGGGAAAGAACATGTATTTAGATGCTAATGAGTCTGGTCGTACTATACCACTTGTAAATACGCCAGCTTTTGATAAGTCAATGAAACGCTCGATTTCTGCGTACATGATTTTTGTCAAAGAATCCACTAATGACGCTGGTTTATTAAATAAAAATGGTAGGAATCAAGAAGAGTTAGACTTGTCTAACTTTCTTAAAGGATTCCAAGATGTGTTCATTGATGATATCCCTATGGACTTACCTCCAAAACGAGGGGATGATGACCATCAAATTGAGCTCTTATCAGGAAGCTCACCGCCTAACAAGCCTCCTTATCGAGTTTCCCAAGCTCAATAAGAGGAGATTATGAGGAAAGTACAAGAATTGATAGACAAAGGGATGGTGAGGCCTAGATCCTCTCCCTTTTGTTCTCCAGTCCTTTTAGTGTAAAAGAAAGATGGTACATACCGCATGTGTGTGGACTATTGCGCACTAAACCATATCACTATCAAAAACAGATTTCCCGTACCTCGGGTAGAAGATCTTATTGATAAGCTACGAGGCTGTACCTACATCAGTATGATTGACCTAAAAGTGGCTATCATCAAATAAGGATAGTGAAGGAAGATATCCTAAAGACCGTGTTTTGTACAACGTTTGGTCTTTATGAATATCTAGTCATGCCTTTTGGGCTGACCAATGCACCTGCCACATTCAATCATTTGATGGAGAAAATATATAGACCCTACCACAAGTTCATTGGAGTGTTCTTTGATGATATTATCATCTACTCCGAGTCCTTGGAGGAACACAAGCAACATCTCCAAGTGATTTTTCAAGCATTGATGGAGAACAAGCTTTTTCTCAACCAAAAGAAAAGCGAATTTTTCCTTCAAGAGATTCAATACTTAGGTCATATTATCTCTCAAGATGGTATCCGTATGGATCCATCGAAGTTAGAGGTAATAAAAGCATGGCCTAATCCAAGGAATCTACATGAGGTAAGAAGATTTATTATTATGTGTGCATACTATAGACGCTTCATAGCAAAATTTTCTCAAATAGTAGGACCATTACATGACTTAACAAAGAAGAACGTTAAGTATTCATGGATTGCTAAGGAGCAAAAAGCTTTTGACAAGCTCAAAGAGAAGCTTACCTCTCAACCAGTCCTCATGCTTCCGGATCTCTCAAAGCCATTTGAGGCCCAATGTGATGCTTATGGTGATTGCCTTGGAGCATTCTTGCTTCAAAAAGGGCATGCCATAGCATAAGAGAGCCGAAGGCTCAATACGGATGAATAGGTCTTGGACATTTATGAGAAAGAGATTTTAGATGTTCTACATGCCATAGACACATGGAAGCACTATTTATTGGGGACTCCATTCATTTTACGAACATACCATCAAAGTCTCAAGTATTTCATGACGCAAACAAAGTTTTCCGACAAACAAACAAGGTGGGCAAATTTTCTTTTGCAATTTAATTTTTATATTGCTCACGTTGCTGGTAAGCACAATCAAGTGGCCGATGCACTATCACGACGACCAAAAGTTAATGTTGTGTCTATAGCAACTCACAATGATCTATCTTCTATGATAGATGAGTATGCTATTGACCCTGAGTTTAAAGACATAATGTCAACACTTGCTTTGGGGAAGAAAGAGGAACCATTCACCTTGCAGGATGGTTATCTTCTCCATGGCAATAGGCTATGTGTTACCCACTCCCTTCGTGAGAAAGTTATGTATGAATCCCATGCCCCTCCCTATGCGAGGCATAGAGACATTCAACCTACTCTTTGAGGAATAGAGACGTATTTCTATTGGCCTACTATGAAAGTAGACATACAAGAGCATGTTTCAAAATGTGTGGTATGCCAAAAGACTAAGTATGATAGAGGGAAGAAACCTGGATTACTCCTGCCATTGCCCATCCCTAATTCACCATGGGAGAGTATATCCATGGATTCTTATCCAAGTCTATCCATGGGAATATGAGAATATGGACAATAGTCGACAGGTTTAGCAAGAAAGCACACTTTATTCCTGTCAAAAATACTATTAAGGCACACCAATGGCAACCATCTTCATATCTCAGATTTTCAAACGCCATGGATTACCAACATCTATCGTGTCAGATAGAGATCCTAGAATGACCATTAATTTTTCAAAAGGTCTCTTTGAAAATCTAGATACAAGGTTGAATTTCTCTTCGTCCTACCACCCATAAACGAATGGCCAAAGTGAGATAGCCAATCTTACGATACTCGATCTACTAAAGACTTATGTTATAGAAGTAGATCAACGATCACAAGGGGATAAGTACTTATCCTTTGTAGAGTAAGCATACAATAATACTGTCCATACTACTACAGGAAGAAAAGCACGTTTAGAGAGAAGATCTAAAAGTCCTTTGCTACTTAAAGTACATGGGAAGATCTTCGTTGTTGATGAGTATAGCCGTGACCTACAAGAATCTTTTCAAAAGGTTAAGGAGGCTATATCCATCTCTCAAAAAGGGAAAAAACCTGTTGTTGACAAGCACAAAAGGGCCTTAATATTCAAAGAAAATGATTGGGTCTTACTTAAGTTTCTCAAGGCTCGATTAAGGCAAACGACGAGAAAAAATCCTACAGGGCCCATCAAAAGTATTATGCTAAATTAGCAAAAAGATACTATGGTCGTTTTCAAATCTTGAAGCCAATTAATGACATGGCTTATCAACTCAAGTTGCCTAACCATGGCATAGCTATTTGGTACTAATGCATTCTATGTCAATACTCAAGGAAGCGACTAGGGTGGGACATAGAGACACATTGAGCTTGTCAAACTCAACGGAGTTATTGTGACTGAAAGAGCACTAAAGTGCAATCATACAGTCACGTTAGATAGTTTGCAACTACCTACACGCAATCTTCGCTCCTACCAACAAAACTGAATCACGTCAAATAGTCTACCGACCTTCGCTCAATCTTCGCTCCTACCATCAAAATTGATGTTGTACTCAACCAAATGAGGTCAGAAAGCTTTGAAACTTGAGGAGATTGTAGTCAAGGACTAAAAGAACCTATCTAGAATCTGTAAACTCATTTCGAAAAGGTACTTAAATCGCGATTCATGGATTTTTAGATATGCAAAACACAAACAAAAGTGGTCTAAAAACCTCTCCTATGGACCACGACTATTCTTCCATAAAAAAATCAGTATTTACACTTGATTATAGCATCAAAATACTGAGTGTACGATCACACAACATAATCACAAACTTGAACAAAATTGACAATGCATACGAGCAAGAGGCAATAGTTTGAACTTGATTTTGATTACATGTGGAAGAAATATTTTAATTGCAAGCTTGCAACAAGAAGACCTCTTTGTCAAACAATGCTATCTTCTTTTGGAAAAGAACCCTCTCACTTTCACACAAATGTCCTTTATCCCTAGGTTTACTCAAAATTGGCATTGAGTTTCATTACCATGGGACATAACTTCACAAAATGAAAGTGGACATTGTAAATCACAAAATAAAAGTGGACTTTAAAGATTACAAAATTAAAAAATAGGATTGGGCCATTTTGACATTACAATCTGACTTTTACGAGGAATGTTTCAATAATAACCAATTGCTTGATAGATTCATTAGAGGATTACGACATGAGGATATCTACAATGGCCTAGTCATTAGAAGATTTATCACCACTTGGGAAGCAGTCACCACCAATGCGATCCAATTTGGAGGATAATTTAATGGTTCAAGGGGAAAGAGTGTCTCGAGCCTAAATCTACTAGCTCGCAAGCATCGGGGCATCAGTCAATGACCCTAAAGCCTATTGCTAAGGAGCCAAAGATATATGAGATGAATTTAACATACCTCACCAAGGCCATTCAAGAGAGTCTGAGACAACCGTGCTCTACAAAACAATCATATGTATCCAAGAAGGGAGCAACAATGGTGCTCAGTTTGCTATGGTCCGCATAGTACCAGTGAATGCCCTACTTTTAGAGTAAAATTTAATGGGAATTTCAATGCTTGTGGGAGGTATGGTCATCAAGCTAAGGATTGCATAGTATTTAAGTGTGCGATGGCTAATAGACCAACCTTAGCATGGATAGACACACTCGAGTTCCTGCATTGATGCCAGCCCCACCTCTTGAACAAATATCACAGCACATGGTCTTTAGGACCCAAAATGTTGTTCAAACAACACCCTCACCACCTCCAATGCTAGGACCGCAACCACCGCATCTGAGAAATCACTTCTATCAATCAAGTGGGTTGTGATCCATCTATTGCTGGTTTGGAAGGTTGTGAGGAAGATATAGACCCTAATATTGCCTATGGAATTGATGCACTTGAAGAAAGTACACAATATTACATGGGGGACTATTGGGAAAAAGTCAAACCTGTCTATCAAGTAGCTGCTCTTGCAGCAATTACACTGCCAAGAGACCACCTCTTCAATGCTATGATTGTGGGGGTCCGCATCGTGTAGCCGAGTGTCCTATTAGGCTACAAAATAATGCTACACTAATGCAATCCAATTAAGTGAGCACATCTACAAGGCCGATACTCATGTGTAACTGATGTGGCATAGATCATTTGATTGCCCAATGTTTGAATAATCCAAATGTGCTGAAGATCACGCCATTAAACTTGATTGAGGTTACCGAGGAGCCAACACAAAGTACCCCTGTGGTTCCAGTAAATGTACTAACATGATCGATGCTCCAAAAACAAAATTATATTCTTGAAGAAAGAGACATAACATCAATTGCCCAATCTCAGAAGAAGAAGAAAACATGAAGGAAGAGATCGCAAAAAGCAGCAAAGCCAGACCCCAGTTCAAAAACGACGCTGAAGAGGATTCTGATTCACGTGAAACTATGGAGACCAAAACGATCACTAGGAAAGAAACCAACAAGGAAGATCGTCATGAGCCACAATGGCTAGGACCCAAGAAGAAGATATGAACTTACCCAAACCCTACAGAGGAGATCAAGCGAGTCAAGCAATTAAGGAGTTTGATAGAAGAGACCCAAAGGGATCTAGAGCCAACACTTAGGCATATCCAAATTATAGACACAATGTTCCCTACCCAACTTAGATGAGAATTGTGTTGTTGAAATACCTATTAAAAAGTTAGGACAATACTTTGAAGATGATGAATCCAATGCGACCATACCAATCACTACCAAGGGATTAATTGTGAAGGGAATCCTTGATGATGGCGCTGGGGTTAGCATTGTGACTAAAAATTGCTAGGAAACTATGGGAAGACCTCAATTTGGGACCACAAACATAGTGGTAAAGATGGCCAATGGGACTATTGTTAAGCCTATAGGGATGCTAGTAGATCTCAAGATCAAGGTCTTTGGACACAAAATAAGGAATACCTTCATTGTTATGGATTCCTCCAAGCACACTATGTCATCTGAGATGATCTTAGGTCGTCCTTTCATGAGGGAAGCAAAAATGGTGCATGATTGGTCTAAAAACCATGTCTACTTGCAGTTCTAAGACTTTGTTATTCGAGTAGATCTTGTAACTAGTTGAGCACATCCTCTAAGAAACAGATTTATAATTGGTCATTGATCAGACACCACAATTCACTTGGCCCCATTGCAGTATTGTTACACGTGTAAAGTGGACAATGATGTTGGGGAAGATTCTTCTTATATGGATGTTCTACTTGGGATGACTGAGTCTAAAAATGTGGATTGGGTCCACCTAGCAGCAACCATAGACACTTGGGAAAATAGGGGGACAACCTAGTAACACCTGAGGGGGGTGAAGTGCTACCACTCGTACCCTTAAATATGATAGGAGCAATGCATATATCTATCATCAATTGAAATCAACTATGAGGACGAAGAATTTGAGTTAAATCTCAATGTAAATGTGGGGACAAACCATTCAGGGCCCAGTGGTACCCTAGATGACAATCTATCCAGGGGAGCAAAAGACACAAGTAGAAATTCATCTAGTGACTCTTCACTAGAGATCAACCGTAATAAAAAATTAGACAAGAAGAGTAAGCAATATAAGAGACGACGATATCAAGCAAATGTGCGTGCTAGAGTAACTGAAAAGAAATCTGTCGCAAAATAGCTTAACTATATAGGCATGTGATGCTCATCGGAAGTTGGTAGATAACTGGGGTGAATACCTTTAAAGCGTTATGTGGTGTAGTCCACAACCCATTGACATCGCACAGCTAGAGGCTACAGAGAATCCAAAGAGCCGTACCGTAAGGAGACGACAAAATCAAGAGTTAGCTCAACAACAATAGCTCAACAACAAAAGGAAGCGGAAGAGAAATCACTGCCCATAGAACAACAAGACCCCTAGACTTACATCCTGCACAACCTGAACATTTCAAATCCTACACCACAGAGGAACGTAAGGTTGTGTATACAAAGGTACAAAGAAAACCTATCGATGAAAGCAATGGAGTCTATGAAGGTCTAGCGATAGTTAAGGAGATAGAGTTAGTAGAACCAGGAGAAGAGTCCAAACCTATTTTTATTGCCCAAGATCTGACAGAGGCTGAGGAGTATGTACTTAAAGAACTTCTCAAGGAATTCAAGGATGTATTTGCTTGGACATATCATGATATGAAAGGTGTTCCACCTTCCGTGGTCCAACACACGATTCTCATGAATAGCATGGCTAAACCAGTCTAGCAACGACCCTACCCAATGAATCCTAAGATGCAAGATTGTTCAAGAAGAGATTGAAAATCTTGTCAAATGTGGATTCATATACCCTATTGAGCACTCAGAATGGGTGTCTTCAATTGTTATTGTGCCAAAAAATAATGGGAAACTCAGAGTGTGCGTGAATCTCAAGAAGGTCAATACCGCCACTAGGAGGGACCATTACCCCTTGCCATATTCAGAACATGTGCTTGAATGAGTTGCAGGAAAGGAAGCTTATAACTTTTTACATGGGTACTCACAATTGCACTAGAGAACCAAGCTAAAACAACTTTTATAACCGAATTCGGAGTGTTTGCATTTCGTGTTATGGCTTCTGGCTTAACCAATGCTCCTGCTACCTTCCAAAGATTAATAAACACTGCTTTTAGAGAATATTTAAGGGAGTTTTGCGAAGCTTTCTTAGATGACTTTTGTGTTTATTCTGGTTGGAAAGAACATCTATCATGTTTACGAAAAGTGTTTGAGAAGTGCAGAATTGTATCGCATCTCCTTAAACCCTTGTAAATGCCAATTTTATTTTGAACATGGAGTCATTTTAGGGCATATAGTGTCCAAAAATCAAATTTTCACATATGAGAGCAATATTAAAGCTATTGTTGATTTGCCACCACCTACAAACTATAAAGGAGTTCAAAGGTTCATGGATCATGTTGGTTATTATCGACGGTTTATTTTAAACTTTGTCGAGATAGCTCGTCCTTTGTACAAGCTTCTTATTGAGTTCTGCTGGACCGTGGAATGTGACCATACTTATGAGTCATTGAAAAAGACCTTGACAAGTGCTCCCATTCTACAAGTACCCGATTGGAATGTAATTTTCCATGTGCATATTGATGCATCAAACTTTGCTATTGGGTGTGTTCTAGCTCAACTAGGAGAACATAAATTGGACTACCCCATTAGCTTTGCAAGTCATCAATTGAATGATGCTGAGAGAAACTACACCACTACAGAGCAGGAAGGTTTAGCTATGATTTATGCAGTAAAGAAATTTTGCTACTATCTCCTTGTCAACAAGTTTGTTTTCTATGTGGATCATCAAGCCTTGTTGTATCTATTAAATAAACCTTGTTCCACTGGAAGAATTACATGATGGTTGTTATTCCTTTTTGAGTTTGATTTTATCATTGTGGTGAGACCTGGTAAAAGACATGTCATGGCGGATCATTTGTCTCGCATACCCAATGGTGAAGCCCCTACTGGAGTCGATGATGAATTGCCCAATACTTCCCTATTCCTAGTCGAGACCATGCCCGAATGGAGTGAGAAGATTGTGGACTTTCTAGTTAATGGTTTTCCACCCAAGGAGCTTCGTAAGGATATAGCTCAAAAAATGTTAAAAGATGAGAACCTTATTCTCTCATTGTAGGAACTCTCTACAAGCTAAGGAAGAACGATATTCTTAGATGTTGTGCTCGTGAGGATGAGTATTTATACATACTGCAAGGAGCCCACATGGGCATAGCCGGAGGACATTCCTTAGGGGAAATGCTAGAAAGGTGTTGCAATCATGCTATTAATGGCCTACCTTATTAAAGGATGTATCACTTTTTGCAAAAGGATGTGATGAATGCCAACATTACAAGATCAAACAACGAAAGGATACGTTGCCCTTACATCCTATTAAAGTGACTCAACCATTTGAAAAATGGGGTTTGGACTTTGTAGGCCCAATTAGTCCTGTAGCTCGTAACACTCAATCTCGATATATTATCATTGCAACTGACTATCTGACGAAGTGGGCAGAAGCCAGGGCGACACGTAAAGTTGATTCAAGGTCAACTACCAAGTTTCACTTTGAGAACATTATTACAAGATTTGGTTGTCCCTTTGAAATTGTGAGTGACAATGGTACTCATTTTATAAATGGAGTGATAATGGAACTCACAACAAACTTCATGATAGCTCACCATAAGTCTACACCGTATTATCCAAAAGCAAATGGCCAAGCTGAGAGCACTAACAAGACCTTAATTTCTATCTTGACCAAAACAGTGGAAGCTCATCGCACAGATTGAGATTTGAAGCTGACATCAACTCTATGGGCTTATGGTACTTCTTACAAAGTGGCTATTAATTGTACACTATTTAAAATGGTATATGGCCAAGAAGCAGTTATGCTATGGGAGTTTGTAATTCCTAGTCTGCACATAGCTTCACAAGAAGATTGGGATGGTAACCCTTTAGTTGAGCGCTTATATATATCCTTGAGAGGTTAGATGAAGAAAGACAATTGGCTGTGCAAAATGTACTTGTGGAGAAAGATAGAAGGACGAAATGGTTTGACTGTCATCTAAAGAACAAAGATATCAATGTTGGTGATAAAGTCCTTATGCATGGAGTGCAAAACGAGAAGAAAAAGTTGAAATATGCGGGAAAAGGACCATATAGAGTATGTGAAATCACCCTACAAGGTACCATTCGTGTGGAGACTATTGATGGAGTTGAAACCATTGCATTCTTCAATGGGAGCAAATATAAAAGATACTATGATCCTTTAAGCCAAGAGGAGCTATGTGCCATCCATCAAAGAAAAGGCAGCCAAGGCACAAGCAGAGTTAAAAAAGATACAAGCTCAAGCTGAGGCTAGGGATCAACAACAACGTATAAGGCGCCAACGAGAGGCCAACCTTGGAGTCACACATGCACTTCACGTTGAAACAGAGGACGATTGGTTGGACTCTGACACACCTCTACGATACCCTATTGAGCTAAATAGCACCTATGGAAAAGTGCTATATAACGCCTTATTGGACACAGGTGCTAAGTATAATCTGCTATCATATGTGGTGTGGTGTCAGTTAGGAAAGCCATCCCTATCTTTGAGTACTATCCAATTCAAGGGTGTCAACCAAAAAAAAATCACGGTTTTTGATATCTTGCACACTTCTGTCAGTTATGACAACAGGGTTGTAGCTCAAGACTTTTTGGTCATGCCTGCTGGAACTATAAAAGACAATATAAATCTAGGATGCACGTGGATGATAACGACCAAATGCACTTTTGATTGGGAGACTAGGAGTGCCACAACATAGAAACCAACTCTTAGCCTTGCCACTCAAGCCATAGTCCCTGAGCTATTACCTTCCGAGGATATAAAACCCAAAACAATGTATGTCTAGGAGGTTGAACCATATGTCCCTATAGCCCAACTCCCTAGAGCTTCAACTTCTGTAGGTGAAACAAAGCTTGAGACACACAAGGCCCATCGCAATATAACTAAGAAAATATACAACTGGGTCCCTAAGTGGTTGATGCTAAAAAAATAGGAGCCTTGTAACAAACGCCCCACTCGCTCCCAGAAATGTAAGAAAACATTGTGTTGGATTCCTAAATGACTATTGGAAGCCCAAGGCTACTATCAAGGAAATGATCAAATCTGGGTGCCAAAACGCAAATTGTGTTCTTACCTGTCACTTGGCCCATGTGAGTCAAATCCTGTGACGACAAAGCCAATGGAAGATCGTGGGAAAGGAAAATCCACAGAACACTATACACGGGATCAGAGCTAGTATGGGTTCCCAAGTGAGCAAGGCTTGTTTCACTCAACTCAACCATAGAAAAAAAAAAATGAAGTTTCTTGCTCTTCATGTAGTTCATATACGGAAATAGAAGCTTCAACACAACCTCCACCTACCATTGTACATATCCATACAAACAAGAAAGAGTTTTCACTTCTTGTTGTAAGTTCACCACCTACAACAATGTTGCAAATAAAATCATAGGAGAGTATCTTACCACCCTTGAAATTAGATGAGATGCCTAGGGCGGTCAAAAACTATTGGTCAAAGTCTTTACCCAAGACAACTTGGAACAATTGGTTTCAAAAGGTGAAAACATCATTCCAAAAGGTATGATCTACCCAAGGAAGGGGGGAGTGTTTGCTGACATTCATCATTCACTCACTCCCCTCTTAACCTTTTTCCCTAGCCTCTTAATCTCCCAATCTTAGGGAATGTATATATAAATCCTTATACTCACAAAAACAAGATAAAAAAGTAAAAGAGCAAGATCCACCAAACAATAATCTGGAAACTTACAAGTCCTATATATGACACAAAATCATAAAAACACATTATGCACAAGGACATGACCTTTTGACACGACCCTTATAATATTTGCACTCTAACCATCATCTATCTGTGTGTATATATATGGCTAGTACGCTAGAGTCATCCAGTTTTACTTTGGGTGAGAGGTACCCTCTTTACTTTTCACAAGTGTTTCACATAGTCTTTTCGATGCTTGCCCGTGAATGGGATTTGGTAGGTATGCTAGCATGTGAGAGGAGTTTTGAGGAGTTAGAATGGCTAATACGTCTCTTGACCACGACTGATCCATACTTAGTAGAGAGCGTCTCTCCCATTGCACAAGGCTATCCTTTTGACTAAGATGACTATAGACGTCTAGTGACACTAGTGCCTCTAATAATGAAGAAGATTTACATGATTACACGGATGGCACGTATGGTCTCATGGATGATGACTTTGTTTTTCTCGACGATGATGAGGATAGGGGTTTAGTCTTAGGGTTACCTCTCCATCTCTACAATATCATGTTCCCTTGACTCTCTAGGGAGAGTGCAAATAATTAGGTTAGGGCTTCTTATGTTGTTTGATTGTGTTCAATAAAGGTTGGTGCCTCCTTCCACTGATGTGCCCCCTAGAGGTATTCCTCGTGTTTTCTAGTGTGTACAGGAACGTGTTGCTGTTTTTAGGAGTTGAAACTTCATGGAATCTTTCTCTTGTTCACCCTTCAAATCAAGCGCAATTATCAACACAAACATGTGTTTCTTGACCATTAGCATTACCCCTTGTCTTTGTTTTTGCATCCATGTTTGGCTGCTTTGAATGTGATCGGTAGCATAATATTCCGCATATTTGCTTAGATTAAACATTAGATTCTATATAAATTTCTGTCATAATCCCTTGTTTAGGTTAAAGAATCAAGCAGTCTGACTAAGCTAGTTTGAACAAGTTGTTAGGAGTTAGAGATCTTCTTTTAATATCATGGGGAATGCCTTTCTAATAATCAATGGTTTCTTTAGGCTCTTAATCCAATTTAGGCAGCATAGTGTGAAATGTACTAGGGCTTTCTTGTGGGCTTAGTCCCTATTGATCTTTAGCTTAAGTATTATAAAGGGAATTTACTAGTGTGATGAGCATAGGGAGGGTAACAGTGTTATATGACCCCCCAAAGTTACAAAATTAAAATGCTAAAAACGAACAAACAAAAAAATCAAAAGTGCCACAATGTAAAATCTTAAGCTAGAAGAGAAATTCCAGCTTCACTTGGTACTTCACTCACATGTATCGCTTATGGTACTAGAGCCCTAGAGGTTCCCAGTGTGGGCGTTTTTTCTTGAAAAGAAAAAAACCCCAGGCATACAAAATAAGCACACATATCAAAATTGAATCAATGTGAAAGGACTTTGGGGGGTCAAAGAAAAGGGAACAAGTCAGTCGATGATTTCATGAGCAATTCCTTTTATCGTAGCTTAACTACAAGGTCTTCTAGGTATAGTCTCTAGTCAGCCCTCGAAAATGAAATACTTCGCTCTCGCGATTAAACATCTTAATTAACCAGAGAAAATTGAGAAGCTTGCACATGCTATTAACAATTGACCTATAGTGCCTTTCGATCGTTAAATTAGTGACTCCGGACTTATTTAGTTTTTTGACCTTTACAATTGTTTATGCGTTTGATTATATTACAGTTTAATGTTTACTGCTGGCAAATTGTTTAATATTCTGTTACCAATCAATTTGTGTGCCGATAACTGCATACGCTTTTTGATTGTATATGATAATGCAGTTATTGTGCTAATTTTGGTTGATTTTGTAGTGATTGAAGAAGGGTAAGGACATTCAATCTCGGATGCTCTTCCATCTCGCGATGAACGGGCTTCATCTCAATAGCTTCCGAGGACGGAATCTACATCAGGAAGTGGGGCATATTAACCCTCACAGACATCCTATCACCTAGACGAACGCATATTATGTATTTGATTGAGTCATGAACCGGGCTTGTCGGTCCAATAGGTGATCGCCAATGAGAGGCGCACCACTTATCTTATTTTGACAATAGTTTTGCAAGGACTGGCCGTTGTGGGTACCCATGTGTGAATGGGTTAAACTCTTATAAAAGGTCCATTTGACCTAAAAATCCTCATTCTTGGAGGTGTAAGCTAAGAATTGCTCTTGCTCCATCTTTATCTTCTTCTCCTTCGTGTGCTCACAGGGGTGTGTGTGTGTGTGTGTGTGTGTGTATGCTTGAGAGAGAGAGAGAGAGAGAGAGAGAGAGAGAGAGAGAGAGAGAGAGAGAGAGAGAGAGCATGCAGCGGCATGGGCGGCGGCGAGGCGGTTGAGCGCGACATCAACGACGGCTTCTTCTTCTTCGCAGCACAAGATCCTTCACGATGGAAGCATTGAGCAGTGAGTGACACACCCCTGCCCCTTTGAGCTTGCTATGATCTTCTAGTTGTGTGTTTGCAGCCTTTCGAGGCTCACACATAGTGCACAAGCAAGTTCCCAGCTTTGACAAGTACAACAAAGCGTACAGTTCTCTTATGGCAAAGTCAAAAGGACAAATATATTTTTGTCGATGCCATAACACCATTGATCAATTTGTCACTCTTTGTGTTCTCATAGAGGAAAGTCGATTGAAACGAAAGCGATGTATTGTTGCTTTGTGGACTTTAAGAAAGCCTTTGTTATGATTCCATGTAACAATTTGTGGAGAAGGATGGAAGAACTCCAAGTGCCAGCTAAGTTTGTGCTTGCGTTTTCTCAAATCTATGAAAAGGTGATGTGTCAATTGCGCATGGGAAGAGGAATTTCAAAAAAAATTGCAAGCACTATTGGGGTTAAACAAGGATGTCCATTATCATCACTGACTCTCTTGGGTCTATGCATCAATTAATTGGAACAAATGATACTTGATTTTATGCAAGAAGAAGGCATTGAAGAGGTCACTATTTGCAATACGGTAATCATGCTTCTGTTGTATGTGGATGATGTAGTGCTTCTAGTACACACTTTAGAGGATGCAAAAAAGCTTATGGTTGTCCTCGAGAACTTTTGCTTGCATAGTGGGTTGATTGGGAATGAATCCAAATCAAAGGTTATGCTTGTGAAAACCAAACATAAAGAGAATCGTGTACAACAATGAGACACTTTTAAAAATTTGAGAGTTTAAAGTACCTTGGCCTTGAGACTCTAGCCAATCACAAGTGGCATGAATGTGCTATGCGTCATTTGGAAGCCAGAAGAGAGCATTTTGTGTATTTGAAAACGTGTGTAATGCTGGAAATATCAAATGTTAGGTTCGCAAGAAGTACCTTTTTGACACATTGATGACATCGGTTCTTCTTTATGAGTTGAAGTGTGGGATAGGAGCATCTCAAAATCTACTTGGAAAGAGTTTGAGAATGTCCTTGGAAAAGCGTTTTCTTACAAACTTTCTCAAAGTTATGACACAAACACCATATATGCTACTACTTCTTGAGTCGAGATCGATTCTAATCAACGTTATGGCCATGGAAAGAGTTGTGGAGTACATGATAAAGATGCATCAAAACCGCTCACATTGGCTTCCTACAATTGCCAATCAAGGTTATGGCCATGGAAAGAGTTGTGGAGTACATGATAAAGATGCATCAAAACCGCTCACATTGGCTTCCTACAATTGCCATTGCATGGGAAGCAAGCAAAAAAGTTCAAATGACACGTAAATGCAAGATCTTGACCATGGATAAAGAAGTGTGGTTTGGGAGATGGGATGCATTACACTTGCTACATGATGCCTCAATAGACTCCCAAGTGAATGAAGTTTTTATAAAACTCTAATGTACTACGGCTTGCGGGGAATCCAGTGGGTCATGCATGCTTTATACATTACACCACCCATATTGCTTCCAATTACACCATGTTCTTCATTGAAAGAGGAAACTGTACTCACCCTTATATGCTTGAGCCTATCCCCTTGTCAGTGATATGCACTATTGCAGCCATACAGATTAGCTCCCACTCCCTTTGATGCAAGAAAGGGGTTTGGGCAATAGAGAAGAGTCAAATCGATTGTGCACATTATGTTGAATGCAAGTTCAAGAGTCTGAGTACCACACACTACTAGAGTGCTCAACTTCCCTCACATTTTTAGCCATGGCTTAGACCTACACACTTTCATCTCCCAGCCATAGTGTGGGCTCTCTATTGTGACTCTCATCATGGAGCATCAAGAATCACTCGTTATCTACAGACATACTATATCACATGTAACTTTCATCTTGTAGCTGAGGATGATAATGAAATCTCTCTCTCTCTCTCTCTCTCTCTCTCTCTCTCCTTCAAGCACAAGGAGAGGTGGGTGCTAAGAGGAGAGAGAGAGAGAGAGAGAGAGAGAGAGAGAGAGAGAGAGAGAGATATTTTATTATTGTCCTCGGAGGTCAAATATGACCTATGGAACCAAAGTTACATGCGATGTAGTATGTGTGTGCTTGAAGAGTGATTCTTGATGGTCCAAAATAGTGGTGATGAGAGTTGCAATGGAGAGCCCACACTGTGACTGGGAGAGAAAAGTGTGCAGGTTTAAGTCATGGCTAAAAATGTGAGGGAAGCAAGTTTGGATGTGACCAAAAGCTGAGCATTCTAGTAATGTGTGGTACTCAAACTCTTAAACTTGGGGTGAGCATAATGTGCAACAATAATTTGACTCTTGTCTATTGCCCCAACACCATGTCTCACATCAAAGGGAGTGAGAGCTAATCCAAATGGTTGCGATAGTACATATCGATGACAAGGGGATAGGCTCAAGCATATAAGGGTGAGAAAGGTTCCGTCTTTCTACAAAGAACATGGTTATGTAGTTGGGGGCAATATGAGTGGTGTAATGTATGAAGCGTGACCCACCATATTCCTCCCAATCCATAATACATTGACAATGTAGAAAAGCTTCATTCACTCGGGAGTGTATTGAGGCATCATGTAGCAAGTGTAATGCATCCCATCTCCCAAACCCCTTCTTTATGTTTTGCATCCATCCCCTACTCAAGATCTTGCTTTTTCTTTTCAACTTTTTTCTTGCTTCCTATGCAATAATCGGACGTCGAGGTGAGGGGATTTGACACATCTTTATCATGTACTCCACAACCCTTTCCATGCCTATAAATTCAATTGAACGAGTATCTGACTTAAGAAATAAGTGCATAAATGGAATTTGTGTTTTAACTTGGAGAAAGTTTGTAAGAAAACGCTTTTGGACATTCTTAAACTCTTTTCAAGTAGAATTTAAGATGCTCTCACCCCACACTTCAACTCCATAAAGAAGAATCCATGTCACCAATGTGTACTTCTTGAGAACCCAACATTTGATATTTCCCACATTACACATGTTCTCAAATGCGTAGTATGCTCTGTCCTTGGCTTCCAAATGATGCATAGCACATTCATGCCACTTGTGATTGGCTGGAACCTTAAGGCCAAGGTACTTATAAAGCTCTCAACAACTTTAAGTGTCTCATTGCTCTGCACAATGCATGGCTTCTCCTTATCGTTGTTTTTCACAAGCATAATCTTTTTTGACAATGGACATCCTTGTTTAACCCCAATAGTGCTTGCAAAATTTTCTGAAATTCCTCTTCCCATGCACAATTGACATATCACCTTCTCATAGATTCGAGAAACCGCAAGTACAAACTCACTTCCATGCTTCTCCAAAAATTACTACATGGAATCATATAAAAGGCTTTCTTAAATTCCACAAAGCAACACTACAATCGCTTGCATTTCATTCGACTTTCGTCCATGAGAACACAAAGAGTGACAAGATGATTGATGGTGCTATGGTGTCAATGAAAACCCACTTGTCCTTTTACACACTTGCCATTCTCATAAGCTCAATCACTTAAATTAATCTCCAGTATGCACTCAAACAACTTTGCCATCAGAGACCCAATCATTATAGTCGGGTAGTTATTTACATTATTACATTCTCTTCTTTATGCAAAGGCTTGAGCCAATTAGTGCTTCAATCACAAGGCTGGACATATCACACATCCATTCATGTGTAAAATCTCCAAAGCATTTATTCATTTTCAGCTTGATACCTTGAAGATTGCCCGCTTTGCAAGTGTCCAACTGTTTGAGCTCGTCGCACATATCCTCAGTAGTAAAAGAAGAGGGCATACATGGAAGTGAAGCATAAAACAACATCTTTCCAGCATTTGGTTGCTCATATATTCCCTACAATGTGTGTACATATCCATAAGACTCAAGTTACAAAAATTCTCAACCTGCTTGCCCCTCAAGTTTCTCCAAAATCTTCCACATGCACATAACTTTTCTTGGACATGAAAAAATTGATGCTTGACTTCCCATGTTGTTCTCTTCTTTTGAATCAATGCCTTGTATGTATGCAAATGACTTTGATATTTGTCTTTGTCCATAGTTGCATGATGCAACTTGCATCTAGCTTTATTAATTAGGACTTTTGAGCATCTTGACATCCTTTATCAAACCATCTTTTTTGTGATCTATCTTCCATGGACATGCTTTATGGAAAGCATTCTTTGGCGTCAGAACAAATAATTTTCTTGAAAGCTTCCCATATAGTTTCCAATGGTGCATTATATTGAAGCTTTGTCATCCATAACTCCTACTCAACCATTTCAATATACATTGGTGCCCATTTGAAATCCATACAAAGAGATAACTTCTCTTCCCCTTGGCTGAGATTATCATGCTTAGTTGTTTCTCCACATGTAAGGTCAATACATAAGGTCCGATGGTCTGATTCTGAGGTCCATTGGCCAAGTGTAAAACTCTTTATGCGATACATGATGGCTTCAGAGAGTAGCGTATAGTCAATCACACTATCCCCATTGTGTTTTCTACATTTAAATCCATCGGTTCCACTCCACAAAGATACACCATTGGAAATGATCTTACCTGTGCTATTGCACATGTGTAAAAGTAACTTTCCATAGTGGTTTGCCAAGTGAACTTCCTCCAACTCCCTTGAAATGTATGTCATATCAAATTGTTGAGTATGATGTTGCAATGTTTTTGTGTGAACATTCATATCCCCAAAGATAATTACATGACCCTTGCCTTTTGGAATATGCAATGTCCTTCTCGAAATAAAAAAATGATCGATCTCTATCCATGCAAGCATAAAAGGGGGAATCATGATGAGGAATGTAGCGATCTGCTACAAAAATGGGTGGTCTTTTTGGTGTCATAATTTTTACCATACATAACATTTGTGCTTGTCAACTTTCACAATTGATACAAATTCTTCGAATCCTTTTTGAATTGTACACACTACCCCTCCTTGCCTCTAGTTGGGGAAAGTATGGATGGTGTAATGTATCAACCATGACCCACCCCATTCTTCCCAACTTATAATACATTGGCGATGTAGATAAACTGTATTTGCTTGGGAGTCTATTGATGCATCATGTAGAGAGAGAGAGAGAGAGAGAGAGAGAGAGAGAGAGAGAGAGAGAGAGAGAGAGAGAGAGAGAGAGAGAGATTGAAGGAGTGGGAGATAGAGAGAGATAGGGAGAGATAGAGAGAATGAGAGATGGGTAGAGGTAGCATGAGATAGAAGGGAAGTGAGAGTTTGGAGTGAGATTTTGCAATAGATTTTGTCTATATTGCATTAGGAAAAGTTTGAGGTCAATCTTTTGCCTTTTAGTGTCTAAAGAGAGAGTGCTCTCAACCAATGGGAGGAAAGCTTTGATTAATATACGAAATTTTTGGAATCATTCCATAAGGGAAAGTTTGAGGTCAATTTTGTGCCTTCTAGTGTCTAAAGAGAGAGTGCTCTCAACCAATGGGAGGAAAGCTTCTATTAATATACGGAATCATTCCATTTAAAAAATTGTTTTAGATTTATAAAATAGAAAAAATGTTTGAGTTAGTGTCACTTACTACTCGTGGAAGTGCTATTTGTACATCTATCCTTTTCACCTTTTCTTTTATCTTTTTTTATAAAAAAAACCCATTCCATTTACCTCTTATTTCTTTGTTAATGGGATGTCCTTTTAAAAGAAATGACACATGGAACTAACATTAAAACTTTGCATTCCCCTCCCAGAGTCTGCACCTCCTCCCAGAGAGCTATATGTGGAACAGGAGAACTGCAATCTTTCTATGCATAGACCAAACTGAAAGTGCAACTATCTTTGAATGTTATCGAGTATTATTATTGCTTGCATAGACAATTGTTATTGAGTATAACTATTGCTTGCAGAGACTTATATCCCTCCAACATAGAGGAGTGGCAACCTGTAGAGTGCGTCATTGAAATATGATGTCTTTCATGGGTCTATTGGTGAAGAGCTTTACAAAAGGGAGAACCAAGGGATCTCTGGCTGAAAATGGTGTTTTTTTAAATGATCATTCTTATATTCCTCCAAGAGATAATGGGGAATGGGGTTTTCTGTAGAAAGTACATAATCCTAGTTTCAAAAGTAGAGATTGGCCACTTCCAAGATCCATCAAAAGTGAGAGCCATAGGTGTAAACTCTTCAATTAAATATTGCAAGCAAACAAAGAAAAATAACACTTTTCATGCTAACAAATGTATTTGTGGACTTTTTCTCAAATACTGAAGTCAAAGCTTCCAGAACAATGTTCTCATTTAAATGCAATGAAAAAGTTCTCGAGTTTGTTGGTGGATGAGGGATGGAACACAAAAACAGCCTCAAATGATATTTTAAATTGAAATGAATCTTTACTTTTGTAGCAATGTTCTTGATATGATTGATATAACCTCAAAAGCATTTATTAGGACGTTGGCTTGGGTTTCTGTGACATTCATTGGTGTTTTGATTTTGATACCTAATCTGCAAACTGCCTACAACATAGCCATAGAATTTGTAAACTACCTACAAATCCATCCCATATTTTCCATATAAAATATGGACTTCTAACTTGAAATTCTATGGGTCAAAAGATATATTAGTTCATTGATTATGGCTGCTTCGATGGCATGAACTATGCCTTGGGTTTGCATATGTTGATAGATCTTAAACAAGACTTGGAGGAGCTTGCAAAATATGAGAATACTAAAGAAGGCTTAAGAGATGAGGCCAAAAAGGGCCTATTTGTGTCTCGAATACGACTGGTATATGGGGATTTCTAGACATGTAACCTCTTTCAAACATAATAAAGGACTCAAAACTTTGGTTCTCTTTATATAATGCCATCTTTGGTTCTCTTTATATAATGCCATCTTTACAAAATAATGCCATCTCTTTATATAATGCCATCTTTACAAAATGTTCTTTTTTCTCCTCCTCATCTACATTGGTCTCATCACCTACCTCCTCTGTTGCCTCCCTATTTGACTCCTAATTTGCCTCATCACCTACCTTCTCTGTTGACTGCTTATTTGCTTCTTTCATATCTACCTCTTCCTCTTCAAATTCTTCATGTCTTGGTTGCAAAATTGCTTCATACTCCATATCATCAGAAATTTCAACTTTGTAATTAGGATCCTCTTTTGTTCTTTGTCCCATAAGGAAAATTTCTACCTTTGTTTACATATGTGAAATTCAAATTTATCCAAGCATTGAAAGCAGACACCACTTCAATCAGAGAGTTTTCTTGTGGATGGAGGACAATAACCAATGCAAAGTTGATGCTTCTATACATTTACTACAATGAAAACAAAGATGTTAAGGTGAGATGTCTACAAATTAAATAATCTGATGCACTTCTCAATGCCTACTATAATATATCATTTCTTTTTACAGATATCAAGGAAGTGCTATGAGGATAGCCATGTTTGGTTTGCAAGGGCCAAGCTTATCAGGTATATGATTAAGGTGAACAAGCCTCTATAGAAGGAAGATGATGCTAAAGTAATCAAACTACTAATGAAGAGGAAGGAGGGAGATTCAAGTAAACAAGCAGGTTCAAATAAGAGGAGGAAGCACATGTGCAACAAAAACGTGAGAAGAGGAGATTACCTAGACATTTACACACTTTATACCCTCCATCATTTTTGGCATTGGTGGGTAATGCTCTAACACATAATAGAACTTGTAGCATCTCTAAAATTGAGAAGTATCCTATGAAGCCCTCGATAACGTTAATGGGTAAGCGGCCCTCCTTACAACACCAAGATCAATTACAAAATCAATGGCAGTAGGTATATCTTATCCTGTATATTTTGATGTGCAAACATTTTTTTTTTTGCTGTGATTCTCATCTAATCGTACGTTCCATAAGTCACATAACTAAATCTCCCACTAGAAAAACTACTAAAGCACTCATGAGATGGCGTGACATTGAAAGCAATGTTGCTATCAAGTAACCATTGTGGAGAAAGTATGCTATCCATAGACATATCTATAAGAGATATACGTGAGGCAAGAGTGACATCACCGTTAGTGGTATATACTGCCATTGCAACTGCCTCTCTAACATGTGTCAAAGTTGCATCTGCATCTTGCATACATCTCCTTTGTTGCCTCATGTGTTTCTAAAGCAATGTCGTCTAATTTGCCTTGTGTGATCACAATGTCAACATCTTCAGTGTTGACACAAATGAGACCTCCATCTCTCATAAGTCATCTTTGAGTGCGCAAATCCTTCAACTTGTTGCTTGATTGGTTCTCAACCATAGCTAGGAGCTTCTGGGAGACACTAAAGACTTTGTCATTCCTCTCCAAGAGGTAGACCCACACCTTTTGAGTAGAGTCATCTATGAAAGTAAAGAGATATAATGCCCCCCTAGAGACTTATGCGGCATAGGCCCACATAAATCACTATGAACCAAATCTAGAGGAAATCCAAACTTTCTATCCAATGGCAAAGTGGTAAACCTACTTTGTTTACCATATATGCAATACTCACACAAACTAAAGTCAAAATAATTTAACACAGGGATATAGCCAAAATGTTGTAACTGATTCTTTCCTTTTTGACTCATATGACCAAGCCGACTATGCTAGAACTCAATAGAAGACAGCTTGGCTACATAGATAGAGTTCTCTTACACAAAAGAGACATACAAGGAATATAATGAGCCAGACTTAAGGCCTTTGAGCATGACCAAGTTAGCTTTTCTTATTATCTAGAAACCATTGACAAACATTGTACTGTATTCAAGATCATCAAGCTGTCTTGCTGAAACCAAGCTCTTAGTTAGTTGTGGTACATGTCTAACACCTCGAGCATGAACTCGGTACCATTACGCATACACAAATTCAATGCCACATATCTCAAGATGATGAGAATCAGCCAGATTAATTGAACCATGTTAGAAAGATAACTAGAGAACCAATCCTTTTGAGGAGGAGTAACATGAAAATTGGCACCTGAGTCAATGATCGAAGTCTATGCATAACATTCCTCAAATGATAACAACGCTCTTGAATCAACTATGAAGTGAAGACTAGTACATATGATGGCTGTGGTACGTCAAGAACAACATTAACATGTGGAGACTCAACAAAATTGAGCTCCTCTATCTTCACACTACTCTTAGGAGGTACATGATTTACGTCAATGGATTTACCCTTTTCTCTTTGCAACAAATGGAAATCCTTTTTCATGTGTCCTTTCTTGTGACAATGGTAGCATTCAATTTTTCTCGTGTCATGTCCACGACTCCTTCTACGCGCATCTTGTAATCTTGAGAAAAATCGTGATTGTGACTACGATCTCTTTGCCATTGATGGTCTTTCTGGTTACTTCCACTAGCCATATATGCATCACCATGCCCACTAGTGTCAAGAGATTGACGTAGAATCTCTTCCATGAGAAAAGCACTAGTAGCATCACTAAAAACAAGATTGCCCTGAGGGATAGAGTTCCTAATGGTAGTGTTAAATGTATCCCATGATGCAAGCAAATTAAGAGCATAGCAAGAAAATGGCTTTCATTTCATTAATGCAATTCAGCCCTTTAGAAGTCAATAATTGTGTGAAACCACTATTGAACTTGTTTAAATGTGAACTCACACTACTGCCCTCTTTTACATATATATACATAGATATATATATATATATATATATATATATATATATATATATATATATATATATATATATATATATATATATTATATATTATATATAATATATATATATATATATATATATATATATATATATATATATATATATATATATATATATATATATATATATATATATATATATATATATATATATATATATATATATATATATATATATATATATATATATATATATATATATATATATATATATATATATATATGTAAAGCCGTGCTTTACAATAGACTTCCATGGCTTTCTCATCCTTCACAACTTCTTGGAGGCACAAACTTCAAAAGTTTGTCCGTACAAGCCTTGCTCGTGAGTAGCATCATACGTAGATTTGCTCCTTTTTCCAAACATGATCACAGGTGTTGGAATAGAGGTTTAAAAGCCCATGATAAGCCTTGCTATGTTTGTGAAGCTCATCTCAGACTTCTGAAAAACAAACTCAAGGCCAAGATAACTTTGAAATAGACCTATCTACCCGTGACCTTGACAACCAAGTGGGATTGTTACCCTTCCCCACATAATGCCTGATAATGCTCACTAATTATTGCAGTAAAGTGTAACCTTCAAAAATCTCTTGATGACGTTTGTGCCTGTCGTAGTTTGCCTATTACTCAAATTTTGAACCTTGATCTCAAAGGTTAGCTCATAACCATGGTTGAAAACCTTCGACCGTATGCCAAAAAAAAGTTCCATGTTGAAGTTGTGAAGCTTTGAGGGCTAAAGCTTCAAGAGCATTTGCACAAAATTGAGGAATTTTTGCATGCTACTGCATCTCTACATGTGAGTTTTCATGGTCTTTCGAAGATGATCAAAGTGGAGTCTGCCAATGAGCCACAATCAAGGTGGTCCTTCAGATTGTTGCGTACTTCATGGCTTGCACGGGATTTGGCTCTTACTAGGGGAGGGCCCCCCAAATAGGGTGCCCTTTTGGTTAACTTGCTCACAAAGTGTGAAAAACCAAAAATAGCCATGATTGGCAGCACGTAGGTGTCACAATAGAAGAAAGAGAGACTTGCATCGAGTTCTTGTAGAGACGTTTACAGACTTTGCTACAGTGTTGAGTTGTGTTCCCCATTCCCTATTTGGCCCTACCCGTGCTTTGTTTGGTGCAAATTCACCTTTGGCTCTATGTGTGCAAGGGGTGTTAGCCCAAACGACATACCCAAATATTCATATAGACAAAACGTGGTACAAAACGCTATCTTGTGAATATCTTTTGGTACGATCCATATTTGATGGTAGCCACTTTTAAGGTCTATTCCACAAAGATAAATCCTTGTAGTTTATCAAATAGATTCGCTATACTTGGTACCAAAAAATAGTTCTTCACTATTATCCTATTTAGTGCACGATAGTCCACTCATATACAGTATGAACCATCCTTCTTTTGTACTGATAGAGGAGAATAGAATGGTGAAGAGCTAGGTATTACCATGACTTTTTCCGCAAGTTCATTAACTTGGGACATGATTTCTTCTTGTTGAGCCGAACATACTCGTTAGGGAGACTTACTAGGAGGAGAGCTTCTAGGTAGAGGCTCTATCCTATGATCATCTTGTCCCTTTATAGGAGGCAATTCTCTTGGCATAACAAGTTGAAATTTTCATCAAAAAAGGAATTTAAACTTGAATCCTCTTTTGATAAATGAGCTTCATTAGAGAGAGAGAGAGAGAGAGAGAGAGAGAGAGAGAGAGAGAGAGAGAGAGAGTCAGGACAAGGGTCCTACGGGGCAAGGCCCAACCTAGGGGGTCAGGGACCTAGGTCAAGGGCTTGGACTGGACCAGTGTGGACTAGGGATCCGCTTAGGGCAAGAGCGAGGAGCTAGGCCTATATAAAGGGCGGTAGCGAGGAGGATCCTACGTCTTAGTCTCCTAGGTCTTACACTGGTATCAGAGCTAGGGGAGAAGGAGCCATGGAGGGGGGGAAGGTTGCATGTAAGCATGCTCTCTCTCTCTCTCTCTATCTATCTCTCTCTCTCTCTCTCTCTCTCTCTTTCTCTCTCTATCGAAGGCATCCCTCTCTCCCTTGTTTCAGCAGCAAAGACGTGCATGGTCTTGCCAGAGAGTGCAAGCCATGGTGTGCAAACGGCTAATCAAGAGGGCAGGGTCGAAGTTCATGGCGTGTGCAGCCATGCTTGACAATCCAAGGGAGCCAAGGTCGAAGACCCGCATGCAAGGGGGCTTGTGCCGAGGAGGCGGGCAAGCTCGAGGTGCATAAAAGCACACGGGGTTGGGCTCGTCAGGGTCGCAATGCCCCTACAGTGAAATACAACACATGGCAGGGCCCAGGTTTGCCATGGACAGGAAGCTGTGTTCGGGTTTCTGCTTGTTGCACCCTGCGCCATCGCCATGGGTTACTTTTTCCCTTATTTTCAAATTAGGGTGTGTGGTTTTTTTTGGCCTCGGATGCAGATCCAATGGAAGCTCACATGCATGTGCTAGCTTGCATGTGTTAACCTTGCCCTAACCATGCAGCACAAAACAAGTTTTGAAAGCTCGACTTCTTGAAAACGGTTCGAGCTTCAACAATCGAGCAGAGAAGTTCCGGTATCACACCATCGCACTTGTTCATTCGACAAGGTGCTTGTGCTTGCCGACATCGGGCAAGGTTCTGAGCAAGGTTGCAAGGCAAAGCCAATGATTTCGAAGAGATTGCCGCCGGTAGAGGATTTTGAAGCTCTCTTCCATGCCAAATTGTACACGTCTCTCGGATTTCAAAGAAGGTTGTCGGTACCAAGGTTGATAAAGGTCACGCTAGCATTCGCAATTAGGAAGCCAATGGCAAGGAGCAATCCCGACAAAGAGATTACGACAAGGATCACGTTATGGATTGATTCGAGACACATTGATTGAGGTAAATTAAAAGTGTTGTTATCAAAATTTTGTGTGCGCAAGGCTTATTACAGATATGCAAAACCAAGCAAGGATGCAATCGGCAAGGATACAACCTACGGCAGGTCAAGGCATGTGCTTACTAAGTTCTCATAAGCACTCGGATTTTGTTGCATACATTGATGCTAAGGGCCGATGATTGCTTGAATACACACAGTCTTGACCAGAAGCATGGCTCGTCCAAGGTTACATTTTGCTTCAAAGGCACGGCCAAGGGCTAATTTTTTAGTATCTCAAGGAGACATGCACTGCCTCTTTTTGGACTTGTTAAAGGTAACAAGTTGCTCGGCATGGCTGACTCCTTCTTACTGTTTCTTGCAGCTGACAGAGGATGCATCCCACACACAGTATTGGTCAATTTCAATTGAAATTGCTCGACACGGTCGATTCTTTTTGTTATGATATCTGCAGTCACATCCGTTGGCTCTCACGACTCTTACATTAAGTTGTTTCCCATGTGGCATATGCTATGAGCATACACAATGGGGAAGGAATAAACAAGGTGTTTGCAGGTGGATTCAATTTTGTAGGTTATGGCCTTATGTACCAGATGGATGTATAAGACATACGAGGGCATCTGTGCAGATATGGCTATGGACCGTTTTGGAATGAGTTTCCCTCCCAACTTCAACTCATCGAATCCCTACCAGTCTAAACTGTGCAAGGCACTTATGGTTTTGGTTCTCACGGTTGAGGACATCACTCTCCGCAAGGGCTTACCAGACGGGAGGCAAGGCATGCTACTTAGGTGTATTCAATTCTACTGCCTCGTGAATTACGCTTCCACTATCACACTTGCAACTCTGTCTCACGGACAGACTAAAAAGGGATTGTTTACAACAACACTAAACAGAACCTAAACTTTCGACTTATTTCACAGGTGAAGTGCCATATTAAGTCATTTTTGTCAAGTCACAACCCCATACATGGTAAGTGGGACAAGTTGTGGCTTGTTTTTTCTCTTTCCTCTCTCGATGACAACATTATACATGCCGATTGTTGCATGCTTATAGGATAAGCTGCTAGTCAGGCATAAGATGTCTAAGAGCACACATTCTGGGCACACACACACTAGAAATTTATGGAAAATTCATCAGCCCAGCATGCTCTTATTTTCGTTCTCTATCTCTCTCTCTAAGAAAAAAAAAACAAACAAACGAAAATCTTCTACGAAGCTTTTGATACATGTTTTGCTTGTGAGTCAGCTTGAGCCAAGGTGCTCTAACTCAGAGCTAGCACATGGCTAAGATGCTACTCAAATTAGTCTTCATCGGTTCGTTGATTGAACACTATTTTGCATAAGGGCTATGAGCCAAACATGCTAAGAACCGTTGTCAGGCCAAGGGTAAGACCCAACTATTGGCATTCTTTGGGTGATTGTTTTCAAGATCTACCCAAGGAAGTACACATCGACGTTAATGGACAAGCAAGAGTCTTGTCATTATGGATGTTTAGGGTGTCATTTTTGCACTACATGTTTTCAGTGCGACACTCAAGTTGAGTTTTTGATAATCTTCAACTCACATCAGCTGATCTCTACAAGAAAGTATAGATGTAGCAATCAGTTGCGACAGCATGGCTGTCCATAAGAGCTTGGTAGTTCACTTGTGTGGGTCTCTTGCTCTCTCTATAGCACTCCGGAGTGTCTATGAACATACTATTTTGGGGTAAGACCCGGCGGGTGATTGCTACATCACCCCATAGGCATTAAGGATCACAGTTTGATCTGCATTGAGGATCACAGTTGATCTCTCCTAGTTATACTTTCAAGGAAAAAACACACTTTTCACGTTGATTCCAATCATTCTATACACGGTTGACTATGTAGGTTATCGTTATCTGTTAGTTGAGCAGTTTCTACAAGGAGTCTTACCAAGGGATTCACTACATAGATTCTACCCAATGGGTTTAGATTGCGAAGGCAACACCCAGGGTTTCCAATACAATTTTTCTTGGTTTTTTCACACATGGGAGACATACTCCTGTGAATTTGAATACGGGTAACTGAACTTTCGGTTCAAAATCCCCAGGGCCATGACAAGGGTTGTCAAAATAAGTATTTTGGGCCGTAGTGTCCAATGTACATTATGTTGTTATGAATCCACTTGTAGGATTCGATTTGGCACATGTTGTCAGATGGGATACAACATGGTCTAGGAACTCAAGGTGTTCGGTTTAGCCAGTGTGGAGCAATGAATGAGGGTCCCTCTCACTCTTATTGCAGAGTGTTTAGAGTTACCTCCACACACAATTACATCGTGTACTTGAAGGATGTTCTTTTTCAGACATCCTTAGTTGAGACATATTCCACATGTGGCGAATATGAATCTCTGGGACTGACACTGGCGCCCCCTATTTCAAATATGTGTCATGACAAAGTCCCTAGGTGCTGGTCACATCTGTTTTCTAGACCATTTTCAGCACGACGTATCAGGAGCAATTTCAGTGGCAGAAAATTGTTGGGTACTTAGAATGACTTGTTCGGCTACAAGTACTGCTAAACAACATTATAGATGGTTATTTATACATATAGCAAGGCTATAAGTTGTCAATGAAAAAGTTTCATTGTTTGTACCTAGAAGTGATCAATGTTTCACCTTCTATTGTGATTCAGACGTTTCAACAAGGCTTGCAAAAGATTGCAACTAAAAGTATTTAATTTCTTTTCAGAACTATTTACATTCCTTTTTAATGCATGCTAGGTATTGGCAAGGATCATTATGGATATACAGGTTTGGGTTTGTTTTTGCTAAATCCATGCACACTAGGTGTTATGGGCCTTAGTGTTTAGCAAAGGCTGATTTGGAATGGCATGCATATTCCTTAAGTTGTTGGTTATGAAGCATTTTGCACTCCAAGTGCAATATCTCTAGGAGATTACTTTTGGGTCTACTAATCACTAACAGAGGTCATGGCTCCGTTTGGATGTTTGTGGATTTTGTCAAGTTAGCCAAGATGGTTATTTTGAACATTGTTGATTCCTCACCAATGTTATACACTACTATGATTCCCCGTTTACCAGTCATCTGGGACGACTTTCTGTAAACCGTGAGGAAAACACACCTCAGTACTGTCAGTTATCCAAGGGGATAGACAGATTACAAAGAGTAATCTTGTGCGGAAGGATAAGCAAAGTGCGTACGTTAGCACCAAGCGATCCAATTAGTAAGCATTTATTGCTCTTCTTGAGTTTACTTATTATCATTAATGCATGTTGCGACTCGGTAGTCTCTTCATGTATAAGTCAGGTTCTCAACCTCGACACTCATTAGGGTGGGGTTGTTTACTGATGAAATTTGAGAACAAGTAAAGGACTTACACTTGACTGATGATTTAGGTCAGCAAGTTACTTTCACAGAAAGTGAAAACCGGTACTCTTTTCGGTATATCTTTATCGTGATAGCTCGTTTAGCATGCTCATGTGCATTCTAAATTGAGTCTACACACTAGATGGTGTCAAATGGACAACAATGTAGAGTGGTTTCGTTGAACCTCCTACGGAACCGTGCTCCGGTCAACCAAACAGCTAGATCCATGAAGGATGCCACTTGAGAAAACATTAGTGTTCTTACGAAGAACCTTCCCACTTTTGTTTTCGAGGACTAAAACTCTTCTTAAGGGGGGAGTAATGTGAGGACAAGGGTCCTACTGGGCAAGCCAAAACCTAGGGGGTCAGGGACCTAGGCCAAGGGCCTGGACTAGACCAGTGTGGACTGGGGATCCTCTTAGGGCAAGAGCTAGGAGCTAGGCCTAAAATAAAGGGCGGTAGGGAGGAGGATCCTACGTCTTAGTCTCCTAGGTCTTACAGAGAGAGAGAGAGAGAGAGAGAGAGAGAGAGAGAGAGAGAGAGAGAGAGAGAGAGAGAGAGAGAGAACCTTTGACAACAATTATGTAAGCAAAAATAGGACTCTTTATTGATTTGTTAAAAGCATCATGAGATACAATAGGTATAGTTTGTCCTTTCTCATTTACTTCGAGACTTGTATCTTTACCTTTATGCTAAATTTGAATAGCTTTGTCTTGGAATTTGAAAGACATTGACATATGATCAAACCATGAGCTCCTAGCAAAACATCTTCATGTTGGAATGGAGAGATAAAGAAGTATTCGTTATCAAGGTATCCTTGTACATGAAGTCTTAGCTTTCCATTAAATTGAGTAACAAATACTTCTTGACCTTTGAAGACTCCATCACCAGATATGGCTTCCCCCATCTCATGAGCATGAATCCCAAACTTTATGGATAATTGAAAAGATATGAAATTGTGTGTAGAGCTAGGATCAAATAGGATTAGTGCATCATGCTCATGTACCTTTTCCTACGCATAGCCCCAGGGGTACTCCCTTTGGGTAGCCTTCTTTCTCAAATGTATGGACTTGAGATGCTTGATGAGGCGTCTTCTTGGCATGCTTTTGAGGACATGTATGATATGCATGAACTTGATCATCACATTTGAAGCACGGTTCTCTTTAGGATATTTATCCACCTCTTCAAGAGAGAGCCCATTCTCCTTGGTAGCCCTTCTTATCCTTAGGCTTATCGTTCTTAAGAGAGACATTGTTGTTTTTACTTTCTCTAAGAGCTTTTCTTTTCTTTGATTGGACCTATTTCTCTTCTTGTCCTCATCATGGAAATTAATCTTGGAAGCTACCATATTGTGATGGATAACTTGTGAGATTCTCTTTGTTCTTTGAGCATTAACACACGCTCCATGTCTTATGAAAGCCATGCATAGAATTGTTGCTTTTGCTCACAACAGTCTACTCTTTTGTAGACAATGGCTTTGCGATGAAGGTCCCAAGACATGTCTGCATACTTGTGAATAGACTCTCATGAAGTCAAATTGAGGCTTCTCCATGCAGTGGGAACATCATCCTTGGTCTCACTTGAAAGAAATTGCTTCATGATCATAATTCCACGTTTTTTCCAAGTTTGGAGCCTCTCCCTTGGGTCAAAGACTTGCCCACCATTGGCAAGTTGTTTTCTACAGAGGTACATAGAAACATGGAAAAGCTTTGAGGATTCTGCAAATTCTTCATCATCAAAAGCAGCATCAAATTGCTAGATGAAGTTGAGAACCGTACCTGTATTCTAGCATGGGAGAGAAAGATTATGGCTTTTCCTCCTTTTAGTTTCTTCAAGTGGCAAGTTCTTTTCCAAGCAGCATGAGAATAACAATTTCCTCTGTGCTTATGCTTCTTGGAATGTGTTTCCTTCTAGAAAACGATCCACCTTTGGAATCCTGTGAATTTGACGATGAGGAAGGAGATGAAAATGGAGATCTTTTCTTCTCATTCTTTTTTGAGGTTTCTTTTCCTCTCCCTCATCAATGAGGAGGAAAATTGGGACTTGGTGATCTCTTTTCTTTAGGAGGAGAAGGAGATCTTTTCTTTCGACAGCGACTTGGATGAACATCCTCATCATCCAAAGCCTCAAAATTTTCATCCTCTACCACATGAGTTTGATCTCTATTGTTTGGATATTTTCTCCGCTTTCGTGGAGATCCATTTGCATTTCGTGAAGGACTTCTTTCTCTTCTCTTAGGAGAACCTCTCTCCTTCTCAGAGAAATGTACTCTCTTTTTAGAGGTCTCTTCATTATAATCACCCAAGAGTAAATTGTTGCTTTGTAGCCGTGTCTCTACTTCCATCTGTAAAGGAAGATTGGCCATAGCTTCTTGCAATCACTGATGTACCAACCAAACTCCATTAGGAGTTGCTACATCATGACTTAAATTAAGATTATAAATATCATTCATTTTATCCTCTTCTCAAATGCTTTCAGACATGGTGTTGATGCTGTGTGGATCTATAATTCTTTGTGAATATGTGTTATGAGGGTTTTGAATATGCTTAATCTTTCTTAGATCGTTCTTTCTTGAAGAAAGAAAAACCAAATATGCTATGATACAATTTTTCGATTATTGTAATTGCAACAAAAATAAGAATCAATGGGTAACAATTGAATAAAAATTGCATTTACAGCTCATAGATCATTCACCTACACACACGACACACACACGAGAGAGAGAGAGAGAGAGAGAGAGAGAGAGAGAGAGAGAGAGAGAGAGAGAGAGAGAGAGAGAGCTAGATTTTATTATCGTCCTCGGAGGTCAAATATGACCTATGGGACCAAAGTTACATGTGATGTAGTATGTGTATGGCTGATGAGTGACTCTCGATGCTCCAAAATTGTAGTGATGAGAGTCGCAATGGAGAGCCCACACTTTGGCTGGGAGAGGAAAGTGTGTAGGTCTAAGTTATGGCTGAAAATGTGAGAGAAGCAAGTTCGGATGTGATCAAAAGCTGAGCACTCTAGTAGTGTGTGGTACTCAGACTCTCGAACTTGCAGTGAGCATAATGTGCACAATCGATTTGACTCTTCTCCATTGCCCCAACGCCCTATCTCGCATCGAAGGAAATGGGAGCTAAGACGAATTGCTGCGATAGTGCGTATCGCGGACAAGGGAATAGGCTCAAGCATGTAAGTGTGAGTACGGTTTCCTCTCTCAGCGAAGAACATGGTTTTGTAATTGGGGGAAATATAGGTGGTGTAATGTATGAAGCGTGACCCACCGGATTTCTCCCAAGCCGTAATACATTGGCGTTGTAGAAAAGCTTCATTCACTTGAGAGTCAATTGAAGCATCATGTAGCAAGTGTAATGCATCCCATCTCCCAAACCACTTCTTTATGTCTTGCATCCATCCCGTGCTCAAGATCTTGCTTTTATGCGTCTTTTGAACTTTTTTGCTTGCTTCCGATGCAATTGTAGGAAGTCGATGTGAGGGGTTTTGACGCATCTTTATCATGTACTCCACAACCCTTTCCATGCCCATAACCTCAATTGGAAGAGATCACGACTCAAGAAGTAGGAGCATATATGGTGTTTGTGTCTTAACTTGGAGAAAGTTTGTAAGAAAACGCTTTTGGACATTCTCAAACTCTTTCCAAGTAGACTTTGAGATGCTCCCGCCCCACACTTCAACTCCATAAAGAAGAACCGGTGTCACCAATGCATCAAAAAGATACTTCTTGAGAACCCAACACTTGATGTTTCCCGCATTACACATGTTCTCAAATGCATAATATGCTCTCTTTCCCGCTTCCAAACGACGCATAGCACATTCATGCCACTTGTGATTGGATGGAACCTCAAGGCCAAGGTACTTAAAGCTCTCAACAACTTCAAGTGTCTTGTTGTTGTACACAATGCATGGCTTCTCCTTATGGTTGGTTTTCACAAGCATAACCTTTGTTTTGGATTCATTTACAATCAGCCCACTATGCAAGCAAAAGTTCTCAAGGACAACCATAAGCTTTTGTGCATCTTCTAAAGTGTGTGCTAGAAGCACTACATCATCCGCATACAACAAAAGCATGATTACCGCATTGCAAATAGTGACCTCTTCAATGCCTTCTTCTTGCATAAAGTCAAGTACCATTTGTTCCAATTGATCGATGCATAGACCAAAGAGAGTTGGTGACAATGGACATCCTTGTTTAACCCCAATAGTGCTTACAAAAATTTCTGAAATTTCTCTTCCCATGCGCAATTGACAAATCACCTTCTCATAGATTCGAGAAACCGCAAGCATAAACTCACTTGGCACTTGGATTTCTTCCATCCTTCTCCACAAATTGTTACGTGGAATCATATCAAAGGCTTTCTTAAAGTCCACAAAACAACAATACAATCGCTTGCCTTTCAACCGACTTTCCTCCATGAGAACACGAAGAGTGACAAGATGATCAATGGTGCTATGGCATCGAGGAAAACCCGCTTGTCCCTTTGCACGCTTGTCATTCTCTTCAGCCCAATCACTCAATTTCATCTCCATTATGCACCCAAACAACTTTGCCATAAGAGACCCAATCATTATAGTCCGGTAGTTGCTTACATTCTTTACATCCCCTCCTTTATGCAAAGGCTTAACCCAATTAGTACTCCAATCATAAGGCATACCATGTTGAAGTGCAAGGTTGAACATATCACACATCCAGTCATGGGTAAAATCTCCTGTCCATTTGATCATCTCCGACTTGATACCTTGAAGATCTCCCGCTTTGCGAGTAGCCAACTTTTCAAGCCCACCGCATACATCCTGAATAGTAAAAAAAGACGGCATACACGGGAGTGAACCATAAAATGGCATTTTTTCAGTATTTGCTTGCTCATATAATTGCCTACAATGTGTGTACATATCCACTAGACTCAAGTTACCAAAATTCTCAACCCGCTTGCCTCTCAAGTTTCTCCAAAATCTTCCACATGCATGTGCCTTTTCTTGGACTTGAAATTCTTGTTGCTTTACTTCCCATCTTCTTCTCTTCTTTTGAATCAATGCCTTGTATATATGCAAATGACTTTGATAGTTGTCTTTGTCCATAGTTGCATCAAGCTTTATCAAGGACTTTCGAGCATCTTGACATTCTTTATCAAACCACATTTTGCGTGATCTATCTTTGTTGATACCATGGAGATGCTTTATGGCAAAGCATTCTTCCGCACAAGAACAAATAGCTTTCTTGAAAGCTTCCCATTTAGTTTCCAATGGTGCCTCACATTGAAGCTTTGTCATCCATAATTTTTGCTCAACCATTTCAATGTACATTGGTGCCCGTTTGAAATCCATACATAGTGATAACTTCTCTTTCCTTCGGCTGAGATTATCATGCTTAGTTGCTTCTCCACATAAAAGGTCAATACATAAGGTGCGATGGTCGGATTCCGGGGTCCATTGACCAAACATAAAACTCTTTATGCGATACATGATGGCTTCAGAGAGTAGCATATAGTCAATCACACTATCCCCATTATGTCTCCTACATGTAAATCCATTGGTTCCACTCCACAAAGATACACCATTGGCAATGAGAATACCTGTGCTATTACACATGTGTAAAAGTAACTTTCCATAGTGATCCGGCTCTTTCTCATCTATTGAAGTACGATCATACAAGTGAACTTCCTCCAACTCCCTTGAAATGTATGGCATATCAAATTGTTGAGTATCATGTTGCAATGTTTTTGTGCGAGCATTCATATCCCCAAATACAATAACATCACCTTCACCTTTGAAATAAGCAATGTCCTCTTCCAAATCAGAAAATGGTTGATCTCTATCCATGCAAGCATAAAAGGGAGAATCATGATGAGGAATGTAGCAACCGGCTACAAAAATGGGTGCTCTTTTTGGTGTCATAATTTTCAGCCATACATAACGTTTGTACTTGTCATCTTTCACAATTGATACAAAATCGTCTAATCCTTTCTTAACCATACATGCTAACCCTCCTTGTCCTCTTCGTTGCTTGAGATTCTTTGACCACATCAATGAATGTACATTGTAATCCTCTAAGCCGTTAATCCTTTGTGTATCATGCTCCCAAGTTTCAACAAGAAGTACAACATCGGCTTTGCTTGTTAGTTCATCAATGCCAACCCCCGCATTCCATGGGTATCCATTACAATTCCAAAAGTATATTTTCAATTGTAACTCGGTCTCATAGGTCACGCATCCCTATTTGCTTGAGAGACTTGCCTCCTCCTTGGGCACATTTTCTTCATGAGAGATCTCCTTGTTTTTATTATTCTTTTCCTCATATGCCTTGCGACGCATATTTTGTTGCTTAATAGTGCGATCTTCACATACAAAACATTTTGTATCCCTCAAGTAGATCCAACTATTATCAAGGATAATCTTTCGCTTGGTCTCATCTGGCATGGTGCATACAATTGGCCGTTCTCCCGAGCGAGGAGCTCCTTGCTTCCCCACTCTATGTGCTCCATAGACCATAACTCCGGACATGCCAAAGTGGGTTTTGAAGAAATCTTCAATAACAATGGCAAGAGAAGGAGGTGTCTCTAACTTCTCTTCGGGAATTCCACGAATAACAATGTTCTTGGAACGTCGCTCCCGTTCCTTCAACTCCTCCACATCCACATTCTCAACATTCTTTGTTTGAACCATAGCTTGCATGAGTGAGGAATTAGAAACCACATTGCTACCACATACATCAGCCCAAGACTTGTTTGTGCATACATTTTTCATGTCGCATACATCCCGGCTCATAGTGTCAAATTTCTCCTCTTTCAATACATGGTCATGCTCTACTTTGCTCATCCGCTCCTTCAAAGCATTCAAGTCCACAAGAAAGCGTTTACATTCCTTGATTCCTCTTCAAGTTGCATCAAACGTGTTGTTTGCATCTCAAGTGTCCTCTTGAGATTCTCATTCTCAACCACAAGTACCCTTAGTGTGCCATTCTCAATTGCAAGTGCTCGTAAGTCTTCGCCTTGTTTGTTTACGGTCTCTTGCAATGATACCAAGTACGCCATGATCATGGTTTCCGATGTCGTTGGTTGGGTGGTTGTGTTGCTATCTCCATACTTAGGAGATTTTGGATCATTTTCCACAATGGTTATGGACCTTGTTGAAGAAGAAGAACCCTTGCGAGTGCCGGAAGACATTGTATGTAAAATAGGAGATGAGAATCAATTTTGTTGAACCTGTTCACTTCGGAAATGCTGCTACAGAAATGCCTTCCATAACTCTGAAAATTTCTGTCTTTACATCAATGCGTAGAGGACTTCGTGCTCTTCAATTGAGGCTATAGATCACCCAAAGTTCGGATGAAGAAGTTATGATCAAAAGAGTGGACTGCTGTCTACTAGGTCAAAAAATGGCTGAGAGAGAGAGAGAGAGAGAGAGATAGAGAGAGAGAGAGAGAGAGAGAGAGAGAGAGAGAGAGAGAGAGAGAGAGAGAGAGAGAGAGAGAGAGAGAGAGAAGACTCAACACAAGGCCGGATTTCTGGAGCCGACCCCCCTCCGAAAGGATTGCATTTATATATTCTATCATAGGAGAAAACTTATAATCAACACTTTTGTTTGTTTTGTAGCCTTGCTCTTCTTGCATTAAGGATATTAATTGCTCCGTAATCCAACAAATAAAAACAAAGAAGAAGCTCTTTGGAGATGGTGGAACTCGCAATCTCAAGGTCAAACACTCATCGAGCCACAAGACCTGCGGAGAATGAGAAATCAAAAGAAAGAAGAAATCTGTAGTTGATTATACATAATCACTAACTACATACATAGTTTTGCATAATACTACATATTAGAGCTTCCATGGCTATGGAAGCTTGAGAGGAGAGGAGAGTAGAGAAGGAGAGATCTGAGAGGAGTGTGCATGCAAGAGAAATTGACCAGACATGAGTTGCATGCGTCTCGCTCTCTCTACAAGGCAACTAGGCATGCAAAATTGCCACCTTTGGAGTGGAATGGAGTTCCTTTTGAGGCGTGTGGAAGTTTCTCGAGGAGCACTCAAGTGGGAGGGCGCCCATACTAGCCCTTGTTCCTACCCTTGGCTCCCCAACTCCAACGGCACTTAGTGACTTGTAGCTCAAACCCACTCATTAGCCTCTGGTTTTACCACTGATAGCCAACCTTCAAGCTCAATTACGGACACATTTTTTTTTTCCAGAGAAAGGTAATAATTTAAAAGAGAACAAACAAAAAGAAGATACAAGACCCAATAGTAGGGGTTGCGTAGCCCCTCAAGGAGAAAGGAAGCTAGTAAGTTACCAAGGGGTTCAGAGGGGGGGGGGGGGTAATCATAATCAACCTGTGGGCTGAGTACATCTTAAATAGGGTGGCAGACCACTGTTTCCATCTACTGTCCCTGAAGATAAAAGACAATGAGCCTGGCATGGCATCTTTCATACAATCTAGAGCATTCTTATTTAATCTCCGAATTTCCCCTTCTAGAGCAAAACAAGGGTCTGCGAGTCTGTTCTGAAAATAGGCTTCATTCCTAGACATCCATATATTCCATAGGTAGGCAATCCTCCAACAGTTCCATAGGGCTATGTCAAAGTTATTTATCAATCCCAAGAGAAAATTTCTGGCATTGAGAGAAACTGTGAGCAGAGTCTGTGATATGCTCTGAATGACTTTAAGGCTTTGTTGATTGTAGGGACAATAGAAAAGAGATGCTCCAGTGTCATTTCACTTCTTTTACATCTTGGATAGCTTCCTTGCACTCTGAGGAATCTTTTTGCAGTAGAACCTACAATAAAAAACTAACTTTAATTGCTTGTGGGAACGCCCAAATACATTTGAATCTATACTGCCATTGGTTTTTGCTCCAATTGATCTTCCATCTCTGATTGAGCTTTTGTTTAAGCTTGTTTGACATTTTTGATCTGGAGTTGAACTGTTTGTAAATCAATAGAGAAGTCCCCTTGAGAGTTTGAGCATGAGGGCAAGGCTTTGTGCTGATAAAAACTGTATCCAACAGTTTATTGATTCTGGTTTGGATGTCCTTTGCAATAGCCCTGGACAAACCAAAATCAATCATTAGAAAATTAGTTGTTTGCCATCTACCATCCTTATAGACATCCTTCATGGTCTTGATTTCTTTCTTGAAGGCTATGTGAGCCTTTCTTGTAATGCTCCAATGATATTTGTGGGCCAAGTGTCCAATCCAGGTAGAGTCTTGTAAAATGAAATGAAAGTTATTTACCAAAGGCTTGGGTAGGGGTTTGACCTATTTGACCATCTCCCATGACTGCCACATCTTCTTGATCAGTTCTTAACCTTTAGGTTTGATTGAGAATGAAGTACAAATGATCTCTTGGAGGCTAAGCCCTTGCCAAGAAGGATACTGTTGTAGAGAAAAGGACTCAATGACTTTTTTTATCCATCTAATTCCATCTTGGTTCAGTCACAGTCCGGGCTTGAGGGATAGAAGATCCTTGCCACTTATCTACTGTCTTTTACTGACAATAATTTTTGCCTAGAGCTATCAAATTTTTGCCACATCAGCAATCGTAATTTTCGTGGCAATCATTGCCAATGATTGCAGGACACATGAGCAAACAGAATCTCTAATCACTCTAATGACGACACATGAACATTGGTAATTACGAGGCTGCTTGACATTCAACACATGGAACGAAATTGGCATAATATTTTGCACCCCCTCGCATGAACTGTGACGACTAGGAATGGTCTGTTAATGACCAATCCCACAAGGAATGAGGCTCCCACCGTGGCTCCCAACTCCCCGCCGGTCGCCTACGTTCCTGGGAATGGTCACTGACAGACCATTCCCTACTCCATAAATACATTTTGGAATCCATAAAGCACTTTTAAGGGTGTCATTACTCTTTTGGCGGGCCACATTTGTATTGCTTGGCGCTTTTTATTATTTTTACTATCTCTCTCTAGAATGGTCGATTCTAGTAAGAGAAAGTCATTTAAGTAGACCAAAAGATAAAATTTATGACAATTTTCACTCGCTTTGTGTGCACTACAATGACCAAGTGTTGCACATCCAATCTCCCTTCTTTGGGCCATCTGACACAGAGGGGATCCCCCCCCCCCCCCCCCCCCCCCCCCCAACCCATTTCCTCATTTGTGCAATTGAAGAGTGCTCTTGCTCCATCTCCATCTTCTTCTTCTTCATCTCCAATCGCGTGGGGGGAAGTCGTTTTTGGCTGAGTTGGCTGGAGATCGTCAAAGTTTTGTAGAAGTAGCGAGAGGTGAGTGCAACAAACTACCAACGTGCACAACTCCGTGACATGAGAAATAACATTGTCTAAGCCTTGTGTGAAATCGCTTTAATCACATACAGAGGTCGAGTCCCGATGTCGTTTTGTCCGCTATCCTCGGGCATCTATGGGGGACCGGGGTACCTTCTCCCCATGCCCAAACGTTTGGGCAGTGGGTGTGTAGCCACCCTTAGCAAAAATACTATATTGGAGAGTACGTTGGTTTCACTGTCTGCAAGCACGGCACCCTGCAGGGCATTACCTTACCGTCTAAAATTTAGCTGACGTGAAGCCGACATTTAAAACTTAGCGCCCTTTAAATGCGACAAAACCAGCAAAACCTGTCGCATGGCTCATGGGGTCTCTCTCTCTCTCTCTCTCTCTCTCTCTCTCTACACTGCATGCATAAAATCTCTTCACAACCCCATTAGAATTTCTACGCTCTCTCTCTCTCTCTCTCTCTACAATGCATGCATAAAATTTCGACTTTCTATTCCAATTTCTTTTTATGACGTCTTAGGATGAATTCCAACCGTAGATAATGTTTGACAAGAGGAATATAAAAGCTTCTGACAAGCGAAAAGAAATTGTTTTTTGTGAAGACAACAATGAAATATATATTATATATTATTAATTAATAATAAAAGAGAGAGAGAGAGAGAGAGAGAGAGAGAGTAGATGGGAACGATGAGAGGAAAGGGAAAGAGGGGAGCTAGATGAAGAGATAAAAAGCCTCTTAAACAGAGTAGGCTTAGGGACAGCATCTCCATTTGTGCCATGGGTACATACCAGCTACAGATTTTGCTTTCTCTCTCACTTTCCTTGTAAGTCAATAAGGATGTACATGCGTCCTCAAAGAAATTCTTTGCTTTTCCCATGTTTAATATACTTCTTGTTTTCAAAGGTTAATATTTTTTTTTGGTTTTTAATATTATACAACTTGTTTTTTTTTGGGTTCTCTCTCTCTCTCTCTCTCTCTCTCTCTCTGCAGTAGAACTTGCAACTCTCAGAAAATTGGGTGCTTTTGAGTATTTACCAGGCAATTATAAAACCCATTCCCTTCACAAATCATCACCACACAAGCTCTCAACTTTGCTCACAAATTAGTAGCCAATCAGAATGATACCATGAGGGCCCACAAATTTAGCCTCTCTTACTTAACAACACTGGGATTGCAGTTGCATCATTGCACAAATTCCTCATCTCTGACACTCAAAAGTGTTTAATTAGCATGCAATTAATGCTGCAAACTGTGGCTAATTAGAGCATTCAATTCCTGCTGTTACACGTTTCAATTAGTGAATTTGCTGCTCTTTTCCCCAATTGATTGCATAATTAGGATTGGGTGGCTATATTCAAGCAGTAGAATGCTAGCCTGCATTGCTTGTTCCAAGCATGTCAATGGCTCTGTTGAACCATCTTTGGATGAAGACGGAGGCACTCCAAGGTCCCCTGCCACCAAGGACACCATTAAATCTCTCACAAATCAGGTAATTCTTCTCGTCTTTCACCTTCTGCAGCTTGGTATCCTTCTATTTACATGAATGCAATCTGCTTGCTTGTATTGTGAGTCTAATTGGGCAAGTCATCCTTCTATGTACATGACTGCAATCTGCTTGCTTGTATTGTGGGTCTAACTGGGCATTGCATATGTTGGGCAAATCACTCTCTTAATGATGGTGCTTTTGAGAGAGAGAGAGAAAGAGAGTCTCGGGCACACACATTCAGCCTTCAGGTGCACCATCGCGGCAAAGGCGCAAAACTCGTTTGACATTGTATTTTGCTTGAGATGCTCGTGGATTATAAGTGCCTGCATAAATATGGCAGATTGTCTATTGAACGTATGCTATCATTAATATGAATTGTGTGTGTTTACTATGGCGAGCAGCTAAAGGGGATGGCAGTGAGGTTCTCAGCAGGGGCATATAGACATTGCAGAACAGCGGGGCTAGGGGGCAGCCATATTGACGACACATCAGGTCATGGCGCCATAGATTCCATGGATATTCTAGATGCTTCGTCGGAGCTCGGAAGCAGCAGCACTCATAACAGCATTGGGGGTTCTGCTCTAAGCAGCCAGTACTCTACCCCTGCACAAAGCTTCAAAGGAACCCCCAGCCGGTCAAGACGAGACACACCCACAAGCGCTCACATCGCATACACAAGGCACCATCATCATCAGGATAGCAACAACACAAGCAAGCGCGGGGGGTCTCATCACCAGCAGGGCAACAAGATGAGCAAAAAAGGTGCTGTCAGCAGTAAGGACAAAGGACGGCCGGGGCCAGAAAGCATTGTCGCTGCCAACAACCCCAGGATTGATCATGAATACCAAAATGAGCTGAAATCAGAATGTGAAGAGGAGCATAACGAAAATGAAAAGGAATGGGTTGCGCAGGTAGAGCCAGGTGTATTGATCACATTTGTTACACTGGTGGATGGTGGGAATGATCTCAAACGCATCAGATTCAGGTGAGTCTTAAGGTGATTTTCGATTCTACATGTATTGCAGACAATTGCTTGCTTAGTGAGTGGTGCTTCATGGTGTTAGATAATTCAAAACATGCGGGACATTTTCCGAAATTGAGACGAGAGGGCTCAGGGTTTAGGGTTTAGCGTTTGAGGTTTTATCATAATAAGCTCCTAATGCTGGAAAAATGTGAATGGCTTAATCGTATTGCCACCTGAAAGCTCTTATGGGGCTTTCTTTGCATAGACAGGTTGAGGAATGGCTTTTGTTTTTCTGATGTATAAATACCTTCGACTGTGTCGTATTTCTTTTTCGCAAACCATCACCACTGACCTTAATTGTGACTGTGATTGGCCGACAGTCGCGAGATGTTCAACAAATGGCAAGCACAACAATGGTGGGCTGAAAATTGTGATAAGGTTCATGAGCTATACAATGTTCCAAAATTCAATCGGATGCCTGGATCGCTACCAACACCCTCACGATCTGAAGATGAGGTAGGGTTCTTTCAAGAGACGCATTCTTTTCCATCTGCATATAAGTAGTTTTGATTTCAACCTTCCTACATTTTAATAGAAAGTTTTGAAGTTTTATTATGCAAATAAAGAATATGGTTACGTACACACTCCTTCAGCAGTGTCTTTTCAACATGTATTATTGATAGTGTGTAGCTTTATGCTGTTGGTATGATGGCAACACAAGGTGTGTTATGACTATAAATACGATGACCCAAGGAAACATTCAAAAAGTAATTTAATCTACAAGAAGCAAAATGCTAGCTCACAGCTCACACGCCCTGAAATTATCAAAGTTTTAGCAATGCTTGGATAGACGGAGTACCTCGAATGGGGTGGGGTGTGTCACCCGCCTATATGTAAACATAGCATGTGAGTTCAACTGAACAGGTTATTTAGCTCCAATTTTCATACACAATTAGAACACAGAAGGGTACCAATCAAACGGGATATACACTGAATGAACTAGATAGAAAAGGGTGTGTTATATTCATGAGAATCTACAGATATGGGGTTTTAAAATTAGGCCATGAATGAATGTGGTATGGAGAGTTTACATTTAATGAACCCCCCGAGCTGATGGATATGACGTTTCAGTGTTCACCCCTCTAGCAGATTCAAAGATGTCATTTAAAGTGCGCCAAGTATACCAAGCTCTTGTCCATTGATAAAAATAGAAGAGAACAGTCAAGATTCAATGTCTGCAACCAGAGAGGAAGCCCTTTAACAATTCAATCTGTAGCTCTATTCAGTCACAGCACACCTTGATACTTAATCTGAACCTTCAGCTTTTAGCACATCAAATAAAGAAGGAGAGGACCCATGCTGTTTTTGAAGGCCGTTGAGTGTGCAATCGATTATGAGCAAGGGAGATTCCAAGGAAGCTGGAACAGTGATGCACTAATGTCACTGTTAAAGCGGATGTTGGATTGTCTTTGAAACTTGATAGAAATTCTTTGTGAAGCCAATAATGTGTGCTTTTATGTCAAGTCCTTTCTGGAAGGACATTAATTTAGAGTTTTGTTTTGGAGCACATTTTCCACCGCGAAGTGATTCAGGAGGAGAACTCGCCACTTGGAAGATTGCACATTGATAAGAAGTTTTACACTGGTATATTGTTCTATTCAATGCTGCTCCCTACCATGAGTTATTTTTTTCCTTTGCTGTTTTTTCCTTCTAGCTGCTAGCCTTTTATCCGTAACAAGGAGGTTGTTTTCATTGATTCTAGTGCACTAATATGACCCATCGTATTTGATAAGGAATCACTTTGTTGTTCCTAATTGGGAGAAGAGGGGGTTGGGGAGATACTCATTGCAATTTGCAAATGAGCCCTTGTGTATGCTGGTGACCTTGTCCATTTCAATCACCTATGAGGGAATGCCTAATTGTGACCCTCAGAAAGAACAAGGTGAGGACCTTCACTTTCACATCAAAATGGATCAACTTTAGCCATCCAACCTACTTACACACACTTGCTCTTGGTCTATCTTTAGGACCTATGCCATGTCCAAAGACCTTACCGAGAGTTATGTTTGTAATTTGGAGTCATCTTAGGAGAGCTATCTTCATTATGAGAATCAGTTGAGACTAGGCTGACTTAAGAATATGCAGCAATGGAGAGGCAACAACAAAGTTCAAGGGTGGATATACTCAAGTTCAAGGGTAATACACGATGTTGATATGCTTAAAGGAGCAAGTGGATGGAGAAATTTGATCCTTTGTCTTCACATTGCATAGAGGCTCCATCTTTTGACCTTGACCCATCTTGAGTGAAATAGAGTTATGAAACCAGGCTTGTCGCAAAGATGGCTTGGTAGAGAGAGCATTAGTTTTTTGGCACAAAAAAGACCTTTACTTTTTAAAATTTGTCCAATGGCTACTTCACCCCTATCATGTGCCTGCAAACAATCCCATTATTAATGATTCAGGGTCTCAATAGGATGCCCACACCATGAAACCGCGGGGTGTCCACTGTGGGCTTGTCAAACTCCCACCGCTGCCCCTTGTGTGCAACGAACAATTGAAAAACAGTAATCCTACGAGCCTGGCAACCAACCAAGATTTTTGACTAGAAGTCAAATAGAAAATGCTCAGTAGTTCCCCGATGTTGCCAAAGCTTTTGGGCCTCAATAATGGCTTCCCGCCTGGCCATCAATATGTGCTGGCCAAGTCATGTAGAGTACTTACAGAAAGGAACCTAGTATGGTCTATCACAAGTTGGTGATGTGGCATGACCCCAAGGGGGTTAGAGACATTAAAGAACCCACAGTGGACAACATTGGCCATAACCAAAGAAACCTAAAGCGCTGACATGGCTACTTGTATGGACACCCGGATATTCCGTCGTAAAACGCGGAGACTGTATGGATGGCCCGCAGATCGCGAAGAAAGCAGCTTTTGAGACTCTGCTTTTGAAGATCCAGCTTTTCATAGCAGTTGCTTTTGGGGCAAAGGGCCTTCAATATATAAGCCTTGGGGGCTCCCTCTGGCATTATCGCGTGTGCAGTAGAGCTCCTCGACAATTGTACCTTTGTGAAGCAATACCAAAAGAAATTCTGAAAGGGGCACCAAGGTTTTTGGCCAGTGCTCTGGGAGTGGAACTCGGCCACTCAGTGTCTATCGTGTGGATCTTGTGTGTGTGTGTGTGTTGAGAGTGCTGGTGTGTGCATGTGCAAGCGTACTGTAGCCTCTGCACGCGAACAACTTGCTCTATGCCCTGCTGGTCTCTGCGTGCTATCCTGTCTACGCCCTACAGCCCTACAGTCCCTGCGCGCTGCCCTACCCTGCTCCCTGCAGTCCATGTGTGCTGCTCAGTTCTACGGCAGTTAACAGCCAGCCCCCTCTACCTGTTTTGAGCTGCTGCTTAGCTTTGTGTGTGTGCACGCGTGTGTGTGAGAGGCCTCTGTGAAGTTCGATTCTAGGCCTTTGTTCAGCGTGCGTTTTGTCTAGGGATGTGTGTGTGTGTGCGCGTGGGGAATTTGGGGGTGTGGTAAATCCTTCTGCCACTCGTTTGTCGCGCAACTCTGTCCTGCACAACATCTACCCTGTGTAGGCCCTTCACAGCGCGCCGGTGGTTGAAGTTTGATTTCGCCGGCATGCGGTCCTTCTGTCGTTTTGTGTGTGTGAGAGAGAGATGTGAGTGTATGTAGGTGTGTTTGTGTGTGTATATTTGCAGGTCCTGTAAAATTGTTAGGTTTTCAGTTTGATTAAAGTTTTCAAGCAGCATGTTTCTATACAGCCAGCCTGTGTGTGTCTGTCTGTGTCAATAGCCAATAAATATCAAAACCCCCAAAAAAGAGTGTGTGTGTGTGTGTGCAGGTTCTGTAAAATTGTTAGGTTTTCAGTTTGATTAAAGTTTTCAAGCAGCATGTTTCTATACAGCCAGCCTGTGTGTGTCTGTCTGTGTCAATAGCTAATAAATATCAAAACCCCCAAAAAAGAGTGTGTGTGTGTGTGAGAGAGATTCACTTCGACTGATCAGTTTATATACAAGCACCAGAAAGCCATGGAATCTTTGGATATGGATGCTTTAAGCCGAATCGGAATTGTATGCTAGCTTGCTTGATTTGGGTCAATGGAGAGCTCCTAGTTGGGATGGTCTCTCTGCGGAATTTTTCTCGTCTTTCTGGGATTATTTGAAGTTGCCTCTGTTGTTCATGATGAATACAACTTGGGAACAACAGGAATTGCCCTCCTCTTGGAAAGAAGGTTTGCTCAAGTCGGTTAGCATGCATTGTGTGAAGAATTCTCTCATTGGCGGCCTATTACACTCATGCCTGTGGTATAAATTAATGGCAAAAATGCTTGCTAACTGACTCAAGTGCTTTCTACATGAAGGCTTGCATCAATCTCAATACGGCTTCATTCCTCGATGTCAAATGACTGATAACCTCGCAAATGTCATCGTTGAAATGGAATATGCAAAATATACTCGACGGGATGTCTTGGTCATGCAGGTCGACATTGAAAAGGCATTTGATACTGTTCTTTGGGATTATATTGTGGATACCATGCAACACTTGGGCTTTGGGTTTAAGCTATCCCGTGTCGTGCTTTCTTGTATGCACACAACACTTCTGCAAGCTTGGTGGATGGATCTCTCACAGAATCTTGGCCTTTGGGACGGTCGGTAAGGCAGGGATGCCCTCTGAGTGCTTGCTTTATGCGATCGCTACTCACCCCTTGTTATTCCTTGACTTCCACTGGTAGGCTACATGGCCCGACTTTACCTTCTGGACGGTAGTTTTGCTGGTCAGGCTTATGCGGATGACTCTTTGTTCATGCCTCGCAATAACTATGATGATGTACAACAAATTATGCATACTCTTCATTTGTTTGGATTGGCAGCAGGTCTCAAAGTTAACTTTTGCAAATCCAAGCTATTGCCTTTGAAAGAGTGTGACTTGCATAAGATATTGTGGCCTGGGAAGATTGTTCCTCCACATGTTCTAGTTCGCCATTTGGATTATCCGCTGGGTTGGAATGTATCGGCTGTGCATAAATTGGATTGAGTGCTCCAACGTCTGCATTCCAAGTTGAATTATTGGAAACTGTCCACGTGGCCACTTCATGTGCGTCTCAGGATTGTCCAATGCATCCTTGTGGCTTTTGTGCAGTTTTACTTGCCTTTGTTATCCTAGCCTGGGTTGTGCTTGTAGTCCCTCATGTCCAATATTTTGAGCATTTTTTGGCGGACCTCGTCTAGCAAGAAGGGTCTTCGTCTTCTATCTATGGACAAGCTGTGTTCTCCCAAGCGGCTTGGTGGGTTAAATATTTTGGACTTGAGACGTCATCTTCTGGCTCGGAAAGCTATGCTGTTGCCAATTTTGGTGGAGCAGCAGCAACCCTGGGCTCTCATGGTCACACATTTGTGTACGCACATTGTCACCCCATCTTTTGGTCATTGGAAACGGACTTATTGGGATGTTTTTTTTGGGAAGCTTTAAGGACACATTGTTGGATGTCCCTTTACTTCTTCTCTAATTGTTGATTGGAAGGTTGTCACTTTGCATTTGGCTTGGAATGATCGACAATCCTTTGTGGGTAACTCTCTTCGCTTGGAGAGTCTGCATTGCAGCAAGGCCTTTGCTTTGAATTTGGTTCAATAGTCTCCTCGCCAAGTGTATTTCTTTCCCAAAAAGGAATTTGTCAGGTGCATCAGGTGGTTGATAACTCCGGTTATGTTCTTTCGTTCGTTGATGCAGTGTCTTGCTTTCGGTTGGGTCTTCACTATTCTCCTCTCTGGCGGGAGATTCAAAGGATGCTTGCTGCTCACTCACCCATTCCTCCTTTGGATGTGGACTCTCGCTTCTTTGATTGGAATCTGGCGGCTACTAGATTGGACTGTATCTCAGCTGGTAGTGTCTATGCCATCCTTCAGTCTGATGTATGGATTGTGCATCAGGGTAATCAGCTGTGGTCCCTTTCTGAGTCATCTTGGCAACACACATTGTCTTGCATTTGGCAGAGTCATCTGCCTTTGAAGGAACGTGTTTTCTTGTGGCACTGCTTGGTGGGAGCTCTACTTGTTGGCGGTGTTCTTTACCTGAGTCAGATTTTGGACTCTGTGGCCATCTGGCACCATAAGAACTCCTTAATGTTCCAAGGCACTTCTGTTGATCCCTTTCCCTATTTCAAAGTATCTCTTGGTCAAGCGCTACATTTTGCCTATGACGCTGGAGACATCACTCTTGATACCTATAGGATTTACTTTGACTGTTTCTAGCCTTCGGAGCCTCATAGTGCTCCGCCTTTTGTATCCCTTTCTTTTCATGGGTTTTTGTCACAAACTGGTGATGTGGCTGGCCCTTCCGGTGGCATACACACAACCTCCCCGGCTTGCTGCATTGCCACGTGGCAGCAGTGTACGGACCCGTGATTTGCGGCGGGAAAAGTGGGCTGCTGACGTGGCTGAGCGTACGGATCTCCGTAAAAAGCGGTAGCAGTATGGATTCTCAGCTTTTGCGCAAGAAATCCTACGCAAGTGAAAATAGCAGCTTTTTGGGAATTGCTTTATTTTTAAGGCCGTTTTTAAAAAACTGAAAGCTTTTGGGGCTCTGATTTTGGGCATCCATTGTAAACATTTAAATAGGTGGGCAGGGCCTCACAACTTAGACGCAGAGTTTGAGAGTGAGAACCCTCCCACTCCCTTGTACTTTGAACTCAGATTAATACAAAAAGAAATACTGAAAGGGGCGCCAGTCTTTGGGGCCAATATCTCTAGGCACGGAACTCCGCCGGGCCGTGTCGAATCAATTGTGAACCGTGAACTGTATTGAAGTGAATCTCTGCTTTGTCGCGGTAGAATCTTGACTTGGAGTGTCCAAGTTTGTTACAGTGGTATCAGAGCGCGGCCGATTTCTCTGCTACCGGGAAATCCGATCCTTTTTCTTGTGACGCTTATGGATTTAAACAGAGATCAGTAGACTTCCTCTGCACCTGGGGATGCGGGAAGAGATCATGAAGAAGATTCTCACGAATACAGCCCGCCTCGGCCTACTCAAGCAGAGATTGAAGAGATGGAGCGTCGACAATTGGTTGACGATGCAACAAAGATGATGATCAATCTTGCGAAGGATCCCAAATTTGAATTTTTTTGGACTCAGATATCCTTCGACGAAGTACATTCTCAGTGGCGGAAGGCCATAGAACCACCCCTCAAACCGGCACTCAAGAAACCTCCTACTCCGAGGATGTTTACAGAGCAAGAATTGGAAGAGGTGGTTGATACACGGAGTACCCAACTTTTTGATGCAACCAACAAAGCCAAAAAGCACGACAAAAAGCAGAAGAAAGGAACTGACTTCCCGGGTTATTTGGGTCGTCAATCTACTTTTGCCTCGGCACGAATACAGAAGAAACATGTGCGATTTGAAGGAGTCTCCAGTTCTTCTTTTGAAAGTTCTTCTAGCTCTTCTGACTAGAGCGAAGAAGACAGGAAAGGGAAAAAGCGAAGCAAAAAGCAAAGCTTCGGAAAGGGCAAGAAAAAGGCAAAGAAGCCTAAGTTTCGCCCAGTTTTTGACAGTTCTACAGAGGGACTTGTCTTTAGATAGTTTGGACTCCGATGATCACAGATTTTATGCAAAGAATAAGAATTTCTATAAAGCCAAGCAGTATGACTTTCTGGAGGATAAAAGCAAGAAAGTTCGAGAATTTAAAGAAGGTGGACAGTCAATTAAATTTGACACTTTTTCTGGATTCTGAGATGCTTCGAGGGCTTTGGCCTTCATACAGCAGTTTGATATAGCTTTCTTTGGAGGGCATTACTCAGAGCACTCCAAGATTCGGAGGGCTACCTCTTACTTCAAGGAAAATACTCGAACACGGTGGTCCACTCTTCTATTGAACAAGAAAGCGCCAGTTAAATGACTGAAATTTAAAAGGCTTTTTATTTCATCTTGGTTGACTCGGGAGTATGAACGCGACATACGAAATGCTTGGAATCATCTTCGGATGACCACAAAAGATACCTTGGACGCATATTGCGAGAGATTTTGGAGCTCTTTTCTACCCGCTTCTTCATTTAAGAAGATCTCGTTTAAAGAACAGATTGAGGGGTTTAGTTGCGGACTTCCTACGGAGATCTGAGATCACAGCTTAGAACAAAAGTCAGATTCTATTCAAGAACTGAGGAGTCATGCGAAACGGGGCTTTGCCATACACTTAGGCAGTTTGACTTACCCCACAGATGAGATCATGACGCAGAAAACTGAACAGACTTCTAAAAATGAAAGTAGAAAGAAGAAGAGCCCCCAAGATCAAAAAGATAAGGATGCACGACCCTAGCTCACTCTTCGGGAGAGAGCCAACTACATCAAAGAGGGGAAGTGTTTTACATGCGGGGAACCTGGGTACATCAAAGAGGGGAAGTGTTTTACATGCGGGGAACCTGGGTACATCTCCGCGAAGTGCCCTAAAAAGGCACAGAAAGAACAAGATGAAGAAAGGTCAGAGAGTTCGAAAGCAGTTGAGGAACGTGGATGAAAAGGCAAGATGAAAGCAGGATTGGTTCCAAATTGCATGGGTACTGACCCAAGCACGATTGATGACAGTACAGAACTTTGCCGAGCTTGGAGCAAAGTGAAAGATCAAGAAGCGCTGATTTTCTTTGACGGAGGAGCCAAGGCCAACTTCATTTCACTTGAATTGGCGGCGCGGCTCAAGATTACACCCGATTGGATGGGACCACAAGCAGAGGCAGTTCTAGCGGCACCCGGCAGGGACGTGGCCATTACACCTTTCATTGGCAAACTTCGGTTTCATTGTCAGGGGTATTTGGGGCACGAGGACTTCTACATAATGCCCTTGGAAGGTTGTGATGTTATCCTGGGAGTCCCTTGGTACCATAAGAACAATGCCGTGGTTGATTATCGGGTGAAGAAAGAGACACTAACTACTGAAAAGGGCCGAACCATTGTACTTCATGTGAAACTTAAGGTCGTGTCTGTCCCTATTGTATCGGCTTCGGCCGTTTCAAAATTAATGAAATCCAGTCTGTTTGTTTACTCAATATTTTTGAAAGAGTTGAATGATGATCATAGGACAAATATGTCTGATCTAGAAAAAGAATGCCAAGATTTTCTCCATACTCATGCCGATTGCTTTTCTGAGGGCCTGCCAGGTGAGTTGCCACCAGCTCGTCGTGAGGATCATACCATTGATCTAATACCTGGATCTAGATGCGATTGCTAAATACGTTGCCGATTAATCATGATCTGAGATTGGAATGATTGTTGAATGTGATTTTTCATGTGATGTCCCGTGATGTGACTGTCGATTGATACATGTGCTAGAAATGTATTCCTAGTGCGTCGGTACTAACAGTCAGTGTTTGCGAAGACAGTTTATGGCTTCTGTCTGTTTTGCAGGCGTAATCGAGGGCGATTACAATGCTTTCAAGAGGGGGGTATGTCACAAACTGGCGATATGGCTGGCTCTTCCGGTGGCATACACACACAACCTCCCCGGCTGGCAGCATTGCCACGTGGCAGTAGTGTACGGATCCATGATTTGCGGCGGAAAAAGCGGGCTGCTAACGTGGCTGAGCGTATGGATCTCCGTAAAAAGCGGCAGCTGTACGGATTCTCAGCTTTTGCAAAAGAAATCCTACGCAAGTGGAAAATAGCAGCTTTTTGGGCATTGCTTTATTTTTAAGCCTATTTTTCAAAAACTGAAAGCTTTTGGGGCTCTGCTTTTAGGCATCCCTTGTAAACATTTAGATAGGTGGGCAGGGCCTCACAACTCAAAGCATCTGGACGCAGAGTCTGAGAGTGAGAACCCTCCCACTCCCTTGTACTTTGAACTCAGATTAATACAAAAAAAATACAAAAAGGGGCGCCAGTCTTTGGGGCCAATATCTTTAGGCACGGAACTCAGTCGGGCCATGTCGAATCAACTATGAATTGTGAACTGTATTGAAGTAAATCTCTGCTGTGTTGCAGTAGAATCTTGACTTGGAGTGTCCAAGTTTGTTACAGTTTTCCTCGCTTTGAGGTTTCCCACTTGTAAATTAATCAAAGCAGATTTACAAAAAGAGTGTGTGTGTTTAGTTGTTTGGAAGTGCTAAAATTCCATTCCAGTCTGCTCTTTTCAATTTGCATGTGGTGCCTTATCATTATGGTGGTATCCAAAGCGTCAGTTGTTGCTGTTGCTGTTTTGACAAGCAAATTGGTCATACATGAATCTACAATGACAAGCTTTGGAGTTGGATGAAGAAGAAATGACAAACAGAAGAAGGAGATGAACAAAGCTCTTGAAAAGAAGATGAAACGATTAAGGAAAGGCTTAAAGCACTCTCTCAAGAAGAGGAAATCAACAGATTTCCCTAGTTATTGGGGCTGGAAGTCGACTTTTGAGGTGGTAAGCAGATCCAATAAGCATGTTCGTTTCGAGGATGACCCAGATTTTTCTTCGTCTTCAGAGAGTTTCGATAGTTCATTGTCGTCTAGTTCGAGAGAGAATAAGAAAAGGCGGAAGAAGCGAGAAAAAGGCAGAAAAGTAAGAAAAGCAAAAGTCTAGAAGGCATCGGAGGCCATCTAGCAATTCAGAGGAGGAGAGCTTGTCCTCTTCTGATAGTGAACAAATGGACAAGAAGACCAAGGATTTCAATGATGGTAGTCAAGCAGTCCGGTTTGACATGTTTTCGGGCTATCAGGACACCCATCGAGCCCTTGAGTTCATACAACAATTTGACGTCGCCTTCTCGGGAGGTTGGTTTTCGAAACGCTCCAAGGTGCGAACAATGGCATCTTACTTGAAAGAAAATGCATAGAAATGGTGGTTTACTCTGTTGTTACACAGACAAGTACCTAAAAAGTGGGTAGAATTTAAGAGAATTTTCATTTCTACCTGGATAAGAGAAGAATATGAAGAAGATGTCATTATGGCTTGGAATCATGTGAGAATGACTAAGAAAGACACGTTGGATGACTACTACCATAGGTTTTGAAATACCTATTTGCTAGTGTCCTCGTTTCGGTGAGTCACTTTGAGGGACCAGATCGCGCGGTTTTGCCGTGGTTTGCCAAAAGAGATTTGACGATATTGTCTGCAACAGAAGTCTGACTCTATTCAAAGACTTATGCGACATGCCAATCAAGGTTTTGATATGCATGCAGGCTCATTGACTTATCCTATAGACAAGCCAGTGTCCACCTCAATAGGGCAAGAGTCTTCTAGTGAAGAGAAAGAACGAAGGGAACTAGATGCAAGTTCATTAGAGGATTCAGGAGAAGAAAGGGAATCAAATGATGGTGCATCCGAGGGTTCAAACGAAGCAACCGAATAAGCTGATGGTTCATCAAAGAATTTTGACGATTTGGATTGAGGTACGAGTGGACAGGGAATGCCAGCGGGGTTTACCAATAGGTCGTAGGGCACAAGAAAAGAACAGAAAGGTAAGCTAGGTTGACCAGATAATTTGGTCAAGGGTACTTTTTGGCCCTCGATGCATAGTGGATGGAGGAGGAGAAGACTCCTTAGAGGGAGCTGTACCTTGAAGCCTTTGGAATATTAGCAATGTCTACGCCAAAAGTTATTGATCTGTAGGTTTAATCTCGTGGGGTGCAAACTGCACAAGAGGGGAGCCACTACACTCTCTTGTCACAGATTGCCTAGATTGAATAAAGTAACTAATTTTTCTTTGAGATTTCAAGGATACTGACAGGCTAACAATATTTTATGGAATGACTGTTACCATATATGTGGTAGTGATGTGTATGAATACACTTAGGACCGTTGAGGCACTTTTTTTCCACTAGGAGATTTTTTTCCCTGTGCATGGTATATACGCCCATCATTTCTAGGGCTAACTTATCTTTCTATTGTGAACTAAGCAATACACTCTCTGTTGTGTGTCTCGAGCTTCTTCATCTTCTCCAAGCTGTGTGTGTATCCCTTGCAATCCTAATTCCAACAATTGGTATCAAAGTAGGTTGTGTTTTCCCGAGCATCTGTTCCCTAAAACTAATCTTCTTAAAGGATGAAACAGGTAGAAAAATTTCCCACAATCTTTCGCAATAAGAATCCAAAGATTCTGTCTTGACCATCCGAACATGGTTCTTGTCAGTAATCACATCTCGTTTGTATTCTTGTGTGAGCCATGAAGAAATAAAGAGTTTCTTAATTATCAACCTCTTCGTCGGGGCTTGTTTCCTTAGCAACAGAGTGGACCACCATGTCTGTGCATTGCCTTTCAGAAAGGATGCCGCCCGTACTATATGTAGATGATTGCTGATTATTGGTCTTAATGAGACACACATTGCTGAATTCAAGGTTGATTTGCATGCTACTTTCAAGATGAAAGACTTGGGGTTTTTGCATCATTACTTGGGCATACAGTTTAAGAAGTATGATGGAGGTATTGCCTTGTGTCAAGCTAGCTACATATAGACATTACTATTAAGTTTGGTCTTGAGGAATGCAAACCTATATTTATTCAACAGGTTTGAAGTTAGGTGTTCATGATGCTTGAGATCTTGCCAATGCCACTCTTTATCAGACAGACTGTTGTTGGATGCCTTATTATGTATGCAATACGAGGCCAGATATTCAGCTTGCAATCTCACAGGTTAGCAGATTTATGCATAGCCTAGGGTCTAAGCATTGGTAGGTGGTCAAGAGGATCTTTCACTACTTGAGTGGAACTTTACGTCTTGGGTTGTTTTATTCCAAGGGGAGATCATTGCTGTCAAATTTGCATGCTTTTACGGACTCAGATTGGGCTGGTGGTTATGATACACGAGTGTCCACAGATTGGGCTAGATAAGAAGCAACCTACTGTGGCCACTTCCAGTTGTGAAGCTAAGTACAGGGAAATCTTCATAGCTACGGCTAAGTGTGTATGGCTCAGACGCCTTATGGCTGATTTGGATGTTGGACAGGACACTACCAATATCATCTACAGTGACAGTCAGAGCGCATTGGCAGTTGCAAGGAACCCAGTTTTTCATGCTCGCACAAAGCACATTAGAGGTGCATTATCACTATGTCAGAGAGAGACTCTCAACATGAGAGATCAGCTTGACTTATGTGCCGACAGAGGACAACCTTGCAGATTTGTTCACAGAGGCAGTGCCTTGTGAGAATTCCAAAGCTTTCCACAAAGCTTTGGGCTTGCTTCCCTTTGTGGATTGATCACGTTCTCAGGGCATGGCACTTCCCTATACACTATGTGCCAGCCCTCGTTCACCGCATCACTTCCAGGGGGGATTTGTTACCATATATGTGGTAGTGATGTGTGCGAACACACTTAGGACCGCTGGGGCATTTTTTCCCTCGCTAGGAGGTTTTTTCCCCCCGTGCATGTATATACGCCCCTAGACATAAATGTGCTTGATCAATGACTGATGTCTTTGTGGAAGTGCGGGATTGATGGAGTCTTGTGCATGGGTATATAGAATCAATGTCTATTGAAGAAAGTTTCCATCCTTCGACTGTTTTTACAGGTGTGCCCAATTGGAGGGAAAATGGCCGAGAGGACAAGAAGAAACTAAAACTTGAAGAACTGAAGAAGTTGTGGCCAAGGGGCCTAAAAAGGGATTAGGATTTAAAAAATCCTAACCCATCAACTTAAAGAGCTTATGGAGCACCAGCCGAGGGACCTAAACGCAATTAATCAAAAGCTTGATCTCTAGGCTGAAGTCTCGTAACTCATGCTTGTTACCACACGTGGTACTGTTGTATGGATTCTTGCGTTTTGTGCTGGCTGGTTTGCTGGCAGTTTTTGCGTGAGATTCTAGATCAGATGCTTTTGGGTGCAGTGCTTTTGGATTGGATGCTTTTGGGGCTTTGCTTTTAGGCATCCCTTGTATTGTTTATAAGGACCCTTGGGGCCACTTCTCAGAGAGCATCTGGAGGCAGAGTCTTGGAGAGAGTTGGACCCTCGGGAGTTGTACGTTGCGAAGTGAAATAATAAAGAAAACTCTCTCTCTCTCTCTCTCTCTCTCTCTCTCTCTCTCTTTATTTAAGTTCAATGATTTTGCAGTTTTCTTCTCGTGTTGCAATTGATCTTGTTTGGAGTGCCCAAGCCTATAACAGTACAAGCTTGGGTACTCCAAGCAAGAAATCAATTGCAACACGAACAAAAATTGCAAAATCATTGAACTTAAATAGAGAGACAGGGAGAGTCAACACGGCGCGACAATGTTTCGAGCTGCGTTACAGACTTGGGCACTTCAAGAAAGAAATCAATAGCAACACATGAACAGAAATTTCAAAATGCCGAACTGAGAGAGAGAGAGAGAGAGAGAGAGAGAGAGAGAGAGAGAGAGAGAGAGCATGGTGGAGTTCCGAGCCAAGACGCACTGGCCCTAAAGACTAGCACCCCTTTTTGTGTTTGTTTATTATTTCACTTCGCAAAGTAAAACTCTCGAGGGACCAACTCTCTCCGAGATTGTGCTTATAGATGCCCTCTGAGAAGTGGCCTTAAGGGTCCCTATAAACTGTACAAGGGATACCTAAAAGCAAAGCCCCAAAAGGATTTGATCGCACCTAAAAGCATATGATCTAGAAGCCCACGCAAAAACTGCCAGCAAACTAGCAAGATCAAAATGCGAAAATCCGTACAACAGTTCCACGTGGCACCCAATGCGATTTACGGAACTTCAGCCTAGAGATCAAGCTTTTGATTAATTGGGTTTAGGCTCCTCGGCTAGGGCTCCATAAGTTCTTTAAGTTGATGGGTTAGGATGTCACAAGACGAGCACCACGTGCCAAAGGAAAAGAACAGATTGAACAGACTTTTAGTACTTCAATAACAACTGAACTGAAAGAGAGAGACGACACGCGACACGGAGTGGCGGAATTCCACCCCAGAGAGTATTGGCCCCAAACCTTGGCGCCCCTTTCGGTATTTCTTTATATTGCATCAACACAGTATAAGCCGGTACTCAAGACTTTGAACCTTCTCTAGGAAGCATGCTAGAGAATGAGCCCTAACCTCATATTTAAAGGCCCTTGGCCTGAAAAGCAGTTATAGTGAAAAGCTTCAAACTCAAAAGCAACTGGTCCAAAAAGTACAAGCGCCAAAATCTGCCAGCGCGTTTTGTGAAAATCTGTACAACTGCCACGTCAGCACTATCAACGAAATTTCAGGGCTGTCCGTACAGCTTCCACGTCATCAGTCCACGCGCGTGTGTGTGTGGGTCCTGCTTTATTTTAATGTCTTTATGTCACTTGGGCCCCATCGGACGAGGTCCCTGTAAGTTGGTAGGACTTCTTCTTCTGCTGTTGCTTGTTCTTCTTAGGGTTTAGGTCCCTCGGCCGTGATCTGAAGGTTGGCTCTGTTCTTCAGTGACTGAACACGTGAGTAGTTTGTGACATCCCCCCTTCTTGAAAGAAAGTAATCGTTTGCGATTACAACATATCTGCAAAACAACTCAAGTTAGCTCAAAAATTTTCGAAGGACATTCCGAGGGACAATCAATTTGCTCTTTTAGTTAAGGAGTTGGCTTCTACTTTCGGCTCTTTTGATCAAGGAGTTGGCTTCTCCTTTCGTCCAGATCGGAACTCTTGATATTCCGGGTAGTAAAATTAGCCACCGAGACAAACAGTCTGCGGTATGAAGCTACTCAACGACTACCTCATCACCCCCCCCGCAACTAACCTAAAAAGGTCCGGGCCATGACCTCAGAGGAATGTACAACCAAACGCTCCCTAGACCGCAGTCTGCGTTGCTTGCGAGGTTTTAAAGCTGAAACGAACTCAGGGAGTGGATCTCCCGGCTACACAGACCGCCTACAGACATGCGTCGAACAAACCACCCGACATCCGGCAGCTCCCCCGTGCTGTGGCCAGCGTCCGAGGACGTAAGTGTGCACCTATAAGACCGAGCGTCCCATACCACCCGGCCTCACCTCCTCGAGGTGACCTCGCGCACTCCTAGCCTCGCCGGCTAACCACTAGCTCTCTGCCAATGGGGGTTGATAACTGCAAATGAGGCCTTGGCCTCCCTATTATAATAATGGCCGGCCACATTGGCCGGGTTCACACAAAGTCCGCCCGGACATTGGACGCCCATCCCGACGGCGTCTGGGCTAGATCCCCTCCCGCATGAGCGGGACATAACATACTTCCCCCCTCAAGAACCATTGATGTCCTCATCAATGAAGTGGGGATATTGAGCTTTCAAAGCTCTGACTGGTTCCCAAGTAGCAAACCTTTTAGATTGACCCTTCCATTTAATCAAGTACTTGTCATAAGCCTTTTGGTGCGAATGAAGGGTATGATGATCTAAAACTGCCTCTGGTTCTCGAGGAATATACTCGGTCTGCATATCTTGCCATACATTTTCTTCGATAGGCACAACAACGTCGGCTTCGCCTAATTTTACTTTAAGGCGGCTGACGTGAAACATTGGATGTACACTAACATCCGAAGGAAGAGCCATTTTATCGGCAACTTGGCCAATTTCTTTGTGATCAAGAACGGACCACAATATCTAGCTAAAAGCTTATAATGCTTTCTTGTTCGCATAGTCTTGGAATCCTTGGGTATCTTCAGATAGACCCATTGTCCCACATCTAGAGTCCTTGGAGATCTCTTTCGATTAGCATAAGTAGTGACTCGATCACGAGCCGTTCTTATACTATCCTTAGCCAATTTGAGCATTTCTTGCATGTCATACAGGAAATCACGAGCTTTGCGCTCCTTGACTTTCTCTAAGCCAATAGCAATTGGGGATTTAGGCTCAAAGCCATACATTAGCATGAACGGGCTAAATCCAGTAGCAGAATGCTTGCTGCTATTTTAGGCAAACTCTAATTGTGGAAGATACCTTTCCCAATCAGACTGCCTATGAGAGACATAGGCTCTCAACATGTCCTCTAACGTCTGATTCATCCTCTCAGTTTGTCCGTCGGACTCAAGGTGGTCAAAAGATGACATACTGAGCTTCGTCTGAAGATGAGCAAACACATCTCGCCAAAATCGGCCAGTGAACGTAGTATCTCGATCACTGACGATATCCTCTGGTAGACCATACAACTTATTAAGCTGATCGAAAAATAAAACCGCCAACTCATGGCTTTTTACTGTCGACTTCGTTGGTATAAACTTCGCCATTTTTGTGAGTCTATTGAACACAACCCAAATAGCGTCATTGCCTCGACTAATATTTGGCAAACCAACGGTGAAGCCCATGGAAATACTCTGCCACTTGGCATCTGGGATTTCCAATGGATGTAGCAAGCAAACTTTCCTAAGGCGCTCTGCCTTGTTGACCTGACACTGAGCGCATCTCTTCACATAGCTCTATGTAAGAGCGCATCTTGGCCAATAGAAATATCGCTTGACCAAAGCCAAAGTTCTTTGCATGCATGGGTGCCCAACGCTAGGAACCTTGTGGCATTCGCACAAAATCCTTTGTCGAACCTCATCGATTTCCGGCACGCAGTCTTTACTATTTTTGAACAATAATCCACCTCTAATGGAATATTGTTGCTGTCTCATCTCTCTAGCACGACTCACTTGGGTCTCCGAATCACCCAAGCCTGTACGCGAGTCATGCCCCGCTTCGACTTCGTTCCATATCTTGCCAAAATGGCCATCAGAACGACATAGCCCTCTGAGAGAGAGATAGAAACCCGTTGAGATTTCAGCCATAGACAAGGCATTAACCTCAGGAATCCTGGTAAGTGCATCGGCAACTCGATTGCGGGATCCTTTTCTATAACGGATCTCAAAGTCAAACTCTTGCATAAGCTCAACCCATCTAGCCTTCCGGCCTCTGAGATCACCCTGATTACAGATATAGCGCAAGGAGTGATGATCTGTCCATGCAACAAACATAGAGCCATACAGGTAGTGTCGTCATTTCCTCAGGGCGTGAACTACGGCGTAAAGCTCCTTCTCATACGTCGGATAATGCATCTCAGTGTCAAAAAGTTTCTTACTTTCAAACGCAAAAGGACGTCCATCCTTGTATAATGCCGCACCAATGGCATAATCACTAGCATCCGTCTCAACCACAAACGGTTTGCTAGGATCCATGATGTGTAGTATTGGCGCAGTAGTCACCAAGTGCTTTAGTGTCCGAAAGCTCTGGTCGAGACGCTCATTCCAGACAACAGGGGGATTACCTTTATGGTGAGGACCCGAAGTCTTCGGCCCTTTCACCCCTCCTTTTAATAGTTGCGTAAGCAGAGCAACAACTTTAGAGTAATCCTTGATAAATTTGCGAAAGAATCCTGTAAAGCCTTAAAAGGAGTTTACTTGGCGCACATTCTTCAGAATGGGCCAATTTCGCACTTTATCCAACTTTTCAGGGTCAACGCGAATTCCATCGCGAGTAATGATGTGACCCAAGTACAGAAGCTCTTTCCTAAAGAATTCACACTTGGAAGCCTTAGCGTAAAGCTTCTCAGTTCTCAGTACTTCGAGAACAACGCGTATATGCGCTAAGTGCTCAGACAAACTTCGGCTGTAGATCAAGATATCAACGAGAAATACAACAACGAAGTTGCCTAAAAATGGTCTCAGCAGATCATTCATCATTTGCTGAAACATAGCTGGAGCATTGGCCAAACCAAAAGGCAAGACCAAAAACTAATAGTGACCATAACGCGTATGGAAACCTGTCTTAGGAATATCTTCCAGTTTGATCCGTATGTGATGATAGCCTGATCGCAGGTCTATCTTTGTAAAATACAATGCTCCATGGAGTCGGTCTATTAGATCGTCCATGCGTGGGAGCGGATACTTATTCTTGACAATGAGCTTATTCAACCCCTTGTAATCCACGCAGAAGCGCATAGTGTTATCCTTCTTTCGAGAAAGTAACACTGGCGCTCCCCACGGGGATTTACTTGGCCGAACAAAACCCCTGTCAAGATAATCTTTCAGTTGTTGCTGAATCTCGTCCTTCTCGGTTTTACTAAACCGATAGGGTTGCTTTGAGAAGGGCTGACTACCAGCCACCAACTCAATGCCATGATCTACTCCTCTCGAAGGCGGCAAGCCAGGAGGTAGATCATCAGGAAAAACATCCTTGAAATCAGTCATGATTTCTCGGATAAGGTTGGATTCGTCGGAATCCCCAAGTATTGATGAATCAAACCAAGCAGATGGGACACATTGATAAAAGTAAACATCAGAAGACTTTGTTTCTTTATACATTTCCAAAGCAGTAACAACTGGTATTGCAAAACCATTATTTACAGACTTCTGATTACAAAGCGACACAGATACATGAGGCATGTCCTGCTTCAAAAAAACAAGAGAGTGATGTACATAGTCTATATACAATGAGTCTTGTTTATCATAAAACCATGGAATTCCTAAAATAACATCTACTCTGTCCAAGCGCATGATGTGGAAATCCATGTTCTCTTTGTAATTAACCAGCTCGAGCGACAAGTCTGGAACTATCCGATTCCATACATCCGTATCCTCGCCACGAGCCATCTTCACGCGATACTCAAGGTCACTGTCTCGCGTCCGCAGGCTCAATTTCTGCACCAATTTTGCATCCACAAAATTATGTGAGCTTCCATTATCAAGGAGTACGGTCACGTCGTGACCATTGATCTTCCTGAGGAAGCGGAGAAGATCGTGCTTACCAAACACTTTGGTGCTAAAAGTACAGTTAGTGCATGAACTGTGCGCTGAATGATGGATTTCAACTTGAACAACATCAGAGTTACCTGAGATCTTGTGAATCTGAACCGAAGGACGACCTTGCGGTTTCTGTGTCTTCTTCTTCTTGGGGCAATCCTTGATTTAGTGACCCGTTTGGCCACATCCGAAGTAAGCCCCCTTCTTCACTGCATCAACAACTGAAGCATTTATGGCTTTTTTCTTCTCCTGATAAGATCTTGGCGGTGATTTAGACTTATGCTGGAATCGGGGTCGCTTCCTCCAAGCGTCCTCAGCGGATTCATGGTCTGCAGTTCTTTTCTTCTCATAATTCGCTCCATTTATCAAATGGAACGTCCTGGCCTTTGCCACTGCATTCTCGACGTCAGTCGAGGCTTTGTCCTTGATTAAGGCCCAACAATAATCTTCATGTAATCCGAGCAAGTACATGTGCACAGTGTGCGTGGAATCCACCTTGCAGAAGGTGAGCGCTTCTTTGAAAGCTGTTGTGTACTTATCAAAAGAAAGAGCTTTCATCGAAAGACTCTGCAATTTGGCGTAAGCTTTTAAAGGATCCATTTTGGCGAAATCCCTCTTGAATTTCACACATAAATCAGCCCACGTCGTAGGCTTCTCTGTCATGTTCCGCCACCAAGTAAGTGCCTTACTGCACAGATAGAGGAATCGTCTGAATCTTCCGTTCATCATGCTCCCCATGGAGATCAAAATACGTGGTCCATTGATGCATCCAATTATTTATAGCTAATTCCGTACATTCTTTCTCCTCCCTTGAGAAATTTCTAGTTTTAAACGGAATCGTGGCAGTTGGACCACTCTGTGAACTCCCAAAAGCAGCAATCTGCGTTCGCAATTTCTGGAGATGGGTGTCGTCCTCGGAAATACGCGCAGTCGTCGATTGAGCCATATTTTCCAGAGCGGTAAGTCGGAAACTAAGCCCTTGCACGTCCCTTTGAGAGAGGCCAAGCGAATGTTCGTCTGAACGTTCGCGTTTACCAGAGCGGTAACACGCTGGTCGAAACTCTGGAAAGTACTTATAATCCATATGTAGAGAGCATGCATGAATGGAATTTGAACATTACCTGGTGCGTCGTTACGCTGCACATCCGAGCTGGAGGAATCCATGGCAAAGTGCGTGAAAAACTGAAGGTTTCACGTGAGACTGGACCTTTTTTGTACTTTTCGGTCTCGAAAAGTCGAACTCCGAAGAGCGCTATGTGGCGACGTACACGTCCAGAGGCAAGTAGGTGATGGCGGGAGCACGGGAGTGCGAACAGGTGAGAGAGAGGAGCCGTGGGAGAGAGACAGCCCTCAGTTTTTGTTGCAAAAACTCACTCTCTGTAAGTTGTTTTTTTATAACCTATACCATGCTTTTAAAAAGACCCAAAATGTCCTGGCCTTTATTAAGATAAAGGTCACTTAAACATATGAGTAAAAAAAATGCAAAAGAGGACAGCGTTAAAAAAAAATCGAACGCTGGCTGCTCGTACAACTTGCCGTGTGGAGTCAGGGAGAGAGCGCACGCCCATGACTTGGGAAAGCTTGTGCTCGCGTGTGTCAAGCACACGATGCGCTGCCAGTGGAGCACCACGCTAGAGAAAAACAACCCACCCTGGAAGCTAGCGCTGGCAGCAATTACTTTGCGCAAGGATCTTCTCTCTCTCTCTTCCATCCAAACTCTCTCTCTCTCTCTCTCTCTCTCTCTCTATACTTAGCACACAGAGCATTACAGAGAGATTTTAAAGCTTTCATTTGCTGAATTTAGTGTAAAATCAATAAATTAACGAATAAGTCACTGATTTTCATCAAAAATCAGCAAAAGCAATAAAAATCCACTGATTTTTAGCACTTCCACCTGCTAAATTGCTGAATTTTATCAAAAATCAGCGAGCAGTTCATTAAATTTCACCTGCAAACATGCTCACGAGAAGAAAACAATCAATTAAACAGTTAATTCATCAATAATTGCATGAAATGGTAATTATCTGACTCTAACCAGCCCGTAGGTGTGCACATGGTCCATTCCGTAGCCAAGCCGGCTCTGATACCATGAAACGAACTCAAGGAGTGGATCTCCCGACTACACAGACCGCCTACAGACACGCGTCGGACAAACCACCCGACCATAGCCACCATCCGGCAGCTTCCCGGGCTGGGGCTAGCGTCCGAGGACGTAGGTGTGTACCTGTAAGAATGAGCGTCCCATACCATCCCGCCTCACCTCCTCGAGGTGACCTCGCGGATTCCTAGCTTCGCGGGCTAACCACTAGCTCTCTGCTAGTGGGAGTCGATAACTGCAAATGAGGCCTTGGCCTCCCTTTTATAATAATGGCCGGCCACACTGGCGGGGTTCACACTACGTCCGCCCGGACATTGAACGCCGGACGGGGTCCCCATAAGTTGGTAGGACTTCTTCTTCTGCTGTTGCTTGTTCTTCTTAGGGTTTAGGCCCCTTGGCCGTGATCTGAAGGTTGGTTCTGTTCTTCAGTGACTGGACACATTATCAGTTTGTGACATGGGATTATAAACATCCTAACCTCTTTTAAGGCTCCTTGGCCACAACTTCTTTAGCTCTTCAAGTTTCAGTTTCTTCTTGTCCTCTTGGCCATTTTCCCTCCAGTTGGGCATGCCACGTCATCACTTTGTGACATCTGGCCAGTCTCTAATAGTTTCAACCTTGGCCGGCGGGTCCATCTTTACACCCTTAGAAGAGTCAATGTGTCCCAAAAAGTATATCTCTGACAAGAAAGACTTGCTTTGGTTCCCATTACCACCAATCTGTGTTGTCGTAAAGCCTAGAAAACATGTAGTAGATGGGGTACGTTAGTGTACCGGCATGCATTTTAAATCCTTGCTTGGTGTGACCCATAAGTCGCTGAATGGAGTCCATCTTCTTTTGCAAACAGTTATCGTCGGATCTCCTTGGGCAAACCACAACAAAACCGCTCAAGTTGCTGCTTAAAGGTAATTTTCTGAAGGAAGAAGCGGGTAGAAAAGTATCCCAAAATGTCTGGCAATAATCATCAAGAGTATCTTCTTTGGTCATCCGAAGATGGTTCCTTGTTGTGATAACATCCTCTTCGTACTCTTCGGTGAGCCATGCGGAGGTAAAAACTCATTTGAACTTTATAGCCATGTGATGGGTGCTTCCTTTGGCAAAAGAAGGGTCGACCACCAAGTTTGGGCATTGCCTTTCAAGTAGGAAGACGCTCGTTGTTCTTTAGAGTGTTTAGAGAAACGCCCTCTGTCACAAATTGCTGACATGTCAAGCCACTAACAACCTAGAAGGTTAGGACTCCCTAGCCCTAACCCTAGCCCTAGCCAACCTGCAAATCCCGGCTGAGGGGTTTAAACCCTTACACATCCTCGCCGAGTGGCCTATGGGTTAGGATTAAAATCCTAACCCCCAACAACTTATGGGACCTGGTCCGATGGGGCCTAAATTAAAGCAGACACACACTCACATATACCTCGCGTAAAAGATGATGACTTAGTAGGTTGTATGGACGCCCGCGTTATGTTCTGACATGTTGACGTGGCAGTTGTATGGATTTCTGTGATTTGCGCTGAATGCCTTGGGCATTAGCTTTTGGGAACAAATGCTTTTAGACTTGGAGCTTTTCATGTAAACTGCTTTTGGATGGCCAATGTCCTTTAAATAGGTACAGGAGCTCACTCTTTGGAATTCTACTTGCCGGAGATGTAGAGCAGAGCCGCAAGTGTCGTACCTAGTTGAAGAAATATAAAGAAATACTGAAAGCTGCGCCATAGTTTGGGGCCAGTTCTCTCTGCGGGTGGAACTACGCCACTTCGTGTCTCATGTGAAGTCTCTCTCTCTTTTGGTTTAATTGTTTTAAGTGCTTAAAAGTCTGCTCAATCTATTATTTTTTGTTAGCACGTGGTGCCCGTCTCATTATAGTGGTATCAGAGCTCCAGTCGTGTGCTTTTTTGAAAGCATACCGGTCCTTCAAGGGGAGACAGAGTAAGATGGCGCTTCGAGATTTTAGAGATTTAAAAAAAAAACTTTTCTCAAGAGAAAATCGGACCCACATGAGCCTACAGATGGAAGCTATGGGGTTGGATGAAGAAGAAACGACTAGAGAAGGAGGAGTTTGTTTTTGCTGTAAAAAGCTCTAAAAACATGCCTTTTGACGCTTTTGTGTGTTTCACAGGCCTCTAAAAATCTCTTCAACGGTTTAGAATTTGGATATACAATAGACGTCAAAGTTGATCCATCAAAGTTGATCCTCTCAATGAGTCCTACATATTTACAAAAGTGAATTTTGATTACGACAATTTTTGAAAAGTTAGAGTTTTCAACAACAAATTAGGGTTTTTGCAGCATGGTTCAAAATTATGTTTTGGATGCTACAATAAGTAATACTGGAAGCATTTGGGAGTAGGGAACTAGAGATCCACTGTGTTGCGAAAGGAGGAGAACCATTTGCTTGAAATTTTACTTGAGAAATTGTTTGAAAATACTGTTTGGAATTTGTTTGAAATGGATTTTATCTGTTTTGAACTTGTTTTGGTGCCGATTTAAGATTGCTTGATTTTAGTTTTGATATTGTTTTCAATGTTTTTGGGAAAACTTTTGGATACTTATGACTCGGGCTTTCTCGGGAGGAATACTGAAGAGAATAACTCATGCTTGATAATGTTTGAATATACTCATGGCACGGACCTTGTTGGTTCTTTGCGGGAGGAGTATTTAATGATTGCAAAGTGATGCTTAATCATGGCACGGACCTTCTTGGTTATTTGTGGGAGGAGTATTGAAAAGAAAGTCTAAGAAGTATTTACGCTTGGAACCTCCAATCGACGCAAGCTACGATCTTGGGAGCGTTTGGTTGTAAAAGGCCTCTATATCTAATGGCTTGGACCTTTTTAGGTTATTTGTGGGAGGAGTGATGAGGGAGTCGTTGAATAACTCATGGCCCGGACTTGGATGGTTATTTGCTGGGGGAATGTTTATTGGCAACAATATGTTTCTGTGTCTTGTAACATGCATATGTAAGCATCTGTGTTGTATTGTGATGTGCCATAGTTCTAATTGGGTGAGATTGTCTGGGTATGTAACTTTGGTGCATCGAGACACCCGTTATAGATCAACGTGGTTTGGGTGTGATGGTTAATTTTGCTACGCCAGAATATCAAGAACTTTGATATCAAATGAGAAAACGGATTGAGCCTCAGATATTATTTTTCTTACTTGAGTTGTTTTGTAGACATAATTATGGACGATTACTCTTCTTTCAAGAAGGGTGGATGTCACAAACTGCTGACTTGTCAAGCCACTACAGACCCAAAGGGTTAGAACTCCCTAGCCCTAACCATAGCCAACCTGCAGATCTTGGCTGAGGGGCCTAAACCCTAGCAAAAGCAAAAGAAGAAGAAGCCCTCACCAACTTACAGATGCTCGTCGAGTGGCCTATGGGTTAGGATTAAAATCCTAACCCCCAACAACTTATGGGATTAAAGCAGACACACACATATCACAATACCTTGTGTAAGGGATGATGACGTGACAGGCTGTACGGACGCCCGTGTTTTGTGCTGACATGCTGAAGTGGTAGTTGTGCGGATTTTCATGATTTGCACTGGCTGCCTTGGGTGCTAGTTTCTGGGACGAGATGCTTTTAGACTTGAATCTTTTCATGTAAACTGCTTTTGGATGGCCAAGGGCCTTTAAATATGTACATGAGCTCACTCTTTAGCATTCTACCCACAGGAGATGCAAAGCAGAGCCACAAGTGTTTCACCTTGTTGAAGCAATATAAAGAAATACCGAAAGGGACGCCACAGTTTGGGACGAATGCACTCTGGGGTGGAACTACACCATCCATGTCTTGTGTGAAGTATCTCTCTTTCAGTTCAATTGTTTGGAGTGCTTAAAAGTCTATTCAGTGTGTTCTTTTCCGTTGGCACGTGGTGCCCGTCTCGTTACACCCTCTTGAGAAAAGAATGTCAAAAGGTTGGGTGAAGGCAAGAGCTTTGTGGTTGCTTTGTAGCTTGAAAAAGTGTCAAATTTAAGTGCTTGCCCACCCGCTTTAAAATCTTTGGTCTTCCCACCCTTCTGCTCAAGACGGTCAAATTGGCTCAATTTGTAACCTCGTCTCCGCCTTGCTCCAAACATTGATTCATCCAATCAAAACTGTCCGAGGACGAGGTATGCTTGTAAGAATTTGTAAGAATTCTTTTTGTGCTTTCGAGATCATTTCCGGGATCTGTTCTTCTTGGATTGTTTGTGCCTACCGTTCTTCTTGCTCTTTCAAGTTCTTCTGCGCTTCTGGTGCTTCCCGCCCTCCCCACTGAAGTTGGAGAAAGAGGAACTCTCAGAGTTGTTTGAAGATGAAGATGAAGTGGGATCATCCTTAAAGCATACACGCTTCCTGGATTTGCTAAATGCTTCGAATGTGGATTTTCGGCCTAAATAGACAGGGTAATCCTCTCCGAGACTTTTCTTTCGAGAACTGTTCGAAGACTTCCTGACTTGGTTGACTTGCTGCTCCACTCCTCTATCAAACTTATCCTACGAGTACATTCTTTGCTTGTTTTCACTGGCTTAAGATTTCTGCTCATGGCTGACTTGAGAGGTGAGTGAATGGCCGCTTGCCAACCCGAGAATGAATCTTGTCAAGTGGATAATTCTTTAGAGTTTTGGCATACTGCGGGTCCTTTGCGGTATTTGAGCATGTGGTTGGCACAAATGTCAACGTGAAGCTGTCGTTGCGCTTCCTTCCTTTCGATGTCGTTTGGCGGAAGAGAGCCATGCTCTTCTTCCTAGTTCTTGGAAGAAGTCTGACTCCCTCTAGATCTTCCGTGAATCTATCACAAACCGAAAACTCTACATAAACCAGGGCCAATTAACTCCCCATAATGCATGAAAAAAGCTGGATCAAGGCCATCCTCTCCAGGGAACTTTATCCTGGCGACAAGGCCTGAGTGCATCCAACAACTCAATCTCTGGAAAGAGCCACTCCAGCTCAGCTTGCATGCCCTCGGTGACTGGCTGCCTAGCATGAACCCATACATTAGTCCAGCAATTATCCTTGCATTCCAAAGGATCCTCTGCTAAGAGGTCATTGTTAAAAGCTATAGTAATCTCTTTGATCTCCATCTGCCTTGTACCAGTGACACATCCTACCTATGCCAGTAGCTAATTCCACAGCAAGAATGCTGAGGACCTATGATTGCAAAAATCTCACCAGTTTTCTAATCCCAACCTGAGTCCACTTAAGAAGGCTATCTATCAAGAACAATATATCGTTGTTGCTCCTCAAGCTTGATAAGTCCTGTTTGGCATGACTCAACTGAGCCTCTTTCCACGAGCTCCCCCGGCTGCCTCTCCCGCATCCGCTGGAGTGAGGTTAGGCCCTTTTGAAGGTCCCTCTCCTGCTCTCGGGCCTCCAACAATAGATGGGCATGTGCAATCTCATGAAGGACCCTACTCAGCTCTGCTATCCTTGCAGTTGCATGGTGCGTTGCATCAATCTCCAAGCTCATTGCAGTCTCCTAAATCTCCTCCACTGTCCCAATCTAAATCTCATCAAGTAGCACCCTCTCAGTGTGACGGGTTTAGGGTTAGGGTTTCTACGTTGAGGTCATAGACGCAACTGATCATTGCGTCCATTTGGCCGGTCACAAAGTCTCTCTCTCTAGAAAGGTGGTCCATGCCAATCTCTCAGTCAGAGCCGGAATCTTGTTATGCCACACATTGACTTTATCTCTGTAGATTCTATCTCCTACCCCCAAAGAGTGCCGATTTTCTCTCTAAAGATGAATTTCAGATTTTCTCTCCTGGCATATTTTCTCTCTCTAAAACTGAATTTTAAAATCAAGTTTCTCTCTCTAAACTCTTTCAATAAAAAAAGCTCTCTCTCTCTCTCTCTCTCTCTCTCTCTCTCTCTCTCTCTCTCTCTCTCTCTCTCTTTCACACCTCACCCACCGATGCATCATGTCTTACACCCTGATTACGGGACTGGATGGAGCTAAAGATATGATAGCACTTTCTCTCATGATTGTATATACCCCAGCATATAGGATTGCATTTTTTCCCTGGTTTAGAGCTCCACCCCCCCCTACCCTTGTACCACCTCCCTTCTCTCCCAGTCATTACATAGGATAGCTATTTTTTGCTTTGTACCTTTTCTCCTTCATAGGATATCCAGAGGACACTTACCCCCATGTACTTTGATTTGTCTCATAGGCCGATTTCGGCCTCTTATGGACGTAAAAAAATCTTTCTTTCTTTCTCTGTGTGTGTGTGTGTGTGTGTGTGTGTGTGTGTGCAGCCCCACCCCCCCCCCCCCCCCCCCCCGTGCTCACTCCTCTACTGCCCCGCCCCCCCTCTCTCTCTCTCTCTCTTGCTCCCCCCCTCTAGAGCCCTGCCTCCCTCGCGCTCCCTCTGCACCCGTGCCTCCTCCCCCCCCCCCCCCCCCCCCCCCCCCCCCCCCCTTCTTCCTTCCTGCTGGCCCGTGTGTAGAGAGATAAATTGGAGAAAAATTAAACGGAGAGAGAGAGAGAGAGAGAGAGAGAGAGAGAGAGAGAGAGAGAGAGAGAGAGAGAGACCATCATTGGAAGTATATGTGCATAATGTGGAAACATATGTGTGCATAGTGTGGCTCTCGTTGGCGGCGATTAAGCATGAGGAAGCAGAATGATAAAGTCGACCCCTTTGAGGATACCATTCAAAAGTGCAAAGAAGAAATGACGGAAACCATTAGCAAGATGAACTCCAACCTATTGGGCACAATAAAAATGTTCGAAGGACACGTGTTGATCCAAGAAAGCAAGATAAATTCACTGGAAGATCGTGTGATGGCTCATGATGAAGAGATTGCGTCACTCAAGAAGGATCTCGCTGAAGCACGATTAAGAAACACACTTGAAGAGGGAGAAACACAACCCTCAGTAATAGAAGAATTAAACACGATTAAGGAGCAAGTACGGGCCATCAAAGAGGGAGAAGAGCAGCACAAAGAGACTTCTTGGGTGGATGTTATTACAAAGACTCAACAGAAGGCGGATGAAGCTTTTCCTTTCTTGGCAACATCGATCCATTTCTCGAGCAAGGAAATAACGTCCACGTCCACATCCACTATTGTGGACGAAGAGGTAAAAGAACTCATGGCTTTGATGGTTGAACCGATGCACACAAGAGCTTGGAGAGTGGGCAACAAGAAAAATGGAAGCAATGGGGAAACCTCGAAAGAAAGGGTACTCATCCCTCGTTTTCCCTCCATGAAAGTGAAGGACTTTTTGAAGAAAAGGCAAACTCTTAGGAAGACGGGCATCTTTCTTGGGGATGATCTTACCCTCTCGCAGATCGCTCATATATATGAGGTAATGCCGGAGATTAGAATGGCAAGGGAAAAAGGCAAGATTGCCTTTTAGCGGGATGGAAGAGTGGTAATACTGGAGTGACGCGCCACATGATGGTGAGAGACCTATGGGACCACACTCAAAGTTGCTGCCTGGAATTGTAGTGAATCTATGCGCCTTGATGTGGGTGCTTTTGAGGATAGTTTTACTGGAAGAGACATCATCTTCTACTTTGAGACACATCAGGCCCCTGGGCAATCTATGCCTCACATCACTGGATACAGATGGGAGACAACCGGCAGACAGGTTACGCGATCAGAGCACAGAGGGCGGGGCTCCGGGGGAGTGGCAACGTTATTCAGAGAGGAGTTGCAGCCTTTGATACATATATCCCGTAGGGATGAGCATGCTAGGTACATGTGGATGAGATTGAGAGCAGAGACAGAAAATATCTTTACATTGCTATTTGCTACTTTCCTCCGAGTACGTCAGTCTATGCATCACCCAGAGGACAATCCCTCTTTTCTATTTTGGAACTAATGCGAGACTAGAGCTAGACTACTTTCCTCCGCGAGACTAGAGCTAGACTTCAAAGAGAGGTGCTTCTGGGGGACATCACTCACAGACAGTCACAAATTGACTTCCGACGCCTAGTGTGGTGGAAGAAGAGCATTTTAGGCTCGACTAGAGCAGGATCTATACGAGCTACTCTTGAGTCAGGACTCATGTGAGGCATGGCGGCTCTTTCATGAGCACTCTCCCCCCCTGCCATTACCTCTACAGAGGCCTGGGGCCAGTACGCTTCATCTTTGTACACAGTTCTTGGACAGACGCCCTTTCCCGACCCTCCTGATCCATGCCCACATGCATGTGCTTTTTCACCTCTGAGATGGTGAAGAAAGCCATTGAGAGGATGAGGACTGGGAGAGCATATGATCATGACGGCTTAATGACTGAGCATTTCATGCATGCGAGAGATCTACTAGCAGAGCTTCTAACAGTTATGTTTAACTGTGCCATGTGTGAAGGCTTGCCTAATACTTGGAGCCTATCTACTATTGTACCTATCTTCAAGTCAGGAGACCCTATGGAGCCTGGGAAATATCCCACTAGCATCCATTCTTGAGCAGCAGTTCAGTAAATGGGCAGAGAGGGAGAGGATACGCGCAGCCAGGGGCAGGCAGGGTTCAAGAGAGGCTTTTCTACTCTTGACCATATCTTGACACTTAGAGCCATCATTCAGGAGGGCAAATCACATGGGAGACGGATCTATTGTAGCTTTGTGGACTTCTCCAAAGCATTTGACACAAAATCCAGAGCTAGATTGATGCGCAGACTACAGGAGATGGGAGTACCTATAGAGCTCATTAGGGGGATCATGGCATTATCCACGTCAGTAGTAGGGCATGTACACACCTCAGAGGGACATGGATAGCGATGGTGATAGAGGTGCATAGCTGGCAGGGACATGGATTCCACTATTGTTATATGTTGATGATATTGTGTTGATCTCCGACCTTTCGGAAGGGATGCAACGTCACTTGGATGCTTTGCATAGGTTTGCCCATGAAAGTGGTTTGTCTGTCAACCTTGGTAAAACCAAGGCTATGGTGTTTAATACCACCCCACAGTGGATCAGGAGGTCAACACCTACATTCACATACGGCCAGGAGACTGTGGAGTATACGGATGCTTACACTTACCTTGGAGTGGTTTTTAGCAGACCAGCATTTTCATTGAGGAGAGCAGTAGAGACCAGATTGACTAGAGCCCATGCAGCATTGGGTAGATTGAAGAGGATGTGTTTGCAGGTTCAGTTTCAGGAGCCTCGGATGAAGCTCTGGCTCTTTGACACTTTGGTGGCCTCTGCATTGCTCTATGGAGCTGAGATATGGGGACCTTCATTGGATCATCACGGGAGGTCGGGTACACGGATGGATGGGGGGACATGGAGAAACCTCTGGTCTCTATGATCTCACGGCTCATTAGAGCCAAGGCTTCAATACCATGTGCCATTATCCGAGCAGAGCTAGCGCCCCCCCCACTAGTGGTTGAGGCGCTCACCAGATTAGTCTCCTTCATACACCGCATGTGGAAACTTCCCAGATATGCCCGCCTTGCACTTGAGTCCTCTCGATAGTTAGCCATGCAGGGAGATACAGCATGTTGGTATGGGGAGATGACATCATGGTTTCAGGCGCATGGGTTCAGCATAGACAGGTTTGCCCCCTTCCAGTACTCATTGGATGCACCATCTCTCACTCTTACACAGCTCGAGATCACGAGGCTCATCTGCAAGGACTTGACTCAGCTAGACACCAGGAGGACATGAATACAGCCAGCATAGGAGCTGGGCACAAATATGGCTTTCTACAGAGAGCATCTTCTCCAGCTTACGGAGGACGGTTTTGTGACGAGACCCAGATACATGGACGCCCACCTGTCTCATGGGATACGATGTGCTATTGGCCAGATACGCACATCTTCACACCAGCTGCGGATTGAGAATGGGAGATACAGCAGAGTACCAACAGAGGCCAAGACATGCCCCTTGTGTGACATGGAGCCTGAGACAGAGTTGCACTACACATGCCGCTGCCCCGTCTACTACGAGATACGAGGCCGCTTCCATTGCTTGTTTAGAGAGAGTTTTGGACCACTCTCCAGAGTCATGGGGTACGAGGATCAGAGATGCCTAGGTTTGTTCTTGCTCGACTGCGTAGACACAAAGATAGCGTGATGAGAGGAGATGCTAGCCAGTCTCAGAGACAGATCACAGATTTCTTTAGAGCAGACACTGGGCAACCGGAGGAGCTACTCCCACAGTAGAGCTCACATTCGTCTTGCACCAGAGGCACACTGATCAACTGAGCGATTGAGCTGGGGGAGATCCAGATGCCCACGACTGCGGAGGACTACATGGTATCAGCGGAGGCTACATCAAAAGATTCGGATCACTCTGGCTAGACATGTACGACGCCCGATTAGACTACTGACCATGGAGGAGATTGATGAGATCCGCCATCGATTGATGCTGGATCTCCTGTGATTTAGCTATTTAGCTATCCCAGGTAGCTGCATACTTTGCTTAGTTCACATCGAGCAGCTTAGGATGCCATAGTATTTTTGTTTTGTTATGTTGTTAGTTAGTTTATCACTCTGACTTTGTATCAGATCCACCACATTATAACTTTCTGGTCTCATAGGTCACTTTGGCCTTTTGAAGACGTTAATATAACATTTCATTCATTTCTCTCTCTCTCTCTCTCTCTCTCTCTCACTCTCTCTCTCTCTCTCTCTAGAGGCGGACGTTGACGATGCTCTTCAGCGAGACTGGTGCAATACACCCTCGGACAATGCCCGATGCCGAGCATCCTGGACACTAATGTTCATTTTAGCTTTTATCTTTTTACCTTTTATTTTACTTCATGATAGACATTGTATTAGATCCACTAAGATTGTATCAATTTGGTCTCATAGGTCATTTTGGCCTTCTGAAGACGTTTAATATAACATTTTATTTCATTTCATTCTTCTCTCTCATACTACGCTTCCCCTCGTTGGAAGAGAAGAAGGAATTCTTGAGGAAGAGGCCTACTCTCAAAAAGACAGGTATTTTCCTCGGTGATGACGTGACTCTCTCACAGCTCGCACATATGAGAGAGGTAATGCCAGAGATTACAGCGGCAAGGGAGAAGGGAAAGATAGCCTTCTACAGAGATGGACGGGTGGTGATTTTAGAGCGGCGCACTGCATGACGGTGCGAGACCTATGGGACCACACTGAAGATGGCTACCTGGAATTGTAATGGGTCTATGAGGTTGGACGTGGGTGCATTTGAGGACAGTTTCAAAGACAAGGATATTGTATTCTTCTCAGAGACTCATCAGGCCCCTGGATAGGTGATGCCACATGTGGTGGGATACAGATGGGAGACAGCTCACAGGACAAATGCGAGATCTGAGCATGGGAGTAGAGGTTCAGGAGGAGTAGCAGTGCTATTCAGAGAGGAATTACAACCATTACTGCATATTGTACGAAGAGATGATCATGCTAGATATATGTGGGTGAGACTCAGAGCTGACACAGGTCGATTCCTATATATTGCCATTTGTTACTTTCCTCCCAACACATCAGTCTATGCTGCATCCAGAGGGCAGTCGCCTTTCTCTATACTAGATGATGACATATGGGAGTTTTCTAGGGACGGGGATATCATTCTCCTAGGGGACTTCAATGCCCGAACGGGCAACTCGTAGATAGTCTTCTACGACACTTCAGATGAGATGCTTAGAGAGCTGGATGTGGGTGAGTTGGGACTTGACAGATGCTTAGATGCCAGAGAGCAGACGGAGTATAGGAGATACCTCATGGAAATGACGACTATACATGGATTAGCCATACTTAATGGTTCATAGCGATTTCCTGGAGCAGCCGGTTTCACATGCTTTCCACACAGACATGGGGCCAGTACAGTGGATTATGTTATGACACAGCCAAGCTTTGTCCCCTGCATTCAGGATTTCACAGTGGGAGCCAGGCCAATGGGCATAGCAATAGATCACGCTCTCTTGACATTGTCCGTTAAATTTCAGTATAGTACAATCCAGACATCAGGAGGCAGGTCATACACCCGCTATACATTTACACCAGAGACTGATTTCGTTTATACCGAGGAGATCTGGGACCGTCTATTGGAAGGCACAGCTGTCACAAATGGTACAGGCCTCTCAGTGGAGGAGTGCACCACTCTACTGACTGAGACACTGCATGGGGCTGCATCAGTGTCATACCCACACACTCAGCCGGGCAAGAGACTACATTCTGGCAGCATGCCCCAGAATAGTTGGTATGATGAGGAGTGCAGAGAGATGAGAGCCCAGCTTCAGAGGGATCTTCTTTTAGGAGTCATCACTTATAGACAGTCTCGGATTGCTTTCCGACGCCTTGTGCGAGGGAAGAAGCGAGCTTACCTAGCTCAGATGGAGCGAGACTTATATCAGACGTTCTTGAGTAAGGACTCAGGAGAGGCATGGCGGCTCTTCCATGAGTACTCCCCTCCCCCAGTGATTACTTCACCTGATGTGTGGGGCCAATATGCCACATCATTATACACGGTTCTTGGACAGGAACCCCTTCTAGACCCTACCAAGCCTTGCCCAACTACGAGCACTTTCTTTACATCTGAGATGGTACAAAGGGCCATCGACAGGATGAGGACTGGGAAGGCATATGATCATGACGGTCTAGAGTGGAGCACTTATACATGCTAGGGATATGTTGATGGAGGTTCTCGCAGTGTTGTTCAATCGTGCCATGTGTGAGGGGCTACCTAAGACTTGGAGGTTGTCTAATATTGTGCCCATCCTCAAGGCAGGTGACCCTACAGAGCGTGGGAACTACCGCACTATTATGGTTGGACACACATTGGCACGGTTGTATGCATCTATTCTGGAGCAACACTTGAGTAATTGGGCATAGAGCGAGGGTGTACGAGCAAAGGGTCAGGCCGGCTTCAGGAGGGGTTTCTCCACTCTTATCATATTCTGACACTCAGGGCCATCATTGAGGAGGGCAGAGCACATGGGAGACGGACTATTGTAGCTTTGTGGATTTTCGCAAAGCATTTGACATGGTACCAAGAGCTCAATTGATGCGCAGACTACAGGAGATGGGGGTGCCCATAGAGGTGATTTGGGGGATTATGGCTTTGTACAGATCAGTGATGGGACATGTACGCACTCCGGAAGGGGATTTAGTTCACTCTACTATTGGAGTGAAACAGTGCTGCCCATTGTCTCCTACTCTATTTGGTATGTATGTTGATGAGGTGTCTGATTACATTGACAAAGAGGGTGACAGGGGTGCCCAGCTGGCAGGGACATGGATCCCATTGTTGCTATATGCTGATGATATTGTGCTGATATCTGACTCACTAGAAGGTATGCAACGACATTTGGATGCACTACGCAGTTTTGCAGAGGATAGTGGATTGTGTGTAAACCTAGGTAAAACCAAGGTTATGGTGTTTAACACCACACTGCAATGGGTCAGGAGATCGGTACCTACTTTCAAATATGGTCAGGAGATTGTGGAGTATACAGATGCATACACTTACCTGGGGGTAGTCTTTACTGGGCCGAGATTTTCTTTGAGAAGAGCAACAGACTAGACTAACTAGAGCTGGTGCGGCTCTGGGAGGAATGGAAAGGATGTGTTCACACGTTCAGTTCCAGGAACCTAGTACAAAGTTATGGCTCTTTGATACTTTGGTTGCCTCTACTATGTTATATGGGGTGCAGGTTTGGGGACCTTCTGTAGGCCAGGATGGTTGGAGGCGTATGGAGAAGCCCCTGGTATCTATGATCTCTCGGCTGATTAGAGACAAGGCTTCCGTACCGCATGATATCATTCGAGCGGAATTATCTTCCCCCCATATGGAGATTGAGGCGCTTACCAGACCAGTCTCCTTTGTACACAGTCTGTGGGATACTACGAGAGACAGATATGCCAGGGTGGCTCTAGAGTCCTCCAGACAATTAGCTCTTAATGGGGATACATCATGCTGGTATGCACAGATGGCATCATGGTTTCAGACACATGGTTTCACCATGGACATGCTGCCTCCTTTTCAATACTCTCTACAGGCACCCTTGAGGTCTTTGACGCGGGTAGAGATTAATAGACTCATTTGTCAGGATCTGATCCAGTTGGACACGAGGAGGACATGGATAGACCCGATACTGGAGTTGGGCACAAAGATGGCTTTCTATAGAGAGCATCTTCTCCACCTCACGGGGGATGGGTTTGTGATTTGACCTAGCTATATGGACACGCATCTTTCTCATGGTTTGCGTTGTGCCATTGGCTAGATACGCGCGTCCTCACATCAGCTCGACATTGAGACTGGCAGATTCAAAGGGACACCAGCAGATAGCAGGATATGCTGCTTATGCAATCTAGAGCCAGAGACAGAGGTACATTACATATGTCATTGCATAGTGTACTATGAGATACGAGGCCGTTTTCCTTGTCTATTCAGAGAAGGTTTTGGGCCTCTATCTAGGGTCATGAGTTATGAGGATCAGAGATGTCTTGGGCTATATCTACTTGAGCTACACAGGCATAGAGAAACTTTACTGAGGAGAGTTGAAGAGAGACAACCCCAGAGACAGATCACAGATTTCTTTACACTAGATATTGTACACCCAGAAGAACAGACAGAGAAGCAGCCAACAACGGAGAGGTCTGCCCGCACTACTGGCATTCTCATAGACCGAGCATTGGAGCTAGGGAGATCTAGACGACCTCAATGGAGAAGAGGAGCTACACAGTTTCGAAGGAGGCTACAGCAAAGGATTGGAGCCATACTTTTTCGTCGTTCAGAGTGCAGATGAAGATGGATCTCTATGAAGACGGATCTCTACTTCCCTCCCATATTGTCTACAGATTGTACTGCTTAGTTCACACATTTCACTCCTTTCACCTTTCACACCTATCAGCTTAGTTTAGGATTCCGCAGTATTTATATTTTGTTATCCTAGTTTAATTTAATTTGTTTTGTTAATCTGACTTTGCATCAGATACACCGCATTGTAACTTTCTGGTCTCATAGGTCACTTTGGCCTTTTGAAGACGTTAATATAACATTTCATTTCTCTCTCTCTCTCTCTCTCTCTCTATATGTACATATATATATGTACATATATATATGTACATATATATATGTACATATATATATGTACATATATATATGTACATATATATATATATATATATATATATATATATATATATATATACACGTGTATATATATATGTACATATATATATATATATATGTACATATATATGTATATACGTATATATATATATATATATATATATATATAGATATATCGACATCGGCAGCGCTGGAAAAAGACAGGAGAGGAAGGAGTCTGTTTTAGACACTAGGTGCTTTTTGTTAGGAGACTTCGGGCCTATTAAAGTATCCATTGGGCACCTCTTCCACACACACACACAGGTTCTGGGAGTGGTGGTTGTGTGATTGCTTGAGCATATACTCTTGGATTTCAACCCTCCAACTTTTGTATGAGAAGATATCAATTAATAAAGAAATACCTGACCGGGGCACTGATAGTGGCAGGTCAGGGCCATCAACTATGTATAGCGGCATCCCACTCCGACGTCTTCTCTCTATTTCCTTTCACTTTGAGTTTCAGTTCAGTTATTTCAACTTGTTTTTGGTGTCAAAGTGTTCCAAAGGTTTACAGATCGTTGTCGTTTGTGTGTTTCTATCATATCATTGTCGGAAGTGATTACACTCGGGAATCTCAAGATCCCAAGTGGCTGCGAGCCCTCCTCGATAACTAATACAAGAGGCGCATGATGCGAGCAGTAAGAGCCTGCTAAAATGGCCGTCAAGGAGGTTATTCATATAAGAACGATCAAATATGCGATAAGGTGGCACCCCCAAGGTGCTGCTTAGAGTGGGAGAACCATAGACTCCCATGTTGATGCAAAATCTAGATGTTGATTCAACTCTTCTAGATTTGGTAGTTGGATGGAAAGATAGTGAACTACCAAATCTAGAAGAGTTGAATCAACCTATTTACTTACAAAACATGTGAACAAACCAAATTCAAGATCAAATTCATTGCAACAAGCTCTGTATTCAGCCCATAGACGTCGTAGATGGGGCTGGCCTGTGAGAAAGAATCCTAGAACATGCCTTTCTGGTGTGTACATAATTGGAAGAGAATGTCTCTTTTGCAGAGTTCTTTTCCAAGAAGACACTTTTCGAGTTTCAAGCGGCCTTGATAGGTGAATTTTTTCATGTTTAGATTGTTTGGTCTATGATAGTTTTGGCTGTAGGTGTTCTCCCTTGCAAAAAGGAACAAGAGTAAGGGTAAGCGAGAGCCTCTGCTCAAGAACAATGCTAAGGGCGAGATCAACCCTAAGGGTTCCATACCTTGAGAAGCCAGGAAATTTGATAAGTAGTCTTCTCCACTAAATTTGCCATCGGCCTGTCCATTTCAAGGTATGGAAAAGCTAGCAAAGACGTCCATAAATACAATAGGGGTTGCTAAGCCTATTGATGACAATTTTTATAATAGAAATTTCTAACCTCTTTATGTTGTCATCAACATCCTAAATTGGCTTTGATATAGACATGACTAGCCTAACAATTAGAGCCATATGCAAGTCCATTTTAAGTAAAGGTAAGTCTAGCATGAAGCAAGTTGTCTGATTATGAAGTGGACATGCACCTATTTCTACCAAAGTAGAAGTGTTAATTAATCAACCAGCTCTTTAAGCAAGGCAAAAGATCAGCAATTGAGAATGTGTGCTCATAAAGGTGAATATTTTAAGAATAATTATACAAGCTCATGGTCATGTTGTAGGAGGACACCTTTTACTTCAAAACCAGTGCCGAATTGACTATGTTTGTGAGAATCAATTTACTTGGGGCAAGGTTTCTCTTAACTGTAGAATTGATTTAAGCCTTCTATATTATGGGCTTACATTGTGGCTTACAACGGGGTTGGAGATAAAAGCAAACAAATACTCACTTGGGATTTCCTTTTTGAAAAGAAAAACCTCCTATCAGGTGTACTCGGCTATCTACACAAATTGGAAACACAATATCTAAGTTTGGTGCCATCTTCTTGGAGACTTATCCTTATGCCAACTTCAGTGTTATTTCCCACTTGTTTGGTTTTGCTCAATTGCAGCATTGTTTATTGTTTCATGTGTAAAGCTTAATTCATGAAAATGGTTGCAGAGCTATAAGTCGCAGAGTAGCGGCGAATTTAAGAAACAGAACAGCTACCCGCAAAGCAGGAAGCAAGGAGAGTTGCATGAGGGAAGAAGAGACAAAAGGAAGGGACCAGGACATGCAAGGGGAGCATCCATGGTGGGTGAAGTTATGGGTGGAACAGATATATCATCGGCATGTGCATCAGAGTGGGAGGCGGCTAGCGAGGAGGAGGCTACACATCATCAGCCCCACCTCAGCCAATGTTGTAGCAGTGTCGACCAAGGGAGCGGCGAAGAGGAGTGGATTCAAGAGGATGACCCTGGTGTCTACATTACTCTTGTTTCCTGCAATGGCTCCACCGAGCTCAAGCGAATTCGGTTCAGGTAGTGGCAATCACATCCATCATGTGTGTGTGTGTGTGTGTGTGTGTGTGTGTGTGTGTCGTGTGAGAGAGAGGAAGAAGAAGAGAGAGAGAACCCAAAATAAGGAAAACCCATGACTCATGAGGGAGATAACATCACCGGCGAAGGTTTGAAACTTAGAAGCAAACAATTGACGTATAGAGAACTGTTGAAAAATCCAAAACAGTCGACAACCTCTTGATGAAACATGCAGAGATCGTAAGATCTTCAAATTGTCCCAAAGGAGAGAGAGAGAGAGAGAGAGAGAGAGAGAGAGAGAGAGAGATACCTCCAACAAGAATGGCATATACTATGCTGAAGACGAGAGATTTCACCAAACGACTAGAGAGGGTTATACACATGCACAGACACAGATACTACACATACACATATGTATAGTATGTGTGTGTGTGTGTATGTCTATATGTGTGTGTGGATGTGTAGTATGTGTGTGTGTGTGTACACACACACACACACTTTTTTTTTTTGGTAATTTTTATTTGTTGTACATACACACACACACACACACACACACACACGGCAAAACAAGTGTGAAGTCGTACAGAAATCCAATTGACCAACTCTCAAGTATGTCTGCAATTCCAGAGTAAGAGGGGAACAGTTGGAGGTGTAATCGAACACCGGACACAACAAGAACTTGCAATTCTTTGCGAAAATATGAGACATCTTTATTAAAAGTATGTGTGAGAGCGAGGTCTTTTATTTTTCTCTATATTGACATCTTTGCTCACTTTGTGCATGGCAGCCGAGAAATGTTTACAGAAATGCAAGCACGCTTATGGTGGGAGGAAAATCGGATAAGAGTGTATGATCACTATTTGTAATATAGGCCTCTCCTGTAAATTGAGGATCCTGATAGAATGATGCTATATTGTAGTGTTGTATGTAGGGCATGATATATTGTAGAAAGCGCTAGTTAGTACCATGAAGGCTCACATGTGGAGGTCCCTAATACTCACATGTTATTCTTGGGCTTATTAGCTTGCATTTGTCAAAGTGTAGCATGTGCTGTTAGTGTCATACACTAATCCCTCCCACTTAAGATCTCTCTCTCTCTCCATTGGTTATCTCATTTCTTTCTTATCCATGTCTTTTTCCCCCTATGTTGCCTTTAGGAGTGGCCTCAACAACCTTTGGAAAATCTCTAAACGATTGACAGTTTCTAACCTCCTTTTTTTATGGCAAGATAATCTAATAACATACATATCCATGACTTTAGATTTTTTGTCGATGCACAAGTTCTTTAAATGAGAGGAATTGTGTTGAAAATGACCTTTGGGTAGGAAGCTTTTACCTTTGAGCTTTGGATAAAATGTGCTGCCCCCTTATGTAGCTTTCCCCCTAGTATAGGAATGCTTCTCTAGAAATGTGTTGGACTACCTTTCAAGCAAAAAAGAGCCTTTTGTAGAATTGTGAGAATGTTTTCTTAACACTAGAATGGTAACCTAACAGGACATAAAAGTGTCCTTTCAGGGTTTTGGGAAAAAATTCCAAAACCATAGTAGATCCACTCATTTTGAAAAATCCTTTCATGAGCTTATAGTTCAATAACTACTACATATGGAAAAATTTAGAAACTTGTAATTTTTCTCATCCCTTGGTCACTACAAGCCTCCAAAGTTGATGGACCAGTGCATTTTGCCCAAAACAACAATTTCTTACGGTTGATTGCATATAAATAAGACTGGGGATTTTTGTAAGACATGAGATAAAATGTCCCGTTAACTTCAATGGGTTGGTGACCAAAACATATGGTTGCTTTTACCTCACTAATTTTTTTTTGGTAAAAAAAAAAAGGTACAAAAAAGTTGCATTTTTGCCATTCTGCGAACCTATCATCAAAGTTTTTATAGTCACGCTCAATACAGATACTATATACATGTTTTCTTAGTTTCCTTTGGGACTTTGGATTCAAAAGGAGCCATGGAGCATGTGAAAAAGATAATGGATCTCTTACAATTGGAACCTTGGGGGCAATGATAAAGTGCTAAATACAGCAAACATGAAAAAACTGGGTTTAGCATTATGACCTCTAGAAACCCATAAAAACTACTCAATATCTAGCCAAGTTTGTAGTCTATGATTAGATATGGTTACTACCTACAAAGTACACACAATTGGCCTAAGAAACTAGCAATATTGAGGAAGTTATACTTGCTACTCTAAAATGTATCGTATTCTTCAGCAATCAAAAAACTCAACCATCATCATATACTATGCTATATAGCATATTAGGTCCCCCAAAACTCAAGGAAGATTAGCTTTTTGTTATACATTACACTTACACAATCAAAATTGAATTTGGATATCAAGAAAGCCACTAAAAAAATCATAAAAGTGCTAATTTTGGCCAAAAAACAGGATTATGCAATTCTTATAAATTGGTCATAACTTTCAATTTTAACACTTAGCTCTCCCTACAAGCATCAAAACATGTTGAGAACTATGAAGGCCTAACCTCTAGCCATCTAAACCTCACAAACATGAAGTTTAGAGTGGTATAGTTGCAAAAAATTGAAAAAAGACCAAAAACAGGATCCGTTTTTTCACACAGTTTAGGTTCAAAAATGTTGTGCAAGAGTAAAGTTAATGGTGAGATCGATACTCAAAAAAAAATGCTAAGTTTTTTTAAGCTCATAAGACAACTTTGTGGATATATAACACCTAGAAATTCATTTTCATACTCTTCAAATAATTCAAGCAAAATGGTCACTTAACAGGACACAAAAGGTTTCCAAGGACATAAAAGTGTCCTGTTACCATTCTAGTGTTAAAGAATATGACAATTTTGAAAAGGTGACCCTCCCCTAGAGGATGATAGAGCTTTGAGTTATACACTAGCATGTGGCAACTAGTGCTTGTGCAATCGACCGACTTATATATTTTTTAGAGGAGATGTGGCATCTAGATAGTAGCCAAAAGGTGGGTACTTATGGGAAAGCTTGCTAGTGGACTTGCCAGTCCAATGAGCTATATTAAAGATGCGGTTTAAAGTCCACCAACATTTCCCATGAACATAGGAGCATGTATTTGGGTTTCCCAAATTTAGACACAAGGCTCTAATCACTTGGCCCTCGTCAACTCCTTGCTGAGAGAAGCCAAAAAAGAAGTTATTCTTTGTTGTAAGAGAGTTATACACACAAAGCATCATAAACTTGAAGCTCTTGATTGGACAATCAAATGAAATACAATTGAAGGGCTTGGGAACATGATTAAAAGCTCTTACTAGGCAAAATACACTGGGCAAAACAAAAAAGTTTCAAAGCAGTCGGGTTTTTTGACACAAAATAATTAAAGATGCAAAAACCTTTGAAACTGACTCAATGAGATTATTAGGAGAGACTATTTACAAGATATATGGGATTCCTAGTAACGTAATAAATGATCGCAATCCAAAGTTTGGGTCACTATTAGAGAATTGTTTGTAAGAGATCGAGCATGCAACTCACTCTAAGTCCATCCAATCATTGAGAGACAAATGGTTAGACATCAAGAGCTTGAGGATATGCTACAAACATACACAATCAAGAAAAAATTAGAATGGAAATATGATTTACCAATTTTTGGGATTTCTTATAAAAGTGCCTAGAATGTGACTGTAAATTCCATTCATGCTAATGTATGGCTTTTAGCCTAGGTCACTACTTACGATGGGGTTGGTGATTGAAAAAACTTCAACATGCCAACGACTATATCCAAGAACATATGGATATGTTGAAGTCATCTCACCAAAAGGTTTGGAAATCACAACATAGATACAAGAAGTTGTAATGCTGATGGAAAGCATCATCAAGTTTCTTTTTCAGAAGTTAAAAACCCCAAGTTATTTGGATCTTCCATTCCATTCGTGTGTGTTGGAATTAGGGTTGCAGAGAAACGCACACATCTTGGAGAAGACGAAGGAAGCTCAAGGCACACAATAGAGAGTGCGTTACTTAGTGTGCAATGGAAAGATAGATAGCCCTAGAGTGATGGGCGTATATACAATGCACGGGGGGAAAAAACCTCCTAAAGAGGGAAAAAATACCCGGACGGTCCTAGTGTGTTCACACACATCACTACCACATGTATATGGTAACAAATCCCCCTTGGAGTGATGCGGTGAACGAGAGCTGGCACATGAGTAAAGGGACGTGCCATGCCCTGAGGACATGATCGGTCCACAAAGGGGAGCAAGCCCAAAGCTTTGCGGAAAGCTTCGAGCTTCTCACAAGACAATGCCTATGTGAAAAGTTCTGCAAGGTTGTCCTGTGCTGGCACATAAGCCAAGCCGATCTCTCCTGCTGAGAACCTCTCCCTTACATAGTGGTAATGCACCTCTGTGCTTTGTGCGAGCATGAAACACTGGGTTCCTCGCAACTGCCAATGCGCTCTGACTGTGAGTGTAGATAGTGTTGGCAGTGTCCTATTCAACACCCAAATCAATCATAAGACGTCTGCGCCATACACACTCACCCGTAGCTGTGAAGACTGCCCTGTACTTAGCCTCACAACTAGAAGTGGCCACAATAGGTTGCTTCTTGCTCAACCATGATATACATGAGCTGCCAAGCATGAAACAAAAACCACTAGTGGACACTCTTGTGTCAAAACAACCAGCCCAATATGAGTCCGAAAAAGCATGTAAGTCTGGCGGCAATGGTCCCCCCTTGGGATAAAACAAGCCAAGATGTAAAGTGCTACTAAGAGGTAGCTGCCAATGCTTAGACCCTGGGCTGTGCATAAATTTGCTGACATGTGAGACTGCAAAATGAATATCCGGCCTCGTGTTGCATACATAAATGAGGCAGCCAACATCAACTTGGTAAAGAGTGACATCAGCAGGATCACCAGCATCATGTAGACTCAACTTCAAACCTATTTCCATGGGAGTGGCAATAGGTTTGCAATCCTAAAGTCCAAAATTAAATAACAATGTCTCATGTAACTTTTCTGACACAAGGGAATACCACAATCACAGTGCTTAAACTGTATACCCAAGTAATGATGCAACTGCCCCAAATCTTTCATCTTGAAAGTAGCATTCAAATCAGCCTTAAATTCAACAAAATGTCTCTCATTTGGTCTAGTGATCAACAAATCATCGACATAAAGAACCACGACGAGAAGTACATCACCCTCACGCTTTACATACAATGTGCTTTTTGTTGGACTGTTACGAAAGCCTTGTTTGACCAAATGAGTGTCAAATTTCTCATACCAAGCACGAGGAGATTGCTTCAATCCATACAAAACCTTCTTACATCTCCACTCTTTGTCCTCTTGTCCTTTCTTGACAAAACCGCGAGGCTGCGTTACATATACTTCCTCAAATATGTCACCATTCAAGAAAGGAGTAACAATGTCTGATTGATGTACATCCCACCAAAATGATCTGCCAATGCATATAGAAAACACACAGTAGTCATACGACAAGTGGGAGCAAAAAATCTCTTCATAATCTATGCCTTTTTGCTGTGCATAACCCTTTTCAATAAGTCGAGCCTTATGGCGATCGATCTCACCATCCGGCTCAACTTGTAAACCCACTTCATACCAATGGCCTTTTTGCCAGGAGGCAAATCACATAAAGTCCATGTTTCATTTTCTATCAGTGCATCATATTTTGATTGCATGGCAGCCATCCAATTTTTTGAATTTTGTGCTTCATCAAAAGGCAGAGGTTCCTCAACATCATGTAAGCTAGACACAACCAAAGTATAACAATCTGATGCATAATATGCATGGTGAGAGCCTGAACGAGTACAACTAGACAAAGGTGCATCCAATTTACAATCACGCAATGTATGCAACAACCATTTTGGCATACCTCTAGCCTGCTCATTTTCAGCCCTTTCCTCATCAAGTACATCATGTACATCTGCATCAATAATAGGCTGATCTATAATATTTTTTGAACCCCCCGTAGGCTGTACATTTGCCTCATTGGAATTTACATTCAAACTTCCACCACTAAAAAGAGGCAACAAAGTGTCATAAATGTCCTATGAGCTTACATTACTGTCTCTAGTACATGACAGCAAGGGTTGAACAGAATCTTCCACAAACACTACATCCCGTGAAACCAGAATACACTTTGTTTGCGGATGATACAACCTGTAACCTTTGCTTCAGCACTATAATCAACAAAAATACATTTGACATCCTTATCATCCAATTTTCTGCGTTGTTTGTGGCACCAAAGCATATGCCAAACAGCCAAAAACACGCATGTGCTCAATAGAAGGCTTTCTATCATGCCATGCTTCATATGGAGTAATAGACTGCAAAGCTTTCATAGGATGCCTGTTTAGTACATAAGTGGCAGACATGATTGCCTCAAGCCAAAAAGAATGCGGCAAAGATTGACTTTTGACCATACATCGTACCATTTCCATAAGTGACATGTTTTTCCTGTCAGCAACACCATTTTGCTGAGGTGTATAAGGCATTGTACATTGGTGTTTTATCCCACGACTAGCCAGAAATGCATTAAATTCATGAGACATATACTCCCCCCCTCGATCGGAACGGAGGGTACCCATAGTACATTTCTAGATATTTTCAGCCATAGACAGGAATTGTTTGAAGCACATAAAAACTTCGGACTTCGCTTTAAGTGGAAATACCCATGCATGCCTGGAGTAATCATCAATGAAAGTCACGAAGTACAAGTAATTGCCCAAGGACGGAGTTTGCATGGGCCCACAAACATCACTATGCACAAGCTGCAACTTGCATGTGGCCCTAATTGAACCATCCTTTGGAAACTTAGAACGCTGCATTTTACCCAAAATACAGCCTTCACAAACATGTTTGACAGGTGCTTCAAGAGGTGGCAAAGAAGCAACCATATCAGATTTCTGCAAACGCAGCAAACTGACAAAATTCAGATGACCAAAACATGCATGCCAAAGTTTTGCATTTGAAATAGCCCTTGAATCTGCAACTGCATTTGCAAAATTTTGTCCACACTTGTCATACAAAGTGAGCTTATACAGCCCACGACAAAAAAGCCCAGATGCAACAATTTCATCACCAAAACTGAGATCATGAACTGTACATCTCTCATCCACAAATTTGACTCCAAGTCCAAGTCTAGCAAGTGTAGATACAGACAAAATATTCTTCTTGATCCTAGGTACATAAAGTGCATCAACAAGTGTGAAAGAACTGCCATTTGTAGTAGTAAGGACAATCTTTCCAACTCCCTGAACCGAATAAGAGGCATTGTTGGCACAAGTGACTAAATTCCCATGAGGGATAGACTCGAGAGAGGTGAACAATTCACGATGTGAGGTAATGTGCTTTGTAGCACCACTGTCGAAATACCACACATGTGAATCTGCAGCAACAACTGACAAACATGCATCATGGACAACAGGATTGTAAGTGCACTCTGCACTAAAAGCCCATTCTGCATCAACATCAGCATCACAATATCCTTTCACAGAAGACTCAAGAATGGCTGTATTTGTAGTGGAACGAGCATTTGTAGTGGAACCACCCTCTTTCTTCTTAGCCTCTTTGGCCTTCAACTTAGGACACTGCTTGATCGAGTGATCATTAGCTTTACAATAATGGCAACACATCTTCTTTTTGCCCTTATCACCAGAATTTTCAAACGAATTGCTGCCAGCAGAAGCATTAGGAACAGAAGTTTTTCCACTCGCAGCAGAACCATAAGAAGTGGCTGCATTGCTGTTACCACCCTTTCTTTGAGAAGCAATAAAAGCCCGTTCAACTGCACGCTGCCTAGCCCTGTTTTTTCTGGAAAGTGACTCTTGCAACAACAATGTGCATAATGCATCAAACTTGACAACTTCATGATTTCGTTGGGTCATCAGTCTCCAAGTACTAGCAAAAGTCTGGTATGAATCTAGTAAGGCATCAAGAACAGTCTGCACAAGGGAACTGTCTGAAATGACTTCACTTGCAGAAATAAGCTGCTCATTGATATCCTTGATACCAGCTAGGAAAGTGTCCATATCATCTTCGTCATGCATAATCTTTGACTCCAACTCTTTACGCAGCAAAGCAATTTTCCGACTTGCATAAAGACCAGCCAAAATATCCCAAGCCTGTTTTGCAGATTTTGCTGAACGAATGTGAGGAACAATGGTGCGCTTCACAGATAACGCAATCAATGCATGAGCCTACGCATCCTTTACATCCGAACGAGATTGTTCTGCCGTAGGCAAAACAACTCTAATAGCAGCAATCCTTGCAGCAAGACCTGCAACATCCTCAACATCGCCTGCATCCTAAGAACTAGGACGTACATCAATGCCCTGCACAATATTCCAGACGCCCTTTGACACAAGAACATGTTGCATCATGTAAGCCCACAAAGGGTAATTGTCCCCATCCAACCTGTCCTCAGCAACAAACATCTTGAACACATCTGTGTTGTTGTCAGTCATGGTAAATGCTGCACCTGATGTGAAATCTGCCCGAAAAGAGGAGAAAGGAAGCGGGAACAACACGTCTTATATAGCACAAACTGTAGAAGATTGTAAAGTATCTGTTATGCAAAAAACATCACTGACAGAAACTCTTCACAAAATGACAAAATAGCCTGTGCAGCACTGCTTGTAGTGGAAACGGAGGCCGAAATGAGCCCGAATCAAAAATCTAAGTAGACTAAGCTCATTGAAATTGGAGAAAGTGAGTAGGCGTGTGCTGGAGCAGCTGGCGACTAAGCCAGGGAGGACTCAACCTGCTCTGATACCAATTGTTGGAATTAGTATTGCAGAGAAACACACACAGCTTGGAGAAGAGGAAGGAATCTCAAGGCACACAATAGAGAGTGTGTTACTTAGTGTGCAATGGAAAGATAGATAGCCCTAGAGTGATGGGCGTATATACAATGCACGGGGAAAAAACCTCCTAAAGAGGGAAGAAATACCCCGGTGGTTCTAGTGTGTTCACACACATCACTACCACATGTATATGGTAACAGTGTGTACATCCAATACTCAGGGGGTGCATTATTCAATACCCCCTATATAATGTGCATTAGCAAGGTAATTAAAAAACTCCTTTTTAAACATGTTTTTGAATGAATAAAATGACACCTTACATTAGGATGTTTGTCCAAAATTGAATATAAAGACCCCTTATTTTAATGTATCTCTGTTAAATTGCCTAAGATTTTTGAATTTTAAACCCCTCCTATTGAACTCACGTGGTACATTAACATGATCACATAGTGCACCCCCCAAGATCCAATACTTCATGTAAGCTGTTTAAGGCTCTCGACACTTGCATCAAGATGAAAATGTGGCAGAACAAGGAATTATAAGCCTAAAAGGACAATGGACTTTCATGAATTGTGGACTTTCATCAATAAAAAAGCCACTTGGAAAACAATAGTGTTTGTATATAGATGTACTCCACTTTTGTTGTTTGGTAAGAAAACTCTTCTTTAATGGGGAAGTAATGTGAGAACAATGGATCCTAGGGGTAGAATGTAGAGATGAAGAACCTAGGGCTAGGAGCCATAGGATGACATACCAAGGGGCATATACTTAGTATGGACGTATATGATTGGTTGGATGGAGTGGTGGACATCCACCTCTTATTTTGGAACTAGAGGCTAGAGATGTAGCCCATGGTTCTGCTTCTCTCTTACTCTCTATCTCACAATTAGACAATGCCTTGTAAAGTAGAGCATCCTAAAAATATAAATTAGTTCATCACTCCAAAGAGTGGAATTGCATGCATGGTATCTCAAAACACTAATTTTGTAGCGAGAAGGATCCTTCATTCATCTCGACACTATACACCTAAGAATAGGGCTCAACATGGCTTGAAGGAGATGCTATTTGACTCGTCATACTTGAAGAGTTTCCTATATATTCATGAAAATTTTATTGCATCATATTATTTGGTACTACACTAGGGTCATACCATATATAGTAAACGAATCAATTACCCTTGTAGCTTACTGATCCTTCCAACTTATCCAAGTATTGCCAAAGTATTTCCAAGGCTTGATTTTTCTCAATACTTTCAAGTGTACTACCAAGCTCGGTTTACTTCAAAAACAAAGTTGGCCCTTGCCATATGTAGAAATTTCCTATGTATTTTAATGCCCGTTTAGGTAGTAGGTCCTCAATCCATCTAAAGGTTGGTTTGATACTCTTTCCATGAATCGACATTGCCCATTTAACAAACCATACATTTTGGTAAAACGCAGTGAAAAGACAGTGTTTTGCATACGTATGTACTTCAAATCTATAAAATTTGGACCTTTTTACCACAATTTTGGCATCCAATTCCACCAAAATAACTAGATACCAATAACTCAATTTTTAAGTTTCATTTGCTAACCAATCAATTTTAGGTTTCTATATCTCTAAAAATGCAAAAAAAAAAGAGAGGATTTGGAGTGAACTTCCAAGCCATAATTATCATCAATTTATGATAAATTGTAGAATGTGCACTACGTCGCGCGTATCCATTCTATAGGGAAAGCGAGTCATAGTACACTTCCTAGATGTATTGGTTATAACTCTATCCATGCATGAGGATTTGTTACCTACACTAGTTTAGTGCAAGATTATTGTGCAAAATGTGAAACAATCTTGTGTGAAAAAGAGCATTAAGTTTAGCAAGTAGTCCCCAAAACGTTGTTTTTCAATAGTTTTTATAAGAATCACAAAAGATGCTTGTTTAAAAGTTTGGATGAAAGATAATTTAGGAAGAGAGGGGGGGTTCTCATGGGCATGGCACATCGATGAGATGGAGAGAGGCAAAAGCGACGAACTTTTTTCCCAGGCAAGAATGTGTCTCGGCTTGATATCATGTCGTTTTTAGTTTCAAAAATGGCGTTTTCGTCTTGTATAAGAACTCTTGAGTTCAAGTCTCCTCGTCAGATAGATCTTTAAGGTCTCTTCTTCTTTTTCTTCTTCTCTTGTTCTCTGCTCTTGTGCGCTTGTAAAATTAAACTGAGAGGGAATGCCAATATGTCTAGTCGTTTTCATGATAAGACCGAGGGGACAATGCACTTGTCGCACGCAAGAGGCAAGCGGGAGGAGTCGAGGGGTAAAAATATTTTTGCCCTTCATTGAAGGATAAAAGTGCCTCCGAAGGGCGTCGAAGCCTTCAAAAATTAGGCCTGGTGGAGATTCCCTATGGTTTTACGGGGTCAAAAGGCAGTGAATGGCACGTAGAGAGAGAGAGAGAGAGAGAGAGAGAGAGAGAGAGAGAGAGAGGAGAAGAAGAGTATTTTAATGTGGTAGGAAACTATTGCAAGAGACCTTAAAAATCTGTCCGGCGAGGAGTTCGAGTCAAGACCTGTCATACGAGAGAGACAGTGTTTCTGTGGGAACACGTAGACAGGGAGACTCGGGAGAGGCTGATGCCGCGCGTCAGTGCCAGGGGATGCGGTATGCAATGGCCTTCCTCTTCATGCCGCGATGGTCCAGGCTGGTAAGCAAGAGGGTTTTGTGAACAGTTGATCAGGCGGCCCTTTGGTCTGGCCAGGGGCGGGGAGAGGGGAGGTAACAGAGGCGAACCAATTCGTTGCAGGTTTTGAGTGGAGTGAGAAAAGGGGAGAGGCGCATAGTGTCTGAGGCAGATGGCATGTGCGCCATAGAGAGAGAGAGGGAGAGAGAGCTCAAAAGGGATAGAGACCCGCAAGCGATTTGGAAGGAGGGAGAGGCATTGCAGGACTCGCACAGTATTGACTGTTGAATTTTGAAGAGGCGACGTCACGCTCACAACCGAGCAAGGGAAGGAGGACGCAGTCGAGTAGGGCGAGGAACAGAGCATGTGTATGTGCTCCAACTGAGCTCCCAGTTTTAAAAGTTAAGGAATGGAGGGAATCTTCGCGGCAAATTAATTAATGGATGCCAAAGTGGACAAGGCTCAAACGAAAGAGATCCTTGGACTCGTTTTTGCAAAAGAATATAGAGCACGAACATTATTAGGAACTTGTATAAGAAACTTTTGAAAAATCTTTTGTGAAAAAGAGCATAATTTTAGCAAGTAGATGCTACGCCTCTTGGCCTTAAGCATAAGCTCATAAGAAGATTTATAAATTTTCTCATGTAGGAAAACGGAGTCTTTCTTAGTGTTTTTCATACAATGCATAACATCATGAGCTCATGTGAGGGAGGCGCCGCATACATAGCTAGGTACGATTGGGGGCAGGGGCCGTCGGTCGTTGAGGTAAGTCACAATGTGGGAAATATTGTGATAATTTATCCAAAACTTCTTGTGAAGGCTCAAGCAAAAGAAATCCTTGGACTCTTTTCTCGTGCAAAAAAATACAAAGCACGAAAAAAAAAAATAAAAATACAAAGTTCCCTAGATCCAAGCATACCTCAACCATATCAATAGAGCAAGAACGATAAGAAGAAAACATGATATCCACTTCACAATCTTGCCATCTCAAAACTTTAGTGGAAAGCAGTCAGAGAAGTTTCACACATTCTAGCAAATGTGTTTCTTTATTACAAAACTTTACCCATTATCTTGCAAACCAATTTAAGATTTTTGAGAAGGCGAGCCTAATATTAAAGCCATTATTTACTCCCTCGGACTTCATGGGTGATTGTTTTAAAGGACACTTGTGGTCACGAGTGTTTGGCATCCTTGAGAAATCACTCTCATGAACAAACAGTCGTTTAGGTTTAGGCCACTGGAAGTTTTGGATAAATTCTCACAATATTTCCCACATTGTGACTTACCTCAACATCATGAGCTTCTGTGAGGGAGGCCCCCCATACCTAGCTAGGTAAGATTGGGGGCAGGGGACCGTCGGCCTGATGGGGGGGCCGATGGTCCCCTGCCCCCAATCGTACCTAGCTAGGCGTGCGGTGCCTCCCTCATAGATAACTGGGTACATACTGGGTCTAATGTTCTCTCATTAATTAATTTCTCTGCCAGATTCGCGTCGAGCTTAACTTTCAAACCCAGTGCTTAAGTTGCATGCAGTGCACGCGCGAGGTCTGCTCCCTGCAGCCTGTCTCCGCCTCTTGTACGCGCCCCTATCCGCCGCACGCCCTGCGCGTCTTTCTCCTCCCCTTCCGCCCGTGATCGCAGTAAGCTGCACCAAGTCCCTGAACGTTCTCTGCCTTGCAAGCGCGCAAAGCCCTGCTGCGCACAGAACACGCCCCCTCGTCATCGTCACCTGCCCTGCTGCATTGCGCATGAGAGCTCCTCGTTCACAGAAGGCCTGCAGACTCGCCCGCCTAGATCCATGCAGCCACACTCGACTGGCATCTCCCCCCCTCTCTCTCTCTCTCTCTCTCCACCTTCGCGCTGACACCGCAACCCTACAACGCGGCGACGCTTGCTATCTCACAGGTCTGCCAGGCCTACAACGCGGCCACCCTCGCTATCTGACAAGTCTGCGACCTCAAAAATTTTCTTCTTCTCATTCTCTCTCGCCCGCCAGATAGCGATTGCTGCCTTTTCGTCTTTGATCAAGCAGTGCAAATCTTTGAAGATTCCCACTAAATTGACCTGCTGCCAAAATCGCGGCAACATACTTCTTCTACATAATATCATTGAACCCTCTTTTTTTTTGGAGAGTTTGTGATGGCTGTATCCCATGTTTGAAAAGGTTGGGACTTATTGTGTTTTTAGTGGGCTAAATCGCAAAATTTAGCTGCTAACAACTGCCTTGAAGAAAACTGACAAAGTTCTATAAGGTTTAGTGCAAATACTCATCAATGCTTCAAAATTTTACCTAATAAGTAGAAGAGTTTTAAATGTGCCCTTATCTTCTTTGGCTAGCAACAAAAATGCTTTGGGTAAGCCCATGATTTCACATCCATCCACCCTAGTTTGACTATTAATGCAACAACCCTCACCCTACAATTCATGTCTACTTTCCTATTTCTTGTTTGTTGATGGATGCTAACTCTTGCAACATTGTTCACATTCATCGGCATACCTATGGACAAATCTTTTCATGGATGCAGAGTATACAACCAACCATTTAAGGTGTCAAGTGCAGGGGCCTTGCTATGCACCGTGTGCAAGCCACGAAGGATGTAAACACACAACCTTGCTGCATGCAAGCATAATAGATGTGGACACTGTGTCACTCACCTCATTGTGTCATCGTACATGAGGGAGTCTCACAATGTAGTGAAGAAGGATCTCGTCGTTGTTGCTCAGCTGCCTCGCCAGTGCTGACATGCAATGATCAATCATGCTCTCTCTCTCTCTCTCTCTCTCTCTCTCACACACACACACACACACACACACACACACACACACACACACACACTCACTCACTCACTCACTCACTCACTCACAACCACAATCACGGAATGGATAAATAGATGGAGCATGAGCACTCTGTGTATTCCACATATGAGAATGAGAGAGTTTTTAAGTTTAAAACGGATTATCTAAGGGTCAGTCCCTTTCACACACGGGAACCCACGATTAGCTAGTCTCATCAACACTAATTTCTTATCTAATAAAGTTTTTGATGCACCTCTCATAGGCGATCACCCAATCATTGACCATGCACCTACGAGATTGACAAGCTCGGCCATGACTCAATATAAGATAAATTCCATCCTCAAAATTTATGAATATGCCAACTGAGGCAGCACCACAAGACTATGCACTCGTCCTCTTGCAATATCACAACCCCTCAGCTGTATTTGAGGACTACAAAATCAATTAAGCATTGTGGAAGTATGCTAGTTCAATATAAGGCAAGTTCATTGAAGATATGGAAATGTAAGAACAAGCAAAAATGGCAAGCATGCAATGCATGAAATTATGAAAGCTGCATTGCCAAGTAGAGAGTATAAATCAAGTATCAATTAGGGACCCACATAAATTAATGAGATAGAGCGTTGGCATTATTAGCTTGTCTCGGAATTAATAGCTACACTAAAGGTTAAAGTTTGATCTAGACCTACTTATCTAGTTTACAAATAACATATTAAGTGTAGTAATCCTATTAGTACTCGTTGGTTTCCAAAGATTAGCAATCTATGCATTTACAAAAGTTTTATGATGAGCGTAATGCAATGCATATTTAAGAAAATGATCATGGAAATTTTCATCATGCATGTCTTCTTTATTTTTAGTAGATAGTGCATGGATTCTCAATCCCATGGGCAGGTGCTCTGTTAGCAGCAAGCTAACATGGATACTATTTTTTGGAGTTCTCATTGTAAAACACTTATTATGCTGATAAATCGGGGATATTATAACTCCTATTTTCTCGGATAAACTCTGTAATTAATGAGTCGGGGCTACAAGCTTCCAGATTGTATCAACCTGTCATTATCCATCTTTGGTAGGACTCCCAGATTATTAGTTTTGACCATCAAAAACCTTGGCTAAGGTATAAAAGCCAATTTTTGTAAGTTATTGTCAAGTTTTGGATAATGAAATACACAGCGTGAGCTAACGACGCTCAATTCTCTCCTTTTCACGCTTCCTACTCCCTCCCAGGTTGTCACATTGCAGTCGTGTTTGTTGCATTGCAACCGCAGGTAAGAGCTCTACGCATTGATGTAAATACATCACGATATTTTGTAGCTTTTGGCGTCGCCGACCCGCGGCCTAATTTTATCATAACTAGAAATTTACACTTTCAAATAAAAAACTAAGCATAGGCGGGGTATTGGGGCATCATTGCTAAGCATTTAGATGCATTCTGGGTCGAAAACGACTAGGTCAAAAATCCACTGCTGTTCATAATCGTGATTTTGAAACTTGACCTAAAGTGGGGTTTGAGACCATAAGCATGCGTGCTTAGGTCTTATAAACATATCCTAGAAGTTTCGTTTCGTTTGGATGTCATTTGATGCTGTAACGGATGTGATTTGTTTGCCGATGAGCGATTGGCTTAGTGATTTCAGTCACTTGAGTGTAGCTTGAGTTAGATGCGAGTCGTTAATTGTTTTCCGAGAGATTGACAACCTCTTGTAGCCTCTATGCATTAGTCGAGTCAACTTCGTCCCATGGATTGACAATTCAATCGTGATTCTCGCTAATACTGCAATAAGATAGGAGGGTGAGGTTAGACATGCGTCCCACATTTGGTGCCACTGCTGGGGATCGAAGAGACCTAAACTAAGAAAAAACACGAGCGTCTTGTCAAGTTATCCTTTAACTTCCTCTAGGATCACCTAGAGTTCAAAACTTTCTTTTAGAAACCGCATAGCCTGAGATTGTCGTTTTTTGCTGTGTGTAGAGGTAGCTTGGAAGTAATCGTACTTGTTGAGTACCTTTAGGATTGTAGGATTGTAGAAATAGATTAGGATTTTGAGGATGATTGGTAGACAAAACAAGTCTTAAGATCAATGCTCAGAAAACCATAAAAGACAAGACAACGAGTGTTTGTGAACACTTTCCACAACCCCATTGCATGAGAATCTAAGAGTAGGGTAAATAGGATCCGAGGTGGATTTCAGAACATTGCTCTCTCTCAAAGAATCATTGTGAGTTGTTATTAGAAGTTGCAGAATTTCAGGTCTACGGCTAGAAATAGCACGAAAAGACTCCAAACCACCCAATCCGACTGGAGAGTAAGCTTAAAAGTTGTCTGAACCACTTGGTAAGCTCAAGGACACTTTGAGGTAAAAATTTCAAGAGTTGGTTGAAACTCAGATTATTTACTTTTTCTTGACATTTTAGGCCAAATTAAGTTTTGACTTGATTCATAGGCTTAAAATAGCTCATAAAAAGATTGTCCATTGAAAAATTGAAAAATTGGTTCATTTAAAGCCTGAAGTTAATAATCACGATTATTAATTTTTAGCTCAGATTTGACCAAGGTTCATACCATTGACTTATTGCATGTGTACAAACAACTTTTGTAAAGGCACAAAAGATTTGGATCACCAAACTGACAAAAAACTAAAGTTTGTACTGACTTTCTGAATCTTGAGTGTAAATTGGGAAAAAATTTGTTCAAACTTGTTGAATTTAATTCATACGCTTATATTGATGTGATAAACATGTGTACATGCTTAGTTGACCAAAAAGATGCAAAAAGTTGTCAGTTGTAAATAATCGTGAATATTTATATCTGACCCATTTTTCAACTTTTTTAACAAAGTTAGCATACCACTAGTTTTACCATGTTGTAATAAGTCCCCAAACCAAGTTTGGTAAGATTTGGATCACTGGATTGAAAATTGTGACCAAATTTGCAAAGTTAGTCTGCAGACACAAAATTGATGACCATTTGACCAAAAATTGCCCAAACTTGATGAAACTTGGCTAGGGACCTTAATTTGAGGTGCTTAACAGATCTGTGTCAAAGTTGGGACAAAAAATTGCAAAAATTTAGCTGGAGTAAATAATCACGATTATTTACATCTGCTTCAAAACTTGAAAATTTTGCAAATTTGAGCATACCACAAGTTAAGAATATCAAGTAGACCCCACAAATCAATTTTTGTGAAATTTGGATCACAAAAGTGAGACGTAAGCCAGTTTCTTGAAATCAGAGTTTGCGGACACAAAACAGTTGATAAACTTGATCAGATTTTGTCCAAACTTGTCTAGGGACTTGTATACTTGCCAAACCAAGCCAAAAAGTACAAAAAACTAGCAAAAGTAAATAATCGCGATTATTTACTACTGTTACCCAGGCACACCAGTTTTGACTTTTGAACTTGTAAAGTGTTAGACCAACATAATACAAAGCCACTGGGCAATTTTGGGTTCAATCGGATCCAAATTGGTACATGTTCACTCAGTTTCTAGGTTACAGATTAATCCTTTGATTTTTGCTAAAGTCGAATCTGAAAGTCAATTGCTGACTCCCATAGCTCAATTTGAAGTGATACACATAGACCAATCACGACAGTTAGCAAAAAATCTAATGTCCTTATAGAAGAATAGCTCACTTGATCAAATTTGTACAGGAATCAGGTTGCAGACGAGGAATCGGCATTCAACAGAGGTTGCAATCAAGTCAAGTGAAAATTGACGACAAGTCAATCCAAAGGTAAGTACTCTATCCAGGGCTTCACCAGTCTTTATGAACCTTAGATCTGGTCGTGTATTAGGAAATCAAGGTATATTCAGAGAAACCTCCAATAGAGTATCCACCGAAGATAGCGTGAATCAAAGCAATTCCTTGCACACAATCCTTGAGAAATCTCAGACACTTTTTCAGATTCAACATCTGAAATATCTTCTTACTCGACTCACTCGAAAACCAAAACAACAATGCGCTATAAGCATATACTCTCTTTTTATAAGACTAACCGCCATAGAGCTCAGGTTTACCTGGACCCTAACGAGGAGTATTCTATTCGCATTGATGACCATGGTATTAAGTTCGAAGAAGAGATTAGGGCAAACAAACAAGGAAAAATACATGGACAGAAACGGAACTCAGTATGTACAAGTCGAAAACCCTGACGTGATAGACAAATGGGGGTTAGAAGTAACACCATAATCCCAAATATGTCAGTAAAAGAAGGACCACCAACTTTAGAATTCAAGGGATACGGTCAAGTAAATTTGAAGCCTTTGAAACGGCTTAGTACGGATAATCCTAGGACAGGGGTCTATTGTTGGGAGGATAGAAACGTAAAAGATCTTCTGTGGACTTTGCATGCCAAATCAGGACAATAACGGCCATGAAGATCATCTGTATCTTCAAGATCAAAGATAAGGGATCAACAGATCTACCAATCTACCTGTTTAGGGATTGTTATAACAACAACTTTGTTATGATGACTCTTGAGGAGGTAGAACAAACCAAATACCAAAGGTATTCCATAAGGGATTGGATATTGGGACAAGGACCAGAAACAATTCCAAGAGATGAACACCGTGAGAGATCATCTGAGAGTAATGTTAAGAAACCAGAAACCACCTCATCACATAGAAAACCGAGTGACAATAAGGCCAGTCCAAAGCTACATGAGTCACTATTTCCAACAGACTGGTTTGAAGGACTCGGAACAGGACTAACTTCCAGGAGACCGAGAGTTGAACCAAACAGACGCGTTAGCTGATTTTCAGAAATGGGTCAAAAAATACAGTGGATCAGAGGATCCATATGACCACTTAGCAAGCTTTAAGCAAGTGCTAAGAGCAGAACGTATATTTGATTTTCAGAAGAAAAGGAATTCACATGGTTCCAAAACATTCCACCAAGGTCAATCATGGACTTGAACACATTAGCTCAAGGATTTGTAGCTGCTTGTTCAAAAACGGGGATCAAACATAATACGGTAGCTCAAATCTATAGCTTTAAACAGAAACATGGTGAGTCTGTTAGGGATTGTGCAACTTGAATGAAACAATACATTGCCAGATGCCCAGAGCTAGAGATACCTGCAAAAGAACGACTCATATCTTTGTTTCTAGAGGGACTGCTAAACAAAGAACTTCATGCTATACTCTATAGTAAAAAGCATACAACCCTAGAAGAGTGTGTGCCAAATGCTATTGACTTAGGAGACAATTGTGATATTTTTTACGAAGAAGATGTCCCTAAAGTTAACCAAAGCGAGAAAACAACATCCACTAAACCAACACAAGTGGGAACGACTGCTGCAACACCACTTTCAGCCATAGAAGATATGCTCAAAAGGATGAATGACATGATGAACAACATGCAAAAAGCACCTATGAGGGGACCATGACAAGGGATACCTCAATAGGGACAACCTATTAGGACACAAAAATGGTGTGCAATCGAGAGTAAATGGACCAACCATGAGACCAACGAGTGCTACTTCCGACCAAAGTATGATGGGAATGTTCAGTACGTGCCAATGAGACCACAAGGACAACCCATGTACATGTATCAGCCTAATATGGCCCAAGCTCAAAGACCACCGATGGGTATGGAAAGACCTCAACCCGTGTTGGGTCAACAACTTCCATATCCATGACATAATGCAGTGCCTGTAAAGTACATGCATTCAGAGGGAGTCATAGATGAACAAGCATTAGTGCGTGTTACACCCTATGCGGAGCCTAGTCCATCTACAGTGATGGTAGAAGGAGATTGGTATAATTCACATCCACCACCAATGGAAGAAACCGTGACTTATGCTCCACAAGAGCTCGTACCAATGTATTATGTAGCTAATCAAGGTGTCAGACCTCCCATGGTAAGACCCATGATTAAGCCAAGAACAGGAAACTGTCACAACTGCGGTGCAGATGATCATTGGAAAAATGAATGTCCACATGAGACTGACAAAAACCTCAAGCCAGTTGAAGCCTATTGCATACAATGTTACAAAAAGGGAGGACACTTTCCGGAAGATTGTCCTAAAAATCCTTTAAACAAGGGTAAGACGGTAGTAAACGTAGTCCAAGTATTACCTAGTAGCTCATCAAAGAGTGAACTGATTGTTCCAATCAAGGTAATCACTAGAGCCCAGGCTAAGAAAAAGCAACACAACTCCTCTGATGATTCGGAAAATACGAAAGTTTCCTCTCAAAGGATAAAGAAGCAGAAGCAAAAGATATGAGATGAGAAAACAAAAACAACAGCTTGAAATTGAGGAGAAAGCAAAAAAGCTATTCCAGGAAAAGGTTAAAGAAACTGGAAGTGAAATCAAGGAAACAACCGTGAAATCTGGAGGATCCATGTTGGTTGATAATATTTTTGAGCCTATTAATGCAACCTTGGAAGCCTACCATGCAGGACTTAAAGCAGGCCAAAACATGGAAAACAATGGAAAAACTATCCTTCTCCAGACATGGAAGCAGCTAAGTTGGAAGCTTATCAAAATTTGGTAAGAATCACGCAAGAAATGCTAGCAAAACAAAAACCCAAGCTTGAAAGTATCGCAAAACCTGAAGAGCTTATGGTAAGAGACACAAAAGTAAAACCCAATGTGGTGGTAGCTAAAGTACCTAAAGATCCTAGTCTAAGGACTTTTAACGCTTTAATGAAGCTAACCCTAAGGTCTTACCATGCAGGACTTAAAGCAGGCCAAAACATGGAAAACAATGGAAAAACTATCCTTCTCCAGACATGGAAGCAGCTAAGTTGGAAGCTTATCAAAATTTGGTAAGAATCACGCAAGAAATGCTAGCAAAACAAAAACCCAAGCTTGAAAGTATCGCAAAACCTGAAGAGCTTATGGTAAGAGACACAAAAGTAAAACCCAATGTGGTGGTAGCTAAAGTACCTAAAGATCCTAGTCTAAGGACTTTTAACGCTTTAATGAAGCTAACCCTAAGGTCTTTTAAGCTCCAATAGATGCACATTGCTCTTTGATAGACTATCTCCTTTTGGACCCCTATTGAAATGTAACCATATCTCCTCTTAGTCCCCTACTGAGATAAGTTTAGAAGCACTTATTGCACATTTCTCTTTGGTAGACCATCTCCTTTTGGACCCCTATTGAGATGAAACCATCTTTCCTTTTGGTGTGATGTTGAGATAGGTCTAGAAGCACATACTATATCCCAACTCTTGTTCCCCTTTTATCTTCCCATATTAAATGATCAGTTTAATATGAGAAAATCATTTGGTGAAGTTAGATATTAGATTTTATGACATGATTTTTTGCTACTTGAGTGACACTTTACACCTTGGATTGTTTTATCCCAAGGGGGATCATTGCCACTAGATTTACATGCTTTTTCGGACTCAGATTAGGCTGGTTGTTTTGACATGCGAATGTCCATGAGTTATTTTTGTTTCATGCTCGGCACTTCATGCATATGATGGTTAAGCAAGAAAAAACCTACTGTGGCCACTTCCAGTTGTGAGGCTGAGTACAGGGCAGCCTTCACAACTACAACTGAGTGTGTATGGCTCAGACGCCTTATGGCTGATTTTGGTGTTGGACAAGACACTGCCAACACTATCTACACTAATAGTCAGAGCACATTGACAGTTGCGAAGAACCCAGTTTTTCATTCTCGCACAAAGAACATTGAGGTGCATTACCACTATCTCAGGGAGAGGCTCTCAACAGGAGAGATCAGCTTGGCTTTGTTTTAGAATGTTTAAGTGAAGCTTTACCTTGCATAATTCTAGTAAATTCTATAGACACACACACACACACACACACACACACACACACACACACATATTGATGAGTTCTTTTTATTTCATGGCTTCACATGGTTTGACTTTTCTTGCATTCTATAAATTAATTCTAGTCAATATTCGAGAAAGTCCCTTTTATTAAGCGATCGTTGGTTGATTTTCCTCCTCACAAAGAAACGAACCGGAAATACTATCATAAATTTAAAATTTGCAAGATTTTTGAAATATTTTCCCACATATTTCACCATTTTTCTTGCCTTCAACGAGCTCAACGATAAACTGAGGCTAGTCTCGATCTTCAATCAGCTAGTCTCGATCTTCAATGAGCTCAAGGATAAACTGAGGCAATTCTTTCTCGAACACTATTCCAATTAAATTTAACCGAATGACTTTATCACTTTCTTATTTTTTTAGAAAGCCACCGTGATCCTTTCACTTGTTTTTTAAAAACTTTTGTTTTTAAAAAAAAGCCACAAATCATTTTAAACTTAAGAATAGGGCTTGCCAAAAGCATTTTTCCTAACCAAGGAAATTAATGACATAGTTGAAAGTTTGCCAGTTTTTGGATCAAAATATTAAAGATTTGTCGGTTTTTGGCTTTCTAAAAGAAGTCTTAGAGGAGAGTTGAGTTAGCCGTACTTTCAATGTTTTCAGTGAAGATTGAGACTTGCCTTAAATAATATCTTGGTTTTAAAATATTAAATGGATCTTTTTATTTCACCGTTTATACCACATACTCACATGGCTCGGCTTCTTTTGCATTCTATTCTTTTGGATCAAAATATTAAAAGATTTGTCGTTTTTTGGCTTTCTAAAAGAAGTCTTAGAGGAGAGTTGAGTTAGCCATACTTTCAATGTTTTCAGTGAAGATTGAGACTTGCCTTAAATAATATCTTGGTTTTAAAATATTAAATGGATCTTTTTATTTCACTGTTCATACCACATACTCACATGGCTCGGCTTCTTTTGCATTCTATTCTTTTAGAATACGAAAATAAAGCTTCGCTTTGCA